>NC_143530.1:29650326-29962513 GCF_031878675.1 Megascapheus bottae | reverse complement strand
ATCAGCTGCAGGGCCAATAGGTTCATTTACCTCCTTCAACATTCTGTATTTGTGTGGAATAGTGAAGACCTCAACAGCTTACCTGAAGCAATCTAAAATAAAAGCCCCTTCAATCCAAAGGTCATGTGTTGGATGATGCAAAGAGGAATGGATGCACCACCTGTACCAGCTGAGTCAGATAAATGTACCTCATCATACAGCACACACTTGTCCGCTATAAGGACAAACAGCCTTGAGTTTGTGATGAGAAATGATGTAGTGAAACACAAAGATGGTATTCCATCTACCAGTAAGCATTAGCAGCATTGCTCAACAATATCACCTACTCCGCAAGCTTTCTTTAAAAAGACAACCAGTGTATCAAAATTTTAAGAATCCTAAGACAGTGCAAGTTCATTAACCTAAAGTGGAGAAAAGGAAGCAACTAAATCAAAGAACTCTTCTCTCCCTTTCTGTTTAAAAAAAAAAGAAAAAGGGGAGGGAGGAGGTGAAGGAGTTTTTTTACACACACACACTTTAACAAAAGTATTCAAATGTTCAATTCATCCCTGTAACCAAAACCCAAAACACATCAAAAGTAGGAACCATCAGTGGGTATCCAGAAGCCCCTCTCCAAAGGGCAGAGGTTAAAAAAAAAAAAAGCCAAAAATAATTAAGAGTGTAAAACCAGTGGTTACCTCTTGCATATATTATTTGAGGAGTATTTTGAACCTGTTCCTTCAAAAGTTGTGCTGATTCTTTAAGGAAGCATGGGATTTAAAAAAAAAAAAAAGACTTCCGGGTTCAATAATGTCTTAGGAATCTTACCTGCCTATTTGAAAAAGCATCAGGTCTAAAAAGATGCTTTCCACAGGTGTTGGGGGGAGGGTGGGAAGTAAAACTAAAATTTTCCCCACCCCACCCCCCCTTGGCCGTTTTCATTTCCACACCTTCCACTTCAATTAACTTGAAGAATAAGCGCACACACAAGCACAGGCCACTACGTTGTATCATTCATATATATATATATGAATATATATGAATATATATATGGTTAAGGTCTCAGAAGGAAGAGATGCACATCCCTCAGCCTTTGCAGAAAGCCCTTTCAGGTCTCCTCAAGGCAGGAATTACACTTGGCGTTTCCAACATCCCTATTCAACAGGCAAAAAAAACAAAAAAAAAAGTTCTTTCCCTTGGCTTTCGAAGGGCTGAGCACAATCTAAACTCTTAGAACAAGCACGGGAGAGTGAGCTGTTCCGATGAAAACCTCCGGACAGGTTTTTCAGCATACCAAAAAAAAAAAAAAGTGTTTCTACGTCTTGTTGAACGCACGCGACGCTCGGCCACCACCACTCAGCATCCCCCAAAGAAGCCGAAAACACACACAAAAAATCGCCCAAGAAGCAGGCTGGCCTGGCCGGTGCCCGGTGCGTGCCGCCGCCGGCTCTGAAGCCGTGTAGAGTTTCGTAATGGAATGCGCACGGCCCGTCCGGATCCGGGCTCACGTTCTATCTCCTCTCCAGGCAGCGGCGAGGGAGGGCCGATCTGCTGAGCCAGGAGAAAACACTTCTCCTCCTCCTCCTCCTCCAGAACCCATCACCCAGGGGCTGCACCGCGGACCCGGGGACGCGAGCTGCACGCGGCGCCTGTCAAGCCGTCCGGCGGGCTCCCCCCTTCCCCAGCGCGGGGAGGGAGGGGGGGGTCTCCCGCAATCCCCCCCACCCCCAACACACACACACACAGCACAACACCCCTGCCCTCTCCGTCGAGATCCGCCACGCCTCGCAACTCACCCACGGCCGAGGAGGAGCGGGTCACATCCCCGACGCGACCCTGGCCCCCCGAACAGAAAACACGCCGCCTCCCAGGGAGGGGGGGGCCGGCGACGGGAAGGACCTCCCCTGCTCCTTAGCAACCATTAAGGTCGCAGTTTCCTAAGAGACCGCGAGCGCGGAGGGGGCGCGGGGAGCTGGGCCCGAACCGGAGCTGGGGGGTTGGGGGGGGGACGCACTGGGTTCCTCGTCACCCCCCCCCGTCCACCGTCGGCCATCCCAGCCTTCCCCGCACTCCCCCCCCCCCAGCACTGCGAGCCAGGATGGGAGGAGGAAGTGAAGCCCCAGAACTCGCGAAAAAAAAAAAAAATTGGTCCAGCGGGCGGCGGACAAAAGTTTCCGAGCGCACTCCACAGCTGGGCGGCGGAGCGGGCCGGCCCCGCCTCGGATGCTCCCGGCCTCCTTCCTGTGCTCGTGACGGCGCCCGGCGCCGACCCCCCCACCCCGCCGCGATGCAGCCCTGCTCCGCACCGGGGGCTCCCACGGAAACACGTACCCCGCAACCCCACTCCGAGACACAATACGCGCCGGCTCGGCCCCCCGCGCGCCCCCGGCGTCTCCGGGGCGGTGGTCTGCGCGATCCCCCCCCCTACACACCACCACACACACACACACACGAGCCAGGAACTCGCGAGGGCTCGGGGCTGCTCGCGGCCCCTCCTGGCCGGCGCCGTCCGCCCGGGAGGATCAAAGTCCGCAGAGTAGGGCGCGGCGGATGCTCCCACCGAGCAAACCCCGAACGAGCCGCCCCCGGCGCGAGCAGCCAGCCCCAGGCTGGCACCCCCTCCCCCCCAGACGGGCACCCCCCTCTCCCCCCCCACACACACACCAATCCCGGGTACCTTGCGGCGGCGGCGGCGGGCGGGGGCCGTCATCTCCGTGCTTCCCAGTCGGAGAGGGACTCGAAAGTATGTACGAGAAAAGTTTCCCCTCCCACATGGGGGGGTGGGGTGGGGGAGGATGTCGGGGGAGAGAGGGCGGAAGATGGAGAGCAGCGCTGGGAAGATGTTTCTGGCTGGTGGTGCGCGCACCATCCGAGTCCCCGCGGTGCTTGGTTAAAAATAAACTCGGCGGCGCGGGTCGGGCCGGATTCCTGCGCTCGGACGGCTAATATGGATGCGCATCAGGTCCTGCTGGCGGGGCGCTGCGGCGCGAGCCGCCGGGAGCTGCTTGGCAGAGCCGGCAGCTCGGGAAGGGGAAAGGAACGGAGGAAGGGGGGGGGGAGGAGGAGGAGCAGCGGCACGCAGCCCGAGGGGAGAGGGCTGTCCCGCTCATCCCCAGCAGGCTCGGCCCCACCGCCCCGAGCGCACGCCGCGCGACGTGGGGGGGCGCCGCGGGTCCCCGGGCTCGAGCCATTTGCCCAAGTTTCCAAAGTACAACGCGCTCTGCAGAGTTCGCCCTCCCCATCCCCAAAAAGCAGTTCTTTAGAAGGTCGCTCCGGCGGCGCCCCCCCTCCCCCAAGACATCTCACTTGCCACCCGAGGAGCGGCCGGCCGGAGCCCCCGGGCGCGGTACTTACGGCCCGCCGGGGCGCTGGACTCCTCGGCATGATGCGGGTGGGGACCGGTGGGCTTCGGGGAGAGAGAAGGAGCAGAGATGCAAACTTGTTCCGGAAAAGGAATCAAAATGGCGTTTCTGGATGTGCAAAGTTCATCAACTTCGCAGTCACTTCCCCTCCTCCTCTTCTCCCACAGGGAGGGAGGTGGGCGAGGAGCTGGCGACCCCGACGCCCCAGCCGCGCGCTCCGGGCCCCCGCCTCGGCCCCCCGCCCCGCTTCCTCGGCCGCACGCTCGGAGCCTCGCTCTCCCCCTCTCACCCTGATAAGTAGACACATCACGTGTTGCTCCTGCGAGTCTCCTGGGACGTGTTACTGAGCGGCAGCGGCGGCGGCGGCGGCGGCGGCGGCGCGGACGGGCGGGGGGGGGGGTACCCGCTCGTCTCCACCACCTCAGCCCCGATTTTAGTGGGGTGACCGCAGCTGCCGCGATCCCGGGATGGATGGAGGTGGCGTCCGCCCCTCGACCCCCCCCCCACCGCAAGCCCAGGTTGCCCCCCCTCCTACGCCCTCCGGCGGCGCCCAGCGCGGGGGTGGTGGGGGGGAGACAGCCTCAGGGGAAGGGGCTGGGCGACGGCGGCGACGCGCCGTCCCGACCCCCCGGGAGCCGCCGCGCCCCCTCCCCTCCGCTCCCCCCGGGCCTCCGGGTTTCCATCACTTCACCGCACGGTTTGTTTCACTCTTTTAAAAGGAGGAAAGGGGGTGAGACTGCGATGCCAGGGAGGAGCCAAGAGGGGCGCCTCGGAGGCGGGGGTGGGGGGGGACTAGCGTGGCAGTTGGGGATCCCCGGCCCTGCGCCGCCCCTCTCGGCGTCGGCGTGGGCGCCCCACCCGCGCCGCTCGCTCCGCACGCGGTCCTCGCCCGGCATCCAGGTGCGGCGAGTCGAGGATGGGGCTGGAGACGGAGCGGCCGGCGCGGCACCCCGCCCCCGGCTCCGCGCCGCCTCCCTCGCGCCTGGGCCCCCGGGCCGCCCCCCCGGGGGGCCCCCCGCCGTCTAACACCTCGGGTCCCCGTCCCTTCCCCACGCCACACCGATAACGATGCCCGCCGGCCGGCCTGCCCGCCCGCCTGCCTGCCTGCCAGTCGCCCCCCCCCCCAGGATGGCGCCTACTGCCACGGTGTCCCCACCCCGCCACGGAACGGCTGATGCTGTGTCATCCACGTCTCCCTCTGAGGCGTCAGGGAAGCCGCATGCAATATCTCTTTCTCTCAGAGGGCTCCTGTTTCAACTCTGCAAAACAGAGGCCCTCCTCCGAGGCCCTCCATCCCCTGCAGGCTCCTGCCACCACCACGCGCTGCACTTCGCCCAGGCTGGCTCGGCCCCAGTTATCACCCAGCCCAGACGCACCAGGCCCGAGCTGAGCTTCCTCCATAAAGCAGCTGACATGCTTTCAACCGGGGATTCTATCCCTACCTCGGTTCCCAAGGAAGCTTGGGGATAGATACATCATCCCATAGATAAGAGTCAGCTTAGTTGAAAAATCGACCCCCCAAAATTTGAAGAGGAAAAAGTGCAGAGGATTAGACTAGAATTATGCGTTTGAGATTACTTAAGCAACCTGAAGTTACACATGCAAGAAAGCTGGTTAGTCACCATTTACTATGACTTTTGCCCCTGGCTCCACCTCAAGGACTCCTCTGAAAAACCCCTGAATACCCTTCAAACCTGTAAGCCCTATGGTGGACCTTAATTTGGAGCTTTCCTTCAAAAGAACGCTTCATTTTCAGGGCTGCAGACAGGGAATGGACTGTCTGTCTACGGATGGACTGAATGGATGGGCGCTAGCCAAGACAGAACTCTCTAGAACTAAAGAAAAGCAGTTGGATCATTACTCCTATCTTCAGATAAAAACCACACTTCAAGAAGGAACGGATTCAGCTGGCTGTTTCTCTGACTTCCAGTCATTAAAATTAAGTTTTCAGAACCTGTTGTGTTTCCCAGGGTGTAATGTTGATTGAGGAAAACTCTATCTGGAAAAAAAAAAAAAATTGGCAGTTGTATTTGTTATCCACCTCGCTCTCCCACCCCAAGCTTCCACCAAACCTCTGTCCCCAAGTATTATTATCACATGCTTTTTGGAAGAGTGGCCATCTGTGGAGGAAACTGGAAGGTCTTTAAACAGAAGCCCTAGTTCACACAGTCATCGTAGCCGCTCCACTGGTGTCTTGTGCTTCTCTGGTGTGTTCGGATGGGAGGGCACAGGTTATGAATGCAATACTACTTTACTGATTTAGGAGTTCAGTGATACTTTCCTGGGTTTTCTTTGTTTTGTTTTGACTTTTCTTTGTCTCTTTTTTTTTTTTTTAGACACTTACTGTACTTCTGGCTCCACCTCTCAAATGCTGGATAACTAGCATGGACTACCACACCTGGCCAGTAACAGGAATAATATTAGAGTTGAAATTTTACTTAGAGGATCACACCTACAAAATGACATGAATTCTCATGACAAATCTTCATCTCTGAAACTAGGTAATAGTAGCATTTAAAGGGAGAGAAAATGGCCAAGTTCCTATCATCCTAGCTACTCAGAAGGCTGAGATCTGAGGATTGTGGTTCAAAGCTAGCCCAGGCAGGAAAAGCTTGTGAGACTCTTATCTCCAATTTACCATCAAAAAGTCAAAAGGGAGCTGTGGCTTAAGTGGTAGAGGGCCAGCTTTGAGTGGAAAAAACTTAAAAGAACAGCACTCAGTCATGAGTTCAAACCCCAAGACTAGTGTGCTCTCTCTCACACTTACTCTTTCACTCTGTCTCTCTCTTTCTCTCTCTCTCTCTCACACACACACACACACAAAGGAAAGAAAGCAGTTTTATTAAATGTCATTAAAAATTTGATTGTAATTATACTGGGGCTGTTTATTCTCCATTGATAGTGAATTATTAAATGTGGAAATCAAACATCTATACAAAGGTTTGTTTGTATTTCATATAAATCCAACAAATATTTACTGAACACCTAGTAGGTAAAAAGAATCCCAGTATAAAACCAATGGTGAGATGGCAATTTCAAACCCATTAAAATGTAAGTCAGAAAGCTGGACAACAGTATTAGCAAGGATGTGGAGACGTGAGAGCCCTGCTGCACTCCTGGTGAGAGTGTAAATTGGTGAAACTATTTTGAAAAATAGTTTGGCAGTTCATTAAAAGGTTCTACTCTATGTCCCAGCAATTCTACCCCTAGGTACATACACAGGAAGGAAAAATAAATATATTTTCACCCCAAAAATTTATACATAGATGTACCTAGCAGCAGCATTCATAAGAACTAAAAAGTAGAAACAACTAATATCCATTAGCAGAAAGAAACAAAGTGTTCTATGCTCACAGCAGGCAAATCTATAAAGACAGATATTGGTTCATGGTTACCTAGAGCCAAAAGTGTGAAGAGTATCAACTGCAAATGCACAGGATAGGTACTTTGAAGGGGTGATAAAAACATTTTAAAGCCGGGCGCGGTGGCTCATGCCTGTAATCCTAACTACTCAGGAGGCTGAGATCTGAGGATCATGGTTCAAAGCTAGCCCAAGCACAAAAGGACCTGAGACTCTTACCTCCACTTAACCTATAGAAAATGGGAAATGTGGCTTGGCACAAGGGAAGGGTGGTAGCCTTGAAGAGCTCAGGGACAATGCCCAGGCTAAGTTCAAGCCCCATGCCCCACAAAAAAATAAAATAAAATTGTGGTTATGGTTGTACAAACTTAAAAATACTGAAAACTGAATTGTATATGGTTTAAATGGGTAAATTATAAGATGCATGAATCAATAAATGCAATTGACATGTATGTGCATATATAAACATATGCTAGCTTCTAGAGTGGAACGGTAAAACAAATGATAACTTTTTTTTTTTTTTTTTTGGTGCTGTTCCTGGTGCTTGAACTCAGGGCCTGGGCATTGCCTCTGCAATTCTTCTTCACAAGACTCCACCACTTCAGTCTCACAGACCTTCCTGGTGATGCTGGTTTCAAACCTCAATCATCAGGTCTCAGCCTCCTGAGTAGCTAGGATTACAGGCGTGAGCCACTGTGCCCAGCCACTGTAGCAAAGTCCTGAGATTCTTATCTCCAACTGACGACCAGAAAACCAGAAGTACAGCTGTGGCTCAAAGTGTAGAGCACTAGCTTTGAGTGAAAAAGCTCAGGGACAGTGCCCAGGCCCTAAGTTCAAGACCCACAACCAACAAAAAAAGTAAATAAATAAAAATTAATTAATTAATAATTGGGCCAGGCACCAGTGGGTTACTTCTGTAATCCTAGACACTCGGGAGGTTGATATTTGTGGATTATGGTTTAAAACTAGCATAAGCACATAATCTGAAAGAGTTTGGTCTCCAGTAAACCAGCAGACAGCTGAAAGTGGGGCTCTGGCTGAAGTAACAGAGTGCCAACCTTGGGCAAAAAAACGAGAGCCTGAAGCCCTGGATTCCAGCCTCAGCACTGACACACACAGAAAAAGAGAGAGAGAGAGAGAAAGGGTGGGAGGAAGGAAAGAAGGAAGGAAAGAATGAAAGAAGGAAGGAAAAATTAATTGAAATTCTGCATCCACATGAAGTAATCAAGGAATGCAAATCACTTAGCATTAAACAGGTATGAAATTCTGGAGTTTAATGTCAAGCATGATGGTATATGCCTGTAATTGTAGCACCTAAAAGCTGAAACAGAATTGTGAATTGAAGGCTGACTGTTCTACAAAGGAAGACACTACATCAAAAGAAAAAGAAAGAAAGAGAAGGGAAAGAAGAAAAATGAAAAGAATGAATTTCTATTGAATGAAGAGAGTTGTTTTTGTTTTGTTTTGTTTTGTTTTGTTTGGCCAGTCCTAAGGGTTGAATTCAGGGCCTGAGCATTGTCCTTGGGCTTTCCTCAAGGCTAGAGGTCCACTGCTTGAGCCACAGTACCACTTCCAGCTTTTTCTACGTTTGTGGTACCAAAGAACTGAACGCAGGTCTTCGCGCATGCACTCTACCACTAGACCAAACTCCCAGCCCTCTCTGACAACTTTTTAAAAATGATCTCTTCAAGGGCAGGGAATTTGACAGAGTGGTAAGAGTGCTTGCGTAGCATGCACAAATCCCTCAGTACCACATACATAGACAAAGCTGAAAGTGGTGTTATGGCTCAAGTGGTTGAGCTCTAGCCTTGAGAAAGCCCAAGGACAGGCCCTGAATTCAAGCCCCAGGACTAAGGGGGAAAAAGCTGTCAAAGAGCCAGCCATGGTGGTACATACCTGTTATCCCTGCTATTTGAGAACAAGGCAGATATAGAAAGCCGGCAATTCAAGCCAGCCTGAACAGAAGCTAACAAAATCCTATCTCAAAAACACACCCATTGTGGTGGTCCACACTTGGTGTCCTAGCTAATCAAGAGACAGAGGTAGGAGGATCATAGTCTGGCGTTAGTCTAGATGAAATTATCTAGAAAAACAGCTAAAGGACTGATATGCTTTCAATTACTTGCCTATTAAGTTTGAGGCCCTGAGTTTAATCCCAGACTACTACTAAAAAATATGTGAGGGGGTGTTGAGAAGGAAATTGTATTGGGTGATAGAAAATAGCAAGAACAGCTAGCAATTTAGGAGCTACAAACTGGAATTTAAAATGGCAGAGACAATTAAAGCACCCGTGTGTGTGTGTGTGTGTGTGTGTGTGTGTGTGTGTGTGTGTGTGTGTGTATTGCCCCTAGGCTGCTTTTGCTCAAGGCTAGTGCTCTACCACTTGAGCCTTCCAGCTTCTGTCTTTGTGATTAATTAGAAAAATAAAAGTCTCATGGAATTTTCTGCCTGGGCTGGCTTTGAATCTCAATCCTCAGTTAGATTCTAGCCTTTTGAGTAACTAGGACTACAGGCATGAGCCACCAATATCCAGCTTAATCATAATTTTTTAAAAGCTGGGCTGGAGGCTTACTTCAAGTAGTAAGGCATCAGCCAAGCAAACAAACAAATGCAAGCTGTAAGTTTAAGCCTCAGTACAACAACAACAAAATAATAGTGATAGTAATGATAATAGCCATAATAATAATCAATTGATTAATTTAGTGCATGAATAATAAAGCAATCTAGCATTCAGGCACGGTTACTGTATGCTGTTCTTATTTTCCTAGTGAGAATAAGGAGCAAAAAGTAGAGTGGGGGAGAAAAATTGGAAAAACATAATCTGACCAGCTAGAAGAAAGTTTAAAGGTGTAGACAAGAAGGGCATGGTTGCTGAAAGTGATTTGCACCATTAAAGAGATGAATGGTACATTTAGGGGAGGAGGCCAAGGGTTTAACTCCTTTAAACAACTAACAAACCACTTAACAAAATGAACACTAGGAAGAGCAAACACATTCTGGGGTGGAGGAAATGAAATGGGAGGGTGGCACAGGGAGGAAGGGAGGAAGGATAAGCAGCTGCAGTCATTATAGTCAATGTATACTACACAGTAATCCCTTTAATTTGAGGTTAGGAATAGGATCGGGTAAAGATGGGGGAGACCGATGGAAGAGGTGACCTTAACCTGACTTCATATACCTACTTTATAAAAATAAATATGGGACTGGGAGTTTGGCCTAGTGGTAGAGTGCTTGCCTAGCATGCTTGAAGACCTGGGTTCGATTCCTTGGTACCACATACATATAAAAAGCTGGAAGGATGCCGGCTCATGCCTGTAATCCTAGCTACTCAGGAGGCTGAGATCTGAGAATCGTGGTTCAAAGCCAGCCAGGGCACTAAAGAACATGAGACTCTTATCTTCAATTGACCTCTAGAAAACAGGAAGTGGGGCTGTGACTCAAGGGGGTAGGGCGGTAGCCTTGAGCTGAAGAGCTCAGGGACAATGCCAAGGCCCAGAGTTCAAACTCCATGGAACCCCCCCCCCACACACACACACCAAAAAAGCTGGAAGTGGTGCTGTGGCTCAAGTGGCAGAGCTCTAACCTTGAGAAAGCCCAAGGACAGTGCTCTGGTCCTGAGTTCAAGCCCCATGACTGGCAAAAAAAAAAGATAAAAATAAATATGTTTTGGGGCCCGGAGTTTGGCCTAGTTGGGAGAGTGCTTGCCTAGCATGCACAAAGACCTGGGTCCTGGGTTCAATTCCTCGGTACCATATACATAGAAAAAAGCCAGAAGTGGTGCTGTAGTTCAACTGGTAGAGCTCTAGCCCTCAGAAATCCTAAGGACTCAGGCCCTGAGTTCAAGGCCCAGGACTGGCAATATACATACATACATACATACATATATATATATATATATATATATGTTTTTAAAACAGCTGATGCAAACGTTGGATAATAGCAAAAGACAGGTCCTGTTCTGTGATCAGCGAATATTCTAATATCATTGGGGAGGGAGGATGAGGGAGAGGGAAAGTGGAGAGAGGACAATATTGCAATACATATATAAATTGTGTCTATGTGTAAAGATAGCATAAGAGAATTTACTAAAAGCTATTGGACAATAAGGAATAGGGGAAACAGGGAAAGAAAATAATAGATAAGGTTGATCTTACTAAATATGTGTGTTCATATTATATTATACATATTCATATGTATACATTATATGTACATGTTACCATGGTGAGACTCCTCCGTACAATTAATATATCATAAAAACTAAATCACAGGAAAGGAAAACAAGCTATGTTGGGGAGAGCACCCCTGCAATCAGGGAGGGCCAACGGAGAGGGTAAATGAGGTTGAATATGACCAAACTAATTTTTATATGTATAAAAACAAAATCGGTTGATAGAGGTTTAAGAGGGAGAAAGAAGGAACAAGACAGAGATAGAAGGGGTGACTTTCATCATATATTGGATAGATGTATGGAAATGTCACATGAACTTGTCTCCTGCTACAAGTCATTGATATTAATAAAAGATCTTTTGGGTCAAGAGTTTGGCCCAGTGGTAGAGTGCATGCAGGAAGACCCAGGTTCGATTCTTTGGTACCACATACATGAAAAAAGCTGCAAGTGGTTCTGTGGCTCAAGTAGTAGACCTCTAATTTTGAGGAAAGCCCCAGGACAGTGCTTAGCCCCTGAGTTCAAGACCTAGGACTGTCAAAAAAAAATTTTTTTTTCTCTCTATGTGTATGCACCAGTCCTAGGGCTTGAACTCAGGGCCTGGGCTCTCAAGACTAGTGCTCAAGGCTAATACCCTACTACGTGAGCAGTAGCTCCATTTCTGGCTTTTGGTGTTGAACTTCTTATAAAAGTCTCATAAACTTTCCTCTTCAAACCATGATTCTCAGGCTCTTAGTAGCTAGGATTATAGGCTTGAGCCATCTGCATCCAGTCTATATGTATTTTTTTTTTTTTGCAAGTTCCAAGGCTTAAACTCAGGGGCTGGGTGCTGTTTCTGAGCTTCTTTGTGCTCAAGGCTAGAGCTCTACCACTTGAACCTGAGCCCTACTTCCAGCTTTTCTGCTTATGTGGCACAGAGGAATCAAACCCAGGCAAGCACTCTAACACTAAGTCACATTCCAGCCTATTTTGTGTAACTTTTTTTGTGTGTGGATCAAGGGGCTTGAGCTAGGCCTGGTGGCTGTCCTTGAGCTCTTCAGCTCAGCTACTGCCCTACCCTTGAGCCATGCCCCACTTCCCATTTTCTAGAAGTTAATTGGAGATAAGAGTCTCAGGTTCTTTTGTGCCTGGGCCTGGCTTTGAACCTTGATCCTCAGATCTCAGCCTCCTGAGTAGCTAGGATTATACGTGTGAGCCACCGTGCCTGGTTTATGTGTAATTTTTAAAAATAAAAAGATGGATTGCAAGTGAATAAGGTAACCGATGTCACCATATGAAAGGAAATATACTCATTACTTGAGTCAGGTAATTATAATCCCTCTATATATCATCTTTATAATGACAATAAAGTAAATTAAAAAAGGATATTTTTGCATGGTTGGATTATAACATACAGGTGGTGATACTGCAATGTAAATGAACTGGACTATACCACAGTCAATTTTTTTAACACTAGCCATGGAAAATCAATGTATTTAGAGGAAGAGAGAATGGAGAAGGAAAGACAAAGAACCACTTTAAAGAAAGAACATTTTTTTTTTTTTTTTTTTTGCCAGTTCTGGGCTTGGGCTCAGGGCCTGCGCACTGTCCTTGGACTTTCTCAAGGCTAGAGCTCTACCACTTGAGCCTCAGCACCACTTCCAGCTTTTTTTTTTTTCTTTCCTATGTATGTGGTACCGAGGAATCGAACCTAGGTCTTCATTCATGCTAGGCAAGCACTCTACCACTAGGCCAAACTCCTGGCCCCATAAAGAAAGAACTTTTAAAGAAGGCAACTGGTAGACCAGGAGTAGGGAGGGATAAAGAGGTCAGGGTCTGTTGAAAATGAACTATATCACTGTGGGTAGGGGAATGGGAGGTAAAAACTGGGAGAGAGTGAGGGAAAGGGTGACACTGTCCAAAAAGAAATGTTCTCATTACTTGACTTATGTGATTGTAACCCCTTGCCCATCACCTTTAAAATAACAATTCAAAATTTTTTTCTCCAGTTGTGGGTCTTGAACTCAGGGCCTGGGCTGTATCCTTGAGTTTTCTCAAGGCTAGCATTCTGCCACTTGAGCTATAGCACCACTTCCAGCTTTTTCTGTGTATGTGGTACCAAGGAATCAAACCCAGGGTTTCATGCATGCTAGGCAAGCACTCTATGACTAGGCCACCCTCCTGGCCCCTAAAAAAAAAAAAAACAGAGGTCAGGGCTACAATGACACCTCTTTCTGAGTCAGGTGACAAGACCAGGGCTGGGAATGTAGCTTAGTGGTAGAGTACTTGCTTAGCATGCAAAAAGCCCTGGGTTCAATTCAGTACTACATACACAAAAAAGCCAAAAATGGTGCCTTGGTTCAAGTGATAGAGTCCTAGCCTTGAGCAAAGAGAGGCTCTGGGACAGTGCTCAGGCCTTAAGTTAAGGCCTCAGGACTGGCCCCCAGAAAAGGATGAATAGGTATCCCTGGGGAGATAGGGCATAGAGTTCAAAGACAAGGTCAGTTCCTGAACTTCAAATACCTCATCCAAAGACAGCAGCAAGAGGAGGAAAGAAAGCAGAAAGAGATGGCAGCAAAGAACTCTGCAAACCTTAAAGTGAAATTGTACTATACCCAAGGAAGAGCTTATAGGGAGGAGGAAGAAGATAAATGACCTCCCTTGTGGTATGGTAGAGAATGGTCTGGAAGATGACAAGATATCATCAGGAATGAATAGAACAGTTCACCTAAGAGGAAAAACCCAAGTAGGTACTGACTGTAAAGATGAAAGGGACTAATCGATTCCAGACATTACTTAGGTCAGAGTATCTACAGAACTTGACGGACTACATATGGGAGAAAGGGGAACAAGTTTCCATAGAGCATGGGCCAAGGGATGTGGCACAGAAGGATGGCAAGCCATATTCCATAGTCACGCATTAGAGTGACGGATGGCAGTACAAGGATGTCACAGAAACAGCAGGACACTAAAAAGAAGAGACCTGAAGGATGAGAGAAGAGAAGATGGAGTCCACCAGGCCTAGTCCTGTGGAGTAAACAGATAGGGGGGTTAAGAAGGGTGGTTCTAGCTGGGCACCTGTGGTGGCTCATACCTAAAATCCTAGCTACTCAAGAGGCTGATTCTCTTATTGCCCTCCCAGGCAGAAAAGACAATGACTCTTATCTCTAATAATCTATTCAGAAAAGGCTGGAAGTGGTGTTGTGGGTCAAGGGGTAAAGTACTAGCCTAGAGAGCCAGGCGTGGTGGCTTATGCCTATAATCCCAGCTACACAGGAGGCTAAGATCTGAGGATCAAGGTTCAAAGCCAGCCCAAGCACTATAAAGTCCATGAGACTCTTTTTTTTTCACATATTTTTATTGTAATTAATAGAAGGCTTACATTATATTCACCAGATAGAAGGTGAATTATTTCACATACATTGATACCCTTTCTCATGTGTTGGTCATTTCCCTCCACACACCCCGCCCCTCATCTTGTTTTCCTCCCTTCCCTATCCGGAAGTCCATGAGACTCTTATCACCAATTAATCAGTAGAAAACTGGAAGTGATGTTGTGGCTCAAGGGGTAGGGTGGTAACCTTGAGCTGAAGAGCTCAGGGACAGTGCCCAGGCCCAGAATTCAAGTCCCATGATGCACAAAGAAAAAAAAGAAAGTACCAGCCTGGAGCACAAAGAGGCCCAGGGACAGCACCCAGGCCCTGAGTTCAAGCCCCAGAACTGGGAAATAATAATAATAATAATAATAATAATAATAATAATAATTCTGGTAGCCAACACCTGTAATACTAGCTACTCAGGAGGTTAGGATCTGAGGATTCTGATTTAAAGGCTGCCTAAGCAGACAAACCCAAAAGACACTTACCTCTAAATAGTTAACAAACAACCAGAAATGGAGCTGTGGTTCAAGTGGTAGAGAGCCAGCCTTGAGCAGAAAAGCCAAGCAAGAGTGTGAAAACATAAGTTCAAGCTCCATTACTTACACGTGTGCACACTCACATACACACGCTAGGAAGAAAGAAGGGCGATTCCATCACCATAGCCTGAAGTAACTGGTAGATGGTGGATCCACTCCCTAGATGCCTGGTATGAATCCCTGGGAAGGACTGAAGAAGGGGGAGGGTGACTAGAGAGACAGTGAACAATGAAAACCAGCAGGCTGAGTCCAAGGAAATGCCTGCCAACTAGGTGGATAAGGAAGAGGGAGTGTCAAGAGTTCTCTCTGTTTCCTCTAAAGAAGCAGGTCAGCCAAGGAAGTGAAGGCCAAAAAGTGGTTGAGCATGGTAAAAACACAGGAATGAAGGCAAGTAGCAGAAAGAAAGAAAGAAAGAAAGAAAGAAAGAAAGAAAGAAAGAAAGAAAGAAAGAAAGAAAGAAAAAGAGTGAGAATGAAAGGCAAGGCCCAATGATCCAGGGATTGAAGAGTGTCTAGAAAAGGAAGTGAAAGGAGAGTGCTTTGTGGAAAGGGGAGCGAAAGGAAAGTATCAATGGCAATGATAATAGCAGCTGTCATTTGCTATGTGCCAGGGAGGGCAATAAGAGAATCCTGGGTAAGATCTTGCTTCATTTCTTTTACCCGCTGGTCACATGACCAGCCTGAGGCAGAGAAGTCTCTCAACCTCTCAACATTACCCAACAGGTAAATGTTAAGGGCAGGATGTAAACCAGGCATTGGACCACATGGACTCCCACTCTTGATTGTTGCTCTATCATTCTTCTTAACTGAGTGAATTGAATAGCTTACTCATTTTTTTTTTAAACAAGTCTCCTTGCTTGGCTTGACTAATCTCAATAAAATGCTGTTGAGTGGGGCTGGGAGTTTGGCCTAGTGGTAGAGTGCTTGCCTAGCATACACAAAGATCCGGGTTCGATTCCTCAGTACTACATTCACAGAAAAAAAAAAAAAAGTCGGAAGTGGTGCTAAGGCTCAAATGGTAGAGCTCTAGCCTTCTGAAAGTCCAAGGACAGTGCTCAGGCCCTGAGCTCAAGCCTAGGACTGGCAAAAAAAAAAAAAATGCTGTTAAGTGGAGTTTTGCAGAAAAGCACCTCCCCATGCCTTTTTTTTTTTTTTTTTTTGTTAATGCCAGTACTGAGACTTGAATTCAGGGACCTGGTCTCTATCCCTTAGCTTTTTCACTCACATATGGAACTTTACCCTTGAGTCACAGCTCCAATTCCAGCTTCAGCTAGTTAATTGGACATAAAAGTCTCAAATAATTTTCTGACCAGCCTGGTTTTGATCTCAGCCTCCTGAGTAGCTAGGATTACAAGTTTGAGCCACCAGTGTCCATCTCAGAAGAGACATTATTGTATGTTTAACATAGTGTTGTTTAACAGGATTTAACTAGGAAGTAAATGCACATTTTTAAATATTGTCAAGTTGGTTTATAATCATCCCTGTTTCAAATAAACATAGGTACCAATTTCTCTATGTTACCCAAGCCTGGTGTTTTAAGTGTACAGAAAAAATGCTAAACCCTTAGTGGGATAATTTGTAAATTCAAATACATCTAGCACAACAAGATTTTAGATAGTGAATGGACAGAATGCACACTCATTATTGTTTTTGTTCTTATTATTGATACTAATAACTTTGGTTCTGATACTGGAACTTGAACTCAGGACCTGGTCACTGTGTATGAGCTTTTGTTTTGTGTATGCTCAGGATGAGTATTCCAGCCTTTTCTGTGATTAATTAGAGATAAGAGTCAAGGACTGGCTGGGAGTTTGGCCTAGTGGTTAAAGTGCTTGCCTAGCATGCATGAGGACCCGGGTTCGATTCCTCAGTACCACATACATAGAAAAAAGCCGGAAGTGGTGCTGAGGCTCAAGTGGTAGAGCTCTAGCCTTGAGAAAGTCCAAGGACAGTGCTCAGGCCCTGAGCTCAAGCCCAGGACTGGCAAAAAAAAAAAAAAAAAAAAGAGTCAAGGACTTTTCCTGAGCAGGTTGGCTTTGAACCACACTCTCAGATTTCAGCCTCTTGTCCCTAGGGTTATAGGCAAAAGCATCAGTGGTTGCTGGTGTTGAGGATGCACATTCTTATATGCCTGCGCCAGTGCATTTTCATGGGGCAATTGTGATCTGCAGAAGGCATGGGGATGTTTCGGACTGTTACAGTTAGGAAGAGGTATTCCTGGCATGTAGTGAGTAGACACCAGGGATGTGCTTCACACAGTACACTGCATAGCACAGGCCTCTCTGCAAAGGATTATCTGGCCTCAAATGTGGAGAGTGCTGAGGTAGTTGAGCTCTGCTCAATAATCCCTCACAAATTACTTCCAGGAGCATCAGAGACAAGTGGAAAGCTTGTAGAATGGATAAGCCCGTCCAAATAATTTACGTCGACAGAAAAGGGACAGAGATACACAGAGAGCGAACATAGACGTAGATATACCAGGTATATAAAGCAGAAAGAAGGTGTGAGGGAGGGAGGGAAGGAGAGAAAAAAAAGAGAGAAGGAGGGAGGGAGGGAGAGATATCACCCTTTGAAGGAAAAGAACTCTTCCTATTCTAAGGGAGCGAAGAGGGGAAAATTGTAGGAACATACTGAGAAATGTTAGTGTGAAAAAGGCAAGATGTGGGAGTTGATACCTTTTGGCCCTGAACATGTAAAGCAATGGTGCAGAAGAGCAGGGGAGATGCTCAGGCAGGAAAGGCAAGCCTGGGTGGTAGGTAGGGAACTTCTTAGCTTTCCTTCAATGCCACAGAACCTCAGGGGAAGAGAAAACTGAGCGGGGAGCTGGCCAGCACAGGGACATTCAAAAGAGCAAGGCAAACAAAGAAGTAATGATAGGGTCCAGAAACTTCTGGGGCTGTGGATTCGATTGGTTGTTGATTCAACATGCCCAGATCCAAACATACAAGAATTCTGGGAGAAGGGGCTGACATGAGGCATGTTGGGAGAGATGAGGGAGGGGTTAAGGTCAGGCTTACTGTGCTAGGGAAAGCAGGAAACCAAGGGTCAAAGGCACAGAGGAGGAGACCTCAAGGTTGCTGGTGAGATGAGGCAGAAATCTTCACCAATACACTGAGGAACTGGAGCAAATCTGAAAAAAGAATCAAGCATGGCGCCTCACAGGCACTGCCCTGTCATCCAACATGAGGAAGGGGGTGGGGCTGAGAGGAACAGTATAAAGTGGTGGCTTAGGCTAATCTGGAAGACAGTGTGCCATTGAAATCAGATGAGAGGAAGCAAAGACAGACAGATGGTGCCAACTTCAGAGAAAGCGCAGTGGGCTTCACGGTGTCCCCCAATATTTACATGTTGAAGCCTAAACTACTAGTACTCAGAATGTGACATTATCAGTGACCAGATAATGAAAAGTAGAACTAAAGTAAAATGAAGTACTTAGGGCAAGTTCTAACTCAATCTGGCTGGTGTCCTTACCTTACAGGAAGAGATCAAGACACAGGGACACACAGAAAAGACTGGGAGAAGCTGCTATGATCTAGGCATTTGTAACCTTCCAAACTCAGGCTAACATCCATCCTCAGAGTCATATGTTGTTAGGAATCACAAGTGGAACCTCTGGGAGATAATTAGGATTAGACAAACCACAAGGTGAGGCCATCATAATGGGTTAGTGGAAGAAAAGGAGGAGGAGCATGAGAAAAGGGAGCGGGAGAAGAAAGAGAAGGAGGAAGACAGAAGAAAGGAGGAGGAGAAATTCACACCTGTAATCCTAGTTCCTCAAGAGGCTAAGGCAGGGAAGTTCATGAAACTCTTATCTCCAAATAATCAACACAAAGCTGGCAGAGGAGCTGCAGCTCTAGTGGTAGAGGGCTTACCTACAGCACAATAGCTCAAGGACAGCACTCAGGCCCTGAGTTCAAGCCCAGAACCAGCATCAAAATAAAAGCATCAGCAGCAGTGGCAGCAAGATTTGAACTAACACGGGTGCTCTGTATAGTGCCTCGCCATGTTATGATCCATCACAAAGGCTCTCCCTATGCCTGCGCCGTGCCCTTGGACTGCCACATGTGAGATAAGTAAACCTCTTTTCCTTACTCATCACCACATTTGTGGTACTCAGTTACAGCAACAGTAAACAGACTAAGCTAGCCACCAGAGGAGAGACCAAACCTGCAATACCTTGGTCTTGAATTTCTACTTTCCAGAACCGAGTGACAGTACATTTGTTACTTCAGCTACTCGGTATGTGGTATTTGTTTCAGCAGCCATAGCTCTGAGGAAAGGGAGTGTTGCAGGAGAATGATGAAGCTCCATACGGAAGGAAGCAACAGAAAGGAATGACATTCACAGACGCAGTGTTCTTCTTGTGACCTGGAAGAACCAGTCTTCTTGAGGAAAGGCGTTGAAAGCACAGTGAACTCTCTAAACAGGAGCCACGTAAGTTTTCTGTAGGGGAAATGGAAGTGGACAAAGCTAAAAATTAAGGTCCTCTGACAAGAGGTTCTACCCGCATCCATGAATGAGATTTCTCTTAAAAGCAGGAATTCATCTCAGCTAACGACTCTTCTAGCATAGGGCTGGAGAATATGGCCTATTGCAACTCTTACTAAACACATTTTGCTAAGTGTGAGGAGGTGGAATGGGCCAGGAAGTAAGGTAGGAATGACATGGAAAGGGATAGGGACACGGAGTGGGTAGCAGGAGGAGAGGTTTGCTTAGGAGTGACAAGTGTAGC
Source organism: Megascapheus bottae (assembly GCF_031878675.1). Lineage (NCBI taxonomy): Eukaryota > Metazoa > Chordata > Mammalia > Rodentia > Geomyidae > Megascapheus > Megascapheus bottae. Next base: position 29,943,020 of record NC_143530.1, on the reverse strand, counting down.
AGAAAGCTGAGAGGCAGGTGAACAGGTGTTGTTTCGAATTTCAGAATCTCCTTAGTAGTGTAGCCAATGAAACTGCCGTCTCTGAGGGATAGGCTAGAGAGCACACAGACTGCTTCCCACATCCTCACAATGTGAGTACTCCAGCTACCTGGATGACATAAAATCAGGCAGTTAATATGTGAGCAAAATGCTATGATCATAAACTTTCATTGGGTTTTGTTTGTTTGGTCGCTTGGTTTTGATGCCAGGATTGAGCCCAGTGGTTTGTGTGTGCAAGGCACACGCTGTACCTCTTGGCCCAATTTATCTTTTTATTTTTTACATCCTACTACTTGAGCAATACTCCAGTTCCTCCCACCCTCCCCCTCCCCCACACCTTTCTTTTGGAGTCAATTCTCTCTCTCTCTCTCTCTCTCTCTCTCTCTCTCTCTCTCTCTCTCTCTCTCTCTCTCTCTCTCTCTCTCTCTCTCTCTCTCTCTCTCTGGTCCAGACTGGAACTGGCCCACTATCATCCGACCTAACCTACTGGGATTCAAGTATGAGCCATGGAGCCAACTCTCAGAACTAACTTTTAGAAACAGTATTTATACCAGGCAACAGATGGTCACATCTTCAAGAAACAGTTCATTTTGGGGTGCCTAGGACTATCTACAAGCATTGCCTAAGACTGATTCCACAGTAAGTTTCAACTGGAGTGTGTTTGTCTGATTCTGTTTTCTCCTCTCTCATTATCTGGCTGACCCTTGTCACTTCTTTCTGAACTCTGTGTATTTGCCAATAGCAACCTGCTCTTCCCCTTCAAATTGATCCGTTCTAATCTCCAACGTTAGGAAATGGGATAACTAAGGTTAGAAATGTGTCAAAAGTGAGCTGGAAGACATGCATCCCCTTTGCTGCCCAAGAGCCAAGCTCTGCTCATTTCTTTCCAAATTGGGTTTGATTTAGTTGTTTGTTTGTTTCTGTTCGTGGGGCTTGAACTCAGGGCTATGTGTGGACCTTTAGCTTTTTTCACTCAAAACTAGCACTCTACCACTTGAGCTGGAGCTGGAGCCTTGTGAGAGGTTAATTGGAGAGAAGATTCTCACAGACTCTCCTGTTTAGGCTGGCTACACACAGTGATTCTCAGATTTCAGCCTCCCAAATAACTAGACTTGGAGGTGTGAGCCACTGATGCCTGGTTGATTTTATGTTTATTTTAGTGCTGTTACCTACTAGGGTTTGAATTCAGGGCCTGGGCATTATTCTTTGACTTTTTTCTCTCAAGGATATCTCCCTAGTACTTGAACTAGAGCTCTACTTTCAGCTTTTTGCTACTTAATTAGAGATCAGAATCTCATGGACTTTCCTGCTCTAGTTGGCTTCAAAGCTCAGTCCTCAGATCTCAGCCTCCTGAGTACCTAGGATTAAAGATGTGAACCACCAGGGCCTGGCTTTTATTTTATTTTATTTTATTTTGCAGTTCTAGGTATAGAACTCAAGACAGCAACCAAGTGCTTTCCTATTATGTGCTACCCACAGCCTCCCAGAGGGGTTTAGATGAGTTGCTAGCATACTTCTAAACTACAAGTGGTGTTTCTGATACATATATATCTATATGATATCTATGTAATCTATCTATCTAATCTGTAGCTCATCTAAGTCAACTCTCCTTCCATAATCCAAGTTCACTGTTCATTAGAAAATGTTTGTTTTAGCCCCAGCTCTGATGGTTCACTTGCATAATCCTAGCTACTCAAGAAGCTGAGATCGGAGGATTGTAGTTCAAAGCCCATGAGACTCTTATTTCCAGTTAACCACTAGAAAACTGAAAGTGGAAGATTGGGGATTTAGCTCAGGGCAAGTGCAAGGCCCTGAGTTCAGTCCTCAGGACCTGAAAACAAAAATAAAAACAAAACAAAAAAACTGGACATGCCACTGTGGTTAAAAGTGATAGAATAAGCTCAGGGATAATGCCTAGGCCCTAAATTCAAGCCCTATGGCCAACCAAAAAAAAGAAAAAAATATTCATTGGTTAATTATATTACTTCAGGGAATATAGAAAAGGTCACACTTCTTTTCTGACAATATGAAAGAAATAAGAAAAAAAACCTTACCCTACTCTTGTTGGAGGAAGATTTTTTTTTATTTAATTTTATTATCAGGGTGATATACAGAGGGATTTTATTTACATATGCAATGTAGTGATTATATTTCTTTTTTTTTTCTTTTTGCCAGTCCTGGGCCTTGAACTCAGGGCCTGAGCACTGTTGTTGGGCTTTCTCAAGGCTAGAGCTCTACCACTTGAGCCACAGTACCACTTCCAGCTTTTTTTATTCTATGTATGTGGTACTGAGGAATCGAACCCGGGTCTTCATGTATGCTAGGCAAACACTCTACCTCTAGGCCGAACTCCCAGCCCTGTAGTAAGTACATTTCAAATGAAGATGATTTCATTGCCTAAAGGACTTGCACTTAGAAGTGTATTTAGTTGTAGGGTTATAGCTCCTCATTCAGAAGCCAGCAAACAGATAAATAAAATAAACAACTTCTTCAATAAACAGCATGCATGTGTATCTTTTTTGTTGTTGTTTGGGAGCAAACCCGCAGCCTTAGAAGGCAAGTCTGGCCAGTATCTCCCACTGAGCAGTGTACATATTTATCATTTTGTGTTCATGCAAAAGATATGCAGGACCAAATTGAAGTTTCTGCAGCTTTGGTTAAGTAGACCCCCAGCTTCTGGAGCCTGTAACTAAGATGATTTTTTTTCTTTGTCGGTCATGGGGCTTGAACTCTGGGCCTGGGCACTGTCCTTGAGCTCTTCACCTCAAGGCTACCTGGCTACCCTTGGAGCTACAGCCCCACTTCCTGTTTTCTAGTGATTAATTGGAAATAAGAGGCTCATGTTCGTTAATGCCTGGGCTGGCCTTGAACCACGATCCTTGAATCTCATCCTCCTGAGTAGCTAGGATTGCAGGTGTGAGCCACAGCGCCCAGCAAATAAGACTACTTTATTATTACAGGTAGCACTTTACTATATAGTATCTCTGTCCCTCTTACATGGCCACTGGTCACAGAACAGCTCATCATATTCCCAAGTCAAAAGATCAAATCAAAGTTTTAATTCAAAGAAATACTGGACAAGATGCAGGAAATCACAGTATTAGACAGCTAGAGGCTCCGTGTCATGTCACATGAAATATCAGAGAGTTAAAAAGGTGTCACTTACAACCTCTCACTTCTCCTAGATAGGGCTTGCTCTCTGCCCATCTCAGGGAATAATGGTGTCTTAATGGGATGTGTGTGTGTGTGTGTGTGTGTGTGCGTGCACATGTGTGCGCGCGTGCACGTGCTCATGGGACTGTTTTGGGACTTAAACTCAGAGACTGGGTGCTATTCCTGAGCTTTTGTGCTCAAAGCTAGTGTTCTAAAATTTGAGCCACAACTTCATTTCTGGCTTTTGGATGGTTAAATGGAGATAACAGCCTCATAGGCTTTCCAAACAACCATCCTCAGATCTTAGCTTTCTGAGCAACTGGCTCAATAAACTAAACTCTGGCAAGTGCCACAAACTGAAAATAAAGTTTCACATTACTAAAGAAATTCAGAGCTGAGTGCCTGGCTCAGGTATGTAATGTTAGCTACTCAGGAGGCTACGGTCTGAGTTTGAAGCCAGCCCGGGGAAGGAAAGTCCAGAAGACTCAATCTCTAATTAACTCCCAGAAAACTAGATGTGGTGCTATAGCTCAGAGTGGTAGCATATTAGCCTTGATTTGAAAAGCTCAAGGTCAGTGCCCAGGCCCTGAGTTCAAGCCCTATGACCAACAAAAATTAAAGAAATTCTAAGTCCATTTGTTCATTCACTAAACCAGCAATTAATGGGCATGGATGCTCTTCTGGTCTCTGCATAGGACAGGAAACTTAGGGCCCAGGGGTGCCAGAGATTTTTAAAGGCTCAAGGCTTATCTATTTTAAACAATGAATATCATGAAAACTCCCCAAACCATATAGCCAGTTGCCTCCTCCATAGCTCTTTCTCAGTAAAGCCAAGAAGCAGAAGTGTATATTGGTGAGTACCTACAAGGCCTTGTGTTCCACCCTCAGCACCAAAATAAAAAGGGGGAAGGGCCTAAGGGTAGAGCTTAGTGGTAGAAAACTTGCTTAAACATGTAAACACCCCTTAATTTCAATTTCAGAATGGAAAAAAAAGAAGAAGGATGAGAGAGAGGGAGAGAGGTAAGGAAGGACAGAGAAAGAAAATAAAGTAAAATATCTTAAAAATAAAGCCAGAGCCAGATACCAGTGACTCATACTTGTAATCAATCCTAGCTCCTTAGGAGACTGAAATCTGGAAGACTATGGTTCAATGTCAGCTCAGGCAGAAAAGTCTGTGAGGCTCCACCTCTAAAGTAACTATCTCACAACAAGCAGGGCTTGAAAATGTGTCTCAAGTAGTAGAGGGCCAGCCAAACAAGCAAGCAGAAGAAGCAGTGCAGAGCCACTGGGTTCAAACTCCAGTACAGGCTAAACACATTGACACATACACATAAATAGGTAAAGCTGGCATGTGGCTGTTATCTCAGACCCTGGCCCAACTTACATGTTGATGTTATAATCCTCATTTTCTGAATGTGGCTCTATTTGAATATAGGGCCTTGAAAATAGCAACTAAGGAAAAATGTGCATATATGAGTCAACTTTAATCCAATATAGTGTGTGTGTGTGTGTGTGTGTGTGTGTGTGTGTGTGTGTGTGTGTGTTCATAATGGTTAGGGGTAGGGGTGGAGCCCACAGTTACATAACCCTGTTTTTGTAAACCAACAAATAAAGTTACTTTAACATATACATGTAAGAAGACAGAGGAGTGAACATCACATTGTTTAACAGTGTTTATTTCTGAGTAATGGGATTATAAAGGGCTGTACATTCTGTCATTTTGCTTATCTCTATTTTCTGATTCTTCTACAACAAACATTCAAAAATGTGCTCTAAGGAGAAAGTTCATTCAGCTTTTTTTTTTCATGAAGTAATTGTGTTTCTCTTACTGCCTCTTCTTGTGCAGAGATTGAACACAAAACCTGCAGCCTACTACCTACCCCATTCTCTACCACTCGTCCATACTTGCAGTCTGAAGTGACTATCTTTTTATTCTCTTCTGATGACTTATTAGGCAATCACTCTACCACTTGAGCTACACCCAGTGACTATCTTAAAGTCAGAGATTGTCTTTATCCAAGTCAAGGATGTTATGTGAATAGGACAGACAACATTGCTCATACAAACTATCTAACATGCAAATCCTTCCCTATCCCCTCGGATTACCTTCACTTTTTAATTCCTTTGTTGTTGACAATGAGGATTGAACCTGGGGCTTCTAGCTTGCCATCAGAGCCACTGCCTTGGCCTTGGACTATGGTTTTATTATTGTTGTTATTATTATCATTATTATTATTATTTATCAGCTCTTCCCATTTTGGGCATGGAATCTCATATGTTAGGTTGCATTTTCTTCTAGCATTGGAATTCTATTTTTAGGGTTCAGCTAAGTTTTTCCCTCTCCAATTCCTTAGAAATAGTGTTGTACAAAACAAAAGCAGAGAGACACTTGGCAGCAGCAGCAGGGGCAGAAACAGCCATGTACACAGCCTTGGCCCTGCCTTGCCAGCCTGGGCATCGGACTCCAGTCACAGTAAAGAACTCAGCATCATCACAGGGATTAAAAGCCTGCACATGGGGCCGGGAGTTTGGCCTAGTGGTTAAAGTGCTTGCCTAGCATGCATGAAGACCTGGGTTCAATTCCTCGGTACCACATACATAGAAGAAAGCTGGAAGTGGTGCTGAGGCTCAAATGGTAGAACTCTAGCCTTGAGAAAGTCCAAGGACAGTGCTCAGGCCCTGAGCTCAAGCCCAGGACTCACAAAAAAAAAAAAAAAAAGCCTGCCTGCACATGCAGAGAGCATGCTGGCCTATAATAGGTGCTCAACAAATATTAGTTCCTTTTTTTTCCCCCTCCATACTGGGCCATGAATTCTGGGCCTGGACTTTGTCCCTAATCTCTTGAGCACAAGGCTAGTGCTCCTTGAGCCACAGGGCTACTTCCGGGGAGCCACCAGCATCTGGCTAAACAGTAGTTCTTTTTTTCTTTTTCTTTTTTTTTTTGTGGGTCATGGGGCTTGAATTTGGCCTGGGCACTGTCCCTGAGCTCTTCAGCTCAAGGCTACCACCCTACCCTTGAGCCAAGCCCCACTTCCTGTTTTTCTAGAGGTTAACTGGAGAGAAGAGTCTCAGGTTCTTTTGTGCTGAGCTGGCTTTGAACCTTGATCCTCAGATCTCAGCCTCCTGAGTAGCTAGGATTACAGACCCAAGCCACCGACAGCTAAACAATAGTTCTTATACATTCTTAGATTAAATACTTAACAGTTACACTTCACAATCAAACACGTATAGCTTAATCTAATAAAAGCATTACAATTATATCAAATGCCTTATGTAATCTTTTCTTAAAAAACTGAATAGTGGGCCGGGAGTTTGGCCTAGTGGTAGAGTGCTTGCCTAGCATGCACAAAGACCTGGGTTTGATTCCTCAGTACCACATACATAGAAAAAAGCTAGAAATGGTGTTGAGGCTCAAGTGGTAGAGCTCTAGCCTTGAGAAAGTCCAGGGACAGTGCTCAGATCCTGAGCTCAAGCAAAAAAACAAAAAAACCCCCAAAAAACCTGAATAGTGCCACATCAAAGCCATTATATTTCTAAATTGCCTCATAATAATTTTTCATTTATGAGTATTTCTATATAGCTTGGTTTATAGGCAGGCATATAAGTATGCAAATAAGCTACCTATAGAATAAAGTTGCTCATAATCAGACAACAAAGTTATAATGAAAATACTGGTTATGGTTTTTTTTTTCTTTTTGTTGGTTGTGGGACTTAAACTTAGAGCCTGAACATAGTGCTCTACCACTCTGAGCCATGGCTCTACTTTCAGTTTTCCAGTGGTTAATTGGAGTCTCATGGGCTTTCTTCCTGGGCTGGCTTTGAATGATGATCCTCAGATCTCAGTCTCCTGAGTAGTCAGGATTTCAGGCATGAACCATCAGTGCCTGGCTGACTTTGATTTTTGTTTTGTTTTGTTTTGACTGAACCCATGAATTATTTTCTTTTCACTTCTGTAGTGGTCCTGGGGTTTGAACTAAGGGCTCACACTTGCTAGGCATTCATTCTACCATTCCACCACCATCACCACCCCAGCCATTTTTTATTCTCCTTACTTTTTAGATAAGATCTCATGTGGTTTTCTTTTTTGGCCCAGGGCCAGCCATGATTTATAATCTCCCTACCTTTATGTCTCATGTAGCTGGGATTAACAGATATAACACCATAGGGGCCGGGAGTTTGGCCCAGTGGTAGAGTGCTTGCCTAGCATGCACGAAGACCTGGGTTGAATTCCTCAGTACCACATACAGACAAAAAAGCCAGAAGTGGTACTGAGGCTCAAGTGGTGGAGCTTTAGCCTTGAGAAAGTCTGAGGACAGTGCTCAGGCCCTGAGCTCAAGCCCAGGACTGGCGAGAGAGACAGAGAGAGACAGAGAGAGACAGAGAGAGAGAGAGAGAGAGAGAGAGAGAGAGAGAGAGAGAGAGAGAGAGGGTAACACCATGATCGAGCCAATGGCTAATTATTTTATAGGAACAGTAAGCGAATTTGGGGTAAGTTGATATTTTTCCATGATTATTTCAATGGAGAACTCAAGGATCAAGTTATATAACTACAGAGTAAAGGCAAGATGAGCACCTAAGCCAACAATCGAAGGTCCTTCTACTGGACGGTGTAGAAGAACAGAGGGATTTGCATCTTGCTCTGGCTGTAATCTAAATATGTAGTATCATGCAGAAACAAACCTGTAGTTTGAAAGCAAAATATGGGTTGGGGGTAGGAAGGATGCATCTTTCTAGATACTAGCCATGCAATAAAGCTAGAATGGATATGGTACATAAACTATATACACATTATGGTATAGTTAGAGTCCATTCATTGGTTAAAAATCACATTCAAGGTGAGTACTGATGGGCCATGTCTGTAACCCTAGGCACTTTGGAGGCTGAGATTAAGAAGGGCACAGTTTGAGGCCAATCTAAACAAGAGACTCCCTTCCAACCAATAGGTGACTTACATGCTGTTCGCTCGTTACCCCAGCTCTGTGGGAAGGTGAGATGGAGAGGATGATGGTTCCTGACAAGCCAGGATAGAAAAGTTAGTGACATTCCTTCTTAGTGCATGAAGTTAGGTGTGGTGGTATACACTTGTCATCTCAACTACAACAGGAAACCTAAGATAGGTGTACTTTGCTACAGGTTTGAGCTGAAGTAGGAAGCCAGACTCTAACTCAAAAATAACTAGGGCAAAAGGGCTGAGGTGTGGCTCAAGGGTAGAGTGATTGCCTAGTGAATACAGGTCCTGAGTTCAAACACCATTACTGGAAAAAAAAAAAAGAACTCTTCTACAATTACACATTACATACATATCTCTATAAAATTGTGCTCCATAAAATATATCACTATATATCAATGAAAAAATACTCTCTAGGGCTGGGAGTTTGGATTAGCGGTAGAGTGCTTGCCTAGCATGCACAAAGAAGGGGGTTCAATTCCTCGGTACCTCATACATAGAAAAGCCAGAAGTAGCCAGACACGGTGGCTCATGCCAGTAATCCTAGCTGTTCAAGAGGCTGAGATCTGAGGATCTTGGTTCAAAGCCAGTGCAGGCACTACAGTCCATGTGACTTTTATCTCCACTTAACCACCAGAAAACCAGAAGTGGTACGGTGGCTCAAGGGGTAGGGCAGTAGCCTTGAGCTGAAGAGCTCAGGGACAGTGCTCAGGCCCAGAGTTCAAGTCTCAAGACCAACCAAAAAAAAAAAAAAAAAAGAAAAAAGAACAATCCAGAAGTGGTGCTGTGGCTCAAAAGGTAGGGTTCTAGCCTTGAGAAAGCCCAAGGACAGTGCTATGTTCAAGCCCCAGGACTGGCAAAAAAATACACTTTAGGCTAAATTGAAATGAAAACTACATGCTAGGAAAAATGTACATATGGAAATAGGGTTTGTTAAGATCCTCACTGTGGTAAACACTACATTTTATTGAGTCCTTACTGGGTTTAAAATATGCTAAGCACTTTGTATACAAAATTTTATCATAGCTCTATAAGGGAGACACAATTAACTCAAATTTTCTCTTTCATTGGTGTTAATTAATTGAAGGATTTTCACCATGATAATTGATATGTATGGGACCTACTGATAAAGTGATTGCCTAGCATGCAAAGACCTGGGTTAGATTCCTTGGTACCACTTACATAGATAAAGCTGCAAGTGGTGATGCTCCTCAAATGGTAAGCTTTGAGGAAGTCCATGGACAGTGCTCAGGCCCTGAGTTCAAGCTCCAGTACTGGCAAAAAAAAAAATTGATATGTATCTATATTGTAATTTAATCAGATTAATCTCACCCACTGCTCTCTCTTTCCTCATCTCCATCAACCCCCCCTATTGTCCAAAGGCTTTCAGTGAGATTCCTTATGTTATCTTGCCTTTCTTTCTTTCTTTCTTTCTTTCTTTCTTTCTTTCTTTCTTTCTTTCTTTCTTTCTTTCTTTCTTTCTTTTCCTACCCTCCCCCTGCCCCCAGTGGTGAGTATGGAGCCTAGGGGCAAACACTCTACCAAACCTCCATCAGCTGGAGATTGAACTCAGAGCCTGGTCACTGTCTTTGAGGGTTTGTTTTTGTTTTGTTAGTCTTGGGGCTTGAACTCTGGACCTAGATGCTGTCCTGAGCTCTTCAGCTCAAGGCTACCAGCCTACCCCAAGATTCACAGCCCCACTTCCTGGTTGGATTCCAGCCTGGGTAGAAAAGTTTGTAAGACCCCTTCTTAACTGATAGCTGGGTGCAATGGAGCTGTGCAGGAAATGGAATTCCAGGACAGCTTGAGTAGAAAATTCCTTGAGACTCCAACTCAATGGAAGAAGCTGTGTATGACAGCATGAGCCTGCCCAGATTATTTTTCTAATGTACATTCTAAATTAATTTGTATGTTAAATACAACTCTAATCAAAACACCAATGGGATAAACTGTTTAATAAGGAAGAATGAAACAAAATAATTTCCAAATGTACCTGAAAGAAACAAACAACTGCAAATAATAAATAAAATTATGGCCAGGCCCACTGGCTCACACCTGTAATTCTAGCTACTCAGGAGGCTGAGATCTGAGGACCATGGTACAAAGCCAGCCTGGGCACAAAAGGACCTGAAACTCTTATCTCCAATTAACCTCTAGAAAATGGGAAGTGGGGCTTGGCTCAAGGGTAGGGCAGTAGCCTTGAACTGAAGAACTTGGGGACAGCGCCAGGCTGAGTTTAAGCTCCATGATCCACAAAATAAATAAATAAACAAAAAATTGTGATGAGTCATCAAGCAAGGTGGGGCCCCCGCTATCCCAGCTGCTGAGAGGCTCAGGATGATGGGAAATTAGAGGTGATCCTCCACGATAGAGGCTATATCTTCAGGCTCTATATCAAAATAAAAGAATTATGGGAATAAAAGGAGGTAGATAGTAAAAGTGGTTAAATCTATAATTTTTTAAAAAAAGAAAATCACACAAAAAAAGATATACCAGTTATTACCTACTATAATACTTATTATATTTAAACACACACACACACACACACACACACACACACACACACACACGCAGGGCACCAAAGTCCCTGAGACTCTTATCTCCAATTAACCACCAGAAAACCAGAAGAAGCACTGTGGCTCAAAGTGGTAAAGCCCTAGCTTTGAGCTGAAGAGCTCAGGGACAGCACTCAGGCCCAGAGTTCAAGCTCTAAGACTAACCCCCCCACTCTCAAAAAAAAAAAACCCCAAACCCAGAACATAACAAGTGATGGAGAGAAAGTGAAGACACAGTACCCCTGCACATTGCTAGCTGGAATGTAAAATGGTACAGACTCTATGAAAAACAGAATGGCACTTCTTGATAATTAAAAAATAGAGTTGTCATGTGTTCTAGTAATGCTACTGGATAGTAATCCTAAAGAATTGAGAGCAGAGTCCTTAAAAGACATCTGGACACCTGTGTTCACAACAGTACAGTCACAACAACGCAAAGATAGGAAGAACTCAAGAGTTCAGCCATAGAAGGATGGATGAAAATTCAGCTTTCCAAAGGAAAGGTATTCTCACACATGCGCATACATGTAGACAAACCTAGAGGACTTTTGGCTAAGTGAACTATGCCAACCATTAAAGGATAGATACTGTCTGCTTTCATTACTAAGATTCCTAGTGCAGCCAATGTCATCAGCGAGAAAGTGGAGCCAGGCTTCCAGGCTGGGAAAGGGGGAAGAATACCCATATTTGATGACTGGGGACAAGAACAAAGGGCTCTGGATGACAGGAATGAGTTCACAACAGTGTGAGTGTCTGCCACTGTATCACTATAGGCTTAGAAATAGCTAACATGTTACATTTAGATAATTTATCTCTTATCATCATAAAAATCCAAATAAGACCATTTTCATGTGAATGTTAAAAGCAGATCCAATGCGTCTTTTACTCAAAGTTGGAGATCTGTTTCTTGGGAACATCCATTCCATTCACAAAGTAGATGGTCTTACTTGCTTCTTAAGGGTGTGTGTGTGTGTGTGTGTGTGTAAGTAGAGATAAGACTCGTGAATTTTTCTGCTCAGGCTGGCTTCAAACTGAAATCCTTCGCTCTCAGACATTCTGAGAGTCTCACAGACTCCTAACCCGGTGACTATGAACTGTGATCCTCAGATCTCATCCTCAGAGTAGCTAGGATTACAGGCCTGAGCCACTGGAGCAGGGTTTAGGTTTCCTCTATGACACAAATCAAAGAACACAGGACACAGAAGAAACCCAATGAGGAACTATAAAATAAAGCAGAAGCAATTTCCTTATCGCCAGCTCCTCAACTTAAGACTTCTTTACCATAGTCATTCACAAAGGGCAAAGTTCTCAGTGCTCAGTGCAGAGCACAGGCTCAGGGGCTTTCTGCTGGGCTGTAAAGGATGACACCACGTTATAAATAAAAGGTTAAAATGAAGTATGGCACTGAGGTCTGACTTGAGTATTCGTTTCAATAGTCACAGCCCCACTTGCAGGGATTATTTTGAGGACTTAATTTAGCAATAGCCAAACATGTCCATTTGAAAGGTGCCTGAAGAAGTCACCTGTCCCTAAGCCGGCATCTTGAAGCACCCATTCAACTTGTCCAGCATTGTTTACCATACAAAGAGACAGGCACATTTTTCTTTTGAAAACTTGATCCAAAGGCTCTCCGAAGCTCCTTTTTAGTCCTTTAAAGGCTCTTTGGCCACCTACTGGATTTTTTCAGAGCCAGAGCTGGGCAGGAAAAGAGCAACTTAACTGCCCTTGTTCAAAGGAAAGTGAGAAGAGTTGCAGACTCGAGCTAGACAGACTTTATTATTCAGTACCCTGGGGATTTGCAAGAGAATAGCTCAGACTCACTCGGTGACTACTCTTCCTTCAAAAAGAAAGCCAATTATTTCTTCGACCTAAGGAGTTTAGCAAGAGTCAAAGCTTCTATGACATCTTTATCCTGGCAGAGGAAAGGAGAAGGAAAAAGAAAAGGTAACACCATGAAGTACCTTTGCATATTTGGCCTAAGTTGCCAGGGGAAAAAAAAAGAGTTTAAATGTCTAGCTAAGGTTTTCTACGGCTGTTTTTTTGCCACCCCCTCCCCTCTTTCATACATAAAAAAGGATTAGCAGCTACTTTCTCTTTCTAATGAATAGCTCCAGTCTTCCAAATGAGTTCTGAGTAAGGTATTTTAAACCAAAGTTGTTTGTGGCCCTTGAGATGAGAAAGAGGGGTTAGGGAGAAAAATAGAAGAGCAGAAAGCATGATCAGTTTCTTATCCTGAAACTGGGAAGAGAGGCAAGGATAACATCTGGGAAGGTCAGACTAGGGGTAGCTGCAGCTGGAATGGAAACCATATTCAGGAACCTACAGGTGGATGGTTGAGCAACATGGCTGCGCATAACAGGACCCCAAGATTATCATCTTTCAAAAATGGATCCATGGTCTGAGAAGTGCTGGTCTCCAGTACTGGACCTCACAACAAAAGATGTGAGGCTTGGAAAGGGGCTGAGTAAGCCCTTGCCTAGACTGCTTGAGGCCCTAGCTTGCATCCCCAGCACTTCTCCCCCAAAGAAGGAGGCTTGCAGAGGTAATGTCACACCTAGGTGTGCCAGTGTGGAATAATGTAGGAACCGGGTCTCTTAGTGCTGGCTGAAGCTGGGACTCAGCATAGTATAGTACGTACATATGCAAAAACAGATAAAATTGAGGGAATGGGTAGGGTTTGGGAGAAATGGGGGAGAACTAGGATGCATCATATTCACAAAGTGACCCTTTCGTCTAATTACTTAAAGGATAATTGTTTTAAAAAGAAAAGAAACAGGGGCCGGGAGTTTGGCCTAGTGGTAGAGTGCTTGCCTAGCATGCACGAAGACCCCGGTTTGATTCCTCGGTATCCCACATACATAGCAAAAAGCTGGAAGTGGTGCTGAGGCTCAAGTGGTAGAGTGCTAGCCTTGAGAAAGTCCAAGGACAGTGCTCAAATCCTGAGCTCAAGCCCAGGACTGGCAAAAAAAAAAAAAGAAAAGAAACAACTAAAACAATAAACTTATTTAAAAAAGCTGAGACTGGGATGGAGAAATCCTTGACCTGAGAGGGAAGAGTTAAGTCCCTTCACTAAATGGAATCTGAAAGCATCCACTGGCATTAGCCTGGGTCAGAAAGTGACTTGACAAGGCCACGTGGCTGTGTGCTAGCATCAAGGGCCTTCCCTGTCATCAGGAGGTGTGGCTTGGGACAGATTCCCGGAAGTCTGCCCTGGGCCTCACTCTTTACAGTTCAGCAATTAAAAGAAACAGAAAAAGAATGGGGCACAGCCCCATCAGGGTCACCAACAGACTAAGTACAAAGCACACAGATGGCCTTCCAGCTTGCATTTCTTTTCTTCAGCCTCAGGCCTGCGAGTTCTCCGGTTTCTAGAGGCACTGCTTTTATTTTTTCTTTCTCCACACTCTAGGGGCTAGAACTCAGAACCAACTGCAAGCAAGGCCAACACTCAGCTACGCAGCCACACCCAGCCCAAGGCTCACTGCTGGAGGTGTCAGCGAAACAAAATTTGACACCATTAACCCATGTAGCTCGGGAAGGTCATGTGCATCCAGAGCTCTAGCTAGTCTGCATGATCTCATTTAGCACTTGCCACTGGCCTTCGAGGACAGCGTGCCCCACTTATGAAAGAGAAGATTAGGGAGGCGAAATCACCAAGGTCACAGTGTGAGCCTGTGTCACTCCAAAGTCCCTGCTCTTATCATGCTATTGTAGACTGTGCAATGACACAGCACGGATGTCCAGAAATTACACCAGTAAGGGAGTCCTGTCCTCAATGTGGCCCCTATTTAAATAGTGATTCCTGACCCCCTTACAGGGGGTTGTCATGAAAACAAGCTACCAAATCTAACTTTCCTTTAATTCAGACAATCTTGAACCACACAGGCCAGGTGAATGCCACCCTCCCTTGCCTGAGTGCTTTATTTTGAAGATGGGAAGGAAGAAGGCTGTTGAAATTCAAGGCTGAAAGAGAGAGGCCAGCAGACTTTGCTGAGAGGGTAGAAAGAGATCAGTTCCTGGTGACCTCTTGCCAGCAGAAAACACATTTAGCTATCAGTACCTGGCTGGGATTTCCATTTCTTTTATTTGCAACAGCACAACAGGACACCAGATTCAGAAACAGTGGTCCTTTGCATAAACTGGGCTAGACAAAGTGGTAAGGAGCAAAATGGAAAAAATGAGGGAGGAAGGCCCTGAGCAAGGAGGTATTATTGTTTTCCTGCCTTCTCCTTCAACACACCTAAACTTCATCAAGCTAACTGGATAAAAGTCAGGGAGAAGCTGATAAGCAGGCCCACAGACTCCAAGGGAGAGGGAAGGTGAAGCTACTTAGTGCCCTGAAGAGAAGCCTTAGGAAAAAAAGATGAGCTGAGCATTTCATGTCCATGGTGAAAGTTTAGTTGGCAAACTAACTAGGATGAGAAAGAAGCTTTTTTTTTTTTTTTGCCTGCATACTGGGGCTTAAACTCAGTTCCTGGGCATTGTTCTTAGCTTTTTCACTCAAGGCTGGTTCTCTACCACTTAAGCCCACCCTTCTTCCAGCTTTTGGTAGTTAATTGGAAATAAATCTCATATAATTTTTTTCCCCCTTAGCTGGTTTTGAACTACAATCCTCCTGAGTAGCTAGGAGTTAATACACAAAGCAGTCACTGTTCTGAAGCATGAGGATAAGTCAGTGAATCTTTCCATGACTGACAAAGTTCTCCAGGAGGGAGGGCGGGGGGAAGTAATATAGAAAAAGGTCAAAGGAAGCTCCTACGGCATCAGAAATATCTGTAGTGACAGGTGCCGCAAAATAGAGTCACCCAAACCTACTAGCTTTGAATCCCATGGCACTCCTAAAGTTGTGTCCAAATAAAACTCAGTCACCAATCCAGAAAGGTCACCTCTCACGGGCACTTCACAATGATAGTCTTGGCAAAGAAAGCCATGATTTGAAATCTGAACTGGCTGTGGCAGAAAAGATGGTGCAAGATGCAGACCTTGTTTTGGGGTGGTGTGGGGGGGGGTGGATTCCCCTGGAGGGAGTCTAGTATCTTGCATTCAACACCTCTGTTGGGATCTCTTCTGGTTAGCCAACTTCCTCAGGGTTCCCAGTCCTTTCCTGCACTCACTCTGGGCAACTCTTTTCTAGATAACGTTACTCAGATTCACCAGTCTGCTTTTGCTCTGGAAGATTCCCAACCTGGTTGTGGCTGAGGTTTCTTCATTATCGTTCTCTGTCTGTGTGGGAAGATGGTCCAAAATATACATCGCAATAGATGAACCTGGCATGGCTCTCTGCTTTCTCTAAAATGTATGTGGGTATTGTTGAAAGAGAAGTGTAATAGTGGACCGGGAGTTTGGCCTAGTGGTTAAAGTGCTTGCCTAGCATGCCCGAAGACCCTGGTTCCATTCCTCGGTACCACATACATAGAAAAAAAGCCGGAAGTGGTGCCGAGGCTCAAGTGGTAGAGCTCTAGCCTTGAGAAAGTCCAAGGACAGTGCTCAGGCTCTGAGCTCAAGCCCAGGACTGGCCAGAGAGACAGAGAGACAGAGAGAGAGATAAAGAGAGATAGAGAGAGAGAGAAGGAGAGAGAGAAGTGTAATAGACTACTTAAGGCAAAGATGTTATAAAAATGCCCTTTGCTTCTGTTTCTGTTTCTCTCTCTTTCTCTCTCTCTCTCTTTCTCTCTCTCTCTCTTTCTCTTCCACCCCTTCTCCTCTTCCCCTCCCCCCTCTCTGTTGCTGGGTAGAACTGAAGGCCACAAGAATACTAGGCAAGTGCCCTAACATCAAGCTCTATACCCCCCAGCCTTGGTTTTATCAATTAGCTGACAACTCAAATGACCCAACTGCTCTAGTGTCCATCTCTTCATGGAGAAACACATGCAGTCCTTTCTG
Organism: Megascapheus bottae; assembly: GCF_031878675.1. Taxonomy (NCBI): domain Eukaryota; kingdom Metazoa; phylum Chordata; class Mammalia; order Rodentia; family Geomyidae; genus Megascapheus; species Megascapheus bottae. Next base: position 29,926,442 of record NC_143530.1, on the reverse strand, counting down.
ACACCTAGGCTTGCTATGCCAATTGAATAATATCCATGAGTAGTCTCTTGATAGCCGCTCCATGGTGAGTTGCTCAGAGCTGCTCTGTCAATTGGAGTCAATTCCAACTGGATGTATTGATCCTTTAACACCGGAAATGCTTGACAACTCTGATTTCTCAACCAGCTTTACTTTGAAATAAACTCCACGAGGGCAGAGTCCTTGTCTGTTTAATTCATTGCTGTAGGTAATTCCAGAAATAAATAAATGCCTGTTATATGAATATAATAGTAGATAGCACAATGGTGTGAGCAGTTAGAAATAATTCTGCACACTTTTCTGCAACTTTGGGTTCCTTCAGTAGCCATCACCTTTGGCATATAATCTAGGAGTCATAGACAGCTGGTGCATTAGAATTAACAAACCAACAAAATTAATATGCTTAATGCATGTTTTCTCAAACATTCAGAGCTCAAGACTCCTTTATACACTTAAAAGTATTATCCCCAAAGCTTTCATTTTTTGTAGGTCATATCTAAAGTACTTGGCATATTAAAAAGTAATATTAAGGAAGTGGTACTATGGCTCAAAGTGATAAAGTGCTAGCCTTGAACAAAAGAGCTCAGGGATGGCACCCAAGCCCTGAGTTCAAGCCCCATGACTGACAAAAAATAAAAAGAAAAAAAGAAAAGTTGAGGAATTACATTCTGAAAGTGATACTCTTAGATATGATTTCGAACTTGAAGAAGGCATCCACTTTCGGGCTGGGAGTTTGGCCTAGTGGTAGAGTGCTTGCCTAGCATGCACGAAGACCCGGGTTCGATTCCTCGGTACCACATACATAGAAAAAAGCCGGAAATAGTGCTGAGGCGCAAGTGGTAGAGCTCTAACCTTGAGAAAGTCCAAGGACAGTGCTCAGGCCCTGAGCTCAAGCCCAGGACTGACTGGCAAAAAAAAAAAAGAAGGCATCCATTTTTTTTTATCACTCCTAACATAGGTCTAAACCTTTTGAAATCATGTTGTACCCTCAGATTTTAATAAATTTCTTATATTAAAAAATATTTTTTGCTGGGCACTGGTGACTCAAGACTGTAATCCTAGCTACCCAGGAGGCTGAGATCTGAGGATTTTTGCTCAAAGCTAGCCAGGGCAAAAAAGCCTTATTGCCAATTAATCACTTCCCCAAAGAGCTGGGAGTGGAGCTGTGGCTCAAGCAGTGGAACATCAGCTTTTTTTTTTTTTGCCAGTCATGGGCTTGAGCTCAGGGCCTGAGCACTGTCCTTGGACTTTCTCAAGGTTAGAGCTCTACCACTTGAGCCTCAGCACCATTTCTGGCTTTTTTCTATGTATGTGGTACCGAGAAATGGAACCCCGGTCTTTGTGCATGCTAGGCAAGCACTCTACCACTAGGCCAAACTCTCGGCCCCTAGAGCATCAGCTTTAAGAGAAAAAAACTAAGAGCATCTCAAGTAACAATATAAACCTGTCTTGGGCAGGGAATGTGGCTTAGTGGTAGAGTGAGTGCTTGCCTAGCATGCATGAAGCCCTGGGCTCAATTCCTCAGTTCCAAATAAGCAGAAAAAGCCAGGAATAGCCTTTTGGCTCAAGTGGTAGAGTGGTAAGCAAAAGGAGCTCAGGGACAGTGCCCAGGCTCTAAGTTCAAGCCCCAGGACTGGCAAAAACAAAAACAACAATAAAAAACTTATCTTATATTGATGTTCATTGCATTTTTATTTAAAATAACTTTCCCTGCTGGGAGCCAATGGCTCATGCCTGTAATCCTAACTACTCAGGAGGCTGAGCTCTAAGAATCTTGGTTCAAAGCCAGCCCTGGCACTAAAGACTGTGAGACTCTTATCTCCAATTAACCCCTAGGAAGCCGGAAGTGGCACTGTGGCTCAAGGGGTAGAGCAGTAGCCTTGAGCTGAAGAGCTCAGGGAGAGTGCCCAGGTCCAGAGTCCAAGCCCAACAACAGACAAAACAAACAAACAAAAAACAAAAAAAAAAAGTTTCCCAAAATAAGAGTAGCATAATGTATGTGTGTGTATATATGTATGTATGTGTACATGTCTGAATGTGTATGTATGATTTCCACCCCCCCCACAAATCTATAGGTCACTGGATCCTTTCTCTGTGTTCAGATTGTTGCAATATCACAGACTAGGTATCCTCTGAGAGAGACAAGAGAGAAAGAGAGAGTAAAAGCAAACAATATATAACATTGCAATAAAAACAGTCTTGACCCCATGTACCTGCTGAAAAAAAAAAAAATCTCAGAGATTCTCAGGATCCTTAAACCAGACTTCAAGAATAGCTGCTTTACCAAGAATGACAATAAAAATAACATTGGTTCTGAATACTCAGGTGGGCTTTATTTTTCAAATGCTTTGATTTAAAATTGTAAAAACGGAACCCTACTTTTTAAATTAATTTGACTCTAGAAGTTCCCAGGTATTTCAGCTACGTTAACATCATTGAATACAAGGTATATTTGTGTGTGTGTGTGTGTGTGTGTGTGTGTGTATGTATATATGCCAAAGGGTCTTAGAAATCCAAAAGTCTAAAACTGATCTCCTCCTTTTCCTAGCCCTAAAGTTGTTCTCCAGTAATAGAACTATTGGAATGTGTTAAATTAAAAAAAAAAAAATCTCCTCCTTAGGTCATGTGTAGTGTTCTTTCATGGCTCTAGTATTTTAAACTAGTTTACAGCTAGGAGTCCGTATCTCAAAGCAATCTCCTGAGCACTTGTTTGCTCCCCTTAAGGTATCTGTGGGAAAAGTTGTACCAAAATTCTTCTTTCCCTATTTGGCCAAGACCCAGAATTCCCATTTGCCATGCCTCTGCTTAGCAGGATTAGAATTTCATAAATTTATCACAAGTTCACCTAACTAGTCTATATTCATTTTCTTTCTATCACTGTAGTACCCAAGGGGAGAAAAATAATCTATCATTTAAAAAAAAAAAAGAAAAGAAAACCTGTCCTGGGCCGGGAGTTTGGCCTAGTGGTTAAAGTGCTTGCCTAGCATGCATGAAGACCCGGGTTCGATTCCTTGGTACCACATGTAGGAAAAAAAAGCCGGAAGTGATGCTGAGGCTCAAGTGGTAGAGCTCTAGCCTTGAGAAAGTCCAAGGACAGTGCTCAGGCCCTGAGCTCAAGTCCAGGACTGGCAAAAAAAAAAAAAAAAAAAAAAAAAAAAAAGAAGAAGAAAACCTGTCCTTATAAGCTGGCAATGTGGCTTAGTGGTAGAGTGCTTGCCTAGCATGCATGAAGCCCTGGGTTGGATTCCTCAGTCCCACATACACAGAAAAAACTGGAAGTGGTGCTGTGGCTTGAGTGGTAGAGTGCTAGGAAAAAGAAGCTCAGGGACAGTGTCCAGGCTCGACTGGCAAAACAACAACAACAACAAAACTATCCTTACTAGGGAAAGTATAGTTGTTTGTCTGCACTGAGACACAACATAATCAAGGTCTCCTAGTGATTACAGAGGATCACTTATTTATCATTAAGTCCACTTTGTGAGAATGTATGGAAGGAAAACCTTGGGACCAAGCAAGCTGCGTTTGTCCTGCACATCTGCTTTGTTTTCACATCATAAGGGTCCTTGGAATTGTATGACTAATCGACTAATTGCTTCCCCTACTGACTTTGAACAGGGAAGCTCAAAGCCAGCTCGGAAGTTTGTGTTTACTTGTTCTTTTTCCTTTTGGGGGGAGGGGGAGGAGGAGGGGGAGGGTAGAGATGGTACCCAGAGAGAGCCTCACGCATGTTAAGTACAATCTACCTCTGAGCTAAAGCCCCATCCAAGACATTCATTTATTTTATCTATCAATCTGTTTATTTATTTTTGGTGCTGGTATGGGCTTTAAACTGGGGCCACAAGCTCTCCCTTGGCATCCCCCCAGGCCCCCCACCCCCAAGTCTGGTGATCTGCATCTTGAGCCATATCTCTACTTGCAGATTTTTGCTGATTAACTGGAGATAACAGTGTCATAGACTTTTTTGTTTTTTTCTGAGGCTGGTTTCAAACCCAAATCTTCAGCTCTTAGCCTCCTGAACAGCTAGGAAGATAGGTGCAAGCCACCTCTTCCTGGTGTACACATATTTATTTTAAATATTGTTTCACCTGGTATAGCTGTCATTCCTTTTTGCTATAAAGCAAGGTATATGGAAATACTCTAGGCAAAGTGAATCTGATCTTTAAGACATCTCGTGCATACCCCAGAGATGAATGGGTGAAAAATCAAAATAGAAGTAGGGACTCCTTTTGCTGTGTATATTCTGTTATTAAATATCATCATAGTATAATTAATGTGACTAACTATATATAACCTATGTTATTAATGTTTCTAGATACAAATGAGGTGTTACTTAACATTACAAGCATTCAGCCACACACACAAAACACCATGAAGGTGTCTGTTTGCAAAAGCTCACCTGGAATTAGAGGAAAGAAGAATGCTGGGTAAATGATATGTATTGCCTTTCACATCTCACAAATACTGTGAAAAGACATTATTTATCCCTGATTAGACAGGGAAGAAAACTAAAGCCCAAAAAGGTGAAATAATTTTCCCAAGGCTATTTAATAGATGAGAAATGTGAAGCTAGAATTTGACATTGTGTGGGGCACGCAAAAGCTCACAGGGATATGTTCACTTTGTGAAAATTCAAGGAACAGATACATGCGCTTTTCTAGATGACTATTCCAGTGAAAGGAAGTGAAGAAAGGAAAGAGAGAGAGAAGAGAAGAGAATGGAGAAGAGAAGGAGAAGGGAGGGAATAAGGAAGAGGAGAGAGAGGAGGAGCAATGAAGGAAGAGGTATAATCCTACAAGATTTTTCTACTAGTCAATATGACACAATTAAGAACACAGGATGTGTAGAGTCTTGTATAATTTATCATGTCCAAGTGTATTTTTCTGTCTTTTACCATCTACATAGGGAGACCAAAGGAGGATACTTAGACTTACAAAAGTTCAATAACTATGGGTATATGATCATACAAAACTATGTTTATCAAAACGGACTCCAAGAGATGGAAACAAGAGGTTTCATTTTCGTTATTTTGCTTCTTGTTTCCCCCTCCCCACCTCCTTTGTTGCTGTTTTTGATTTATGTACCTTTTGTCTTGTATATAAGTTTATCTGTCTGAGGGAGGGGAAGGGAAGCATAGAAATGGTGGGATAAAGGACCAACAAATGCAGCAGTGATACTGAGTAGATACTATGTTGAAAATGAACTATACAACTTGTGGGGGAGGGAGATCGGGAGGGGTACAAATGGGAGAAACAAGGGAAGAGGTCACACTGTTCAAAAAGAAATGTACTCATTTCCTGACTATGTAACTGTAACCCCTCCTTATCAACTTTATAATAACAATTTAAAGAAAAAAAAAGAGGGGGGGGGACATAGGGCTGGGGGCCAGTGGCTCATATCTGTAATCCTAGCTACTCGAAAGGCTGAGATCTGAGGACCAAAGTTTGAAGCCAGCCTAGGCAGGAAAGTCTGTAAAACTCTTATCTCCAATTAACCATCAAAAAAAGCCCAGAGACAGTACTCAGTCCCTCAGTTCAAACCCCAGTACTGAAACAAAAAAGAACATAGTTAGAACAAAAGATCAAAGTAATTAATTGGAGGCAAGGGACCTGGTGCTACTCTCTTAAGTTTTCATACTGACAGAATTGTTTTAATGAATGAAATAGTAAATTTAATGAATGGATTTTGGTTGTTGGTGGTGGTTGTGGGACATGACCTCTGGGCCTGGGTGCTGTCCCTAAGCTCTTCAGCTCAAAGCTATTATTCTACCAGTTGAGCCACATTTCCTCTTCTGGTTTTCTAGTGGTTCATTGGAGATAAGCATCTCACAGACTTTAGTGCTCAGGTTGGCCTTGAACTGCAATCCTCAGATGTCAGCCTCCTGAGTAACTAAGATTACAGGTGTGAGCAACTAGTGCCTAGCAATGAATGGATTTTTTTTTTTGCCAGTCCTGGGGCTTGAACTCAGGACCTGAGCACTTTTCCTTGGGCTTTCTCAAGGCTAGAGCTCTACCAGTTGAGCCTCAGCACGACTTCTGGCTTTTTCTATGTATATGATACCAAGAAATGGACCTCTGGTCTTTGTGCATGCTAGGCTAACACTCTACCACTAGGCCATGTTCCCAACCCAATGAATGGATTTTAAAAAAAGAAATTATATCTCCTCCACTCACAGGCCCTTCTCCAAGGCACTAGGTTGAAGGGATAGCTATGTGTTCAACATCTTGACAAGATTAGATTTAAAAATAATAACCAGGTAGGGAACCAATGTCTCATACCTGTAATCTTAGCTATGCAAGAGGCTCAGACCTGGAAGATCACGGTTAGAAGCCAGCTTATGCAGGAAAGTTCATGAGACTATCTCCAATTCACCAGCAAAAAGCAGGCTCAGAGGCATGGCTCAAGTGGTAGAGAACCAGCCATGAGTAAGAAAGCAAAGCAAGAATAATGGACCCTGAGTTCAAACCCACTATTAGTGTAATAATAATAGTAGTAGTATCAGTATGTGCTTCTTATAAACTTTTTTTTTGCTAGAATTTCTTCTCTGTTACAAATACAGAAAAGCAAAGGGCACAGCTAAAAGTGGGCTTAACATTTTACTAGATGTTCAACTCTTCAGTAGGCTCGGTAATATTTTAGAAGAGCTTCTGGTGTTATCTGCTATAGAATATATCAGAAATGTGAAGTGATTTTATTATTATCTTAAGAGCAACACAACTGGAAAGACAAAACTGTTTCCAAAAAGGAAGTCCTACCATGGGAATAATTTTGAGGTTAAAATTCGCATGGTTTCTGTCAGTCATGCTTGTAATCCTAGCTACTTGGGAGGCTCAGGATAGGAAGAGTCCCAGGAAGAGAAGTTCACAAGATCCTTTCTCAGTCCATAGCTGTGCACAAGGTGCACGCCTGTTATTCCAAGCTACATGGGAGGCGAGGTTGGGAGGCTGGTGGTTTGAGACTGGAAAGTACAGAGATTATCGTCACAGGGGCAAGCTGGGCTCAGTTCACTAACGATAGAAAACCTAAAAAGCAGGCAGAGGCTCAGGTAGGAAGTAAGACTCTAAAACTAACCAGTGAAAAACAGGGCTGGAGGCAGGATAGTGCCTACCTAGCAAGTGTGAAATCCCGAGTTCAAACTTCAGTACCATCAAAAAAAAAAAAAAAGGAACAAGGAAAGTAAAGGAAGAAAATCTCATTGCTTCACATCACAACTCAGCCTGGTTCTAGACATTGATTGAGTTCTAGGCCCACTCCTGACACCTTGAACAAGACATTGAAACATAGGTTTTTATTTCCCTTCTGGGAAGAATGAAGAAGTTCAGGTAGATGATGTTTCTGATTTCATCACAATCTTTAATACATACAACCATCTATCAAATCTTATCCTACTAGCTAGGCACTGGTAGCTTACGTCTGTAATCCTAACTACACAGGAGGACAAGATCTGAGGACTGAGGTTGGAAGCAAAAAGCAGAAAATGGAGGTGTGGCTCAAATGACAGAGTGCCAGCCTTAGGAAAAAAAGCTAAGGGACAGCAATCAGGTCCCAGGTTCAAGCCTCAGGATCAGTGCATGCATACATACTTTCTTTCTCTCTCTCTCTCTCTCTCTCTCTCTCTCTCTCTCTCTCTCTCTCTCTCTCTCTCTCTCTCTCTCTCTCTCTCTGTGTCTGTCTCTGTCTCTCTCTCTGTCTGTCTCTCTCTCTCTCTGTCTCTCTCTGTCTCTCTCTCTCTCTCTCTCTGCATTATCAACATCATCATCATCACCCTACTGAATTTGAATTTTCAAAATGTGGAACATCCTCTTGTGAAAATAAAAGAGCTAAGTACAGGAGCCATGCTACTGCTACACACATGTAGTACATATGGGTCAAACTACGCAGTCCTTCCAAAACCAGTTCTGGATTGTCAAACCTAATGAAAGTTCCCATTAGGTAACAATATGGTCATTAATAAAAATGAAAGCAAGTCCAGGACACCTTCCTTGTCCTTAACAAGTCTTGTGTGATGGGCAGCATGCCCAGCAGAGACTCTTCCATAAAAACCCAAATCTCTGCCTCCGACTCCTCTCCTCCCACCCCATCTTATTCTCTGGGTCTAGGTCAGGCACAGGAATCTGCATTTTAAGGAATTTCAGTGAATGAGTTGGACAGAGGAGAGTAGTAAAGGAGACAAGGGAGAGAAGGAGGAAGAGAGAAAGAGACAGAGACAGGGAGGGGGAAGGAGAGAAAGAAAGAGAGGAGAGGAAAGGAGAGAGGGAGGGAGGAAGATCAAAAGAGAAAGAGGGAGAGGGAGAGGGAGAGAGGGAGGGAAGGAGGAAAAAAGAGGGAGAAGGAGGGGAAGAGAGAGAGAGAGAGAGAGAGAGAGAGAGAGAGAGAGAGAGAGAGAGGAAAAATTACTGATCCAGAACATACCGAAGGAACAGGGCCCAATTATTGGGTAATTCCCCTCTTCTTCCTAGAGAGGGATTTATGGTTTGGGTAAAAACCATTAAGAACACATTGGTTTCTGCATTGGTTTCAGTTTGAGTTTCTGTTTTCTGCAGCACGAAGTGAAATCATATACAGCCTCACAGCTTTGGTCTTGTTCTCCCACGTGAGGCACAGCTATGGGGCAGAGCCCAGGTGCTGAAGAACTAGAGCCAGAGGAAGACACAAGGCACAAGGGGGACTTGTATATGATTTCCTTTCCTTCCTCCATTTGTCCCCCCCCATGAATTCTTCCATTTTATAATGATGTTCTAATTGGTTAAGACAAAGCTATAAACACGTTATCCTCTGGTCTGGCATATTTCACTTAGCATGATGTTTCTATGCTGTATCTGGAGTCAGTGCCCCATCCCTTCTTATTGCCAAGTAGTATTCATGACATAGGCATACAGCATAGGAATGTCATATGTTTTCATCTAGAGAGAGTGCACTTATGCCAGATGCTAGTTAGCATATGGAGTTGTGACTCTAATTGTGATATTTGTGGGAGTAAATTCAGGGAGACACAATTGCCTCTGAAATAAAACCTTAGAAGAGCCCCAAGCTCATTTTGGGCCATAAGTAAATACTGGAATGTCATGATCTTATCAATCAAAGACAAATAGTGAACTGAAAGCCACCTGAGAGACCAGGTTGCCAAGAATTTCAGGCAAGTTTTAACAATAGAACTCAATGGGATACAATCATGCAAAATGAATAAAATGTTCAACCTCCTCAGAAGAGAGTAGTAACTGGATGAGTGTAACTCATTTGTTTCAAGCACCATCTCATGTGACACACACTTGACAAAGTATTAACCAAAGGTGATTATAATCAACTCATAAATTAAATTAATAACACTGCTGTGAACATTAAAATACTATAAAATAGTAATATACCAACAATTTGAGAATTTTCTTTTTTGGCTATATCAGGATTCTTCATTTCCTTTCCTGGAGCTCTGCCATGTGAACCATGTATCTAGTCTGCTTTTGCTGGTTCTCTTGAAAATGGAGTATAATGAACTTCTCTATCCAGGTTTCCCTGAACTACAATCCTTCTGATCTTAGCCTCCTGTGTAGCTAGGATTACAGGCATGAGTCACCAGTGCCCAATGTGCTCTAATTATTTTTAAGATAGTCTTCTTGCTGTCAAGGCCAACCTGGGGTATGATCCTCTTACTCAAACTTCTTGCCATCATTTGTATAACAAACATACAATACTACACCCAGCTTCTCTGTTAAATGAGGAGGGTCTCTTGAATTTTTTCATTGGGCTGACCTCAAACCTCCCAATCTTCTTTGAAATATTTTTTGGTGGTCCTAGGACTGGGCACTGTCTCTGGCTTTTGTGCTCCAAGCTAGGGCTCTACCACCTGAGCCACAGCTTTCACTTCAGCTTTTTGTGGTTAATCAGAGGTAAGGGGGTTATGGGCTAGCTTTGAACTGTGATCCTCAGATGTCAGCCTCTGGAGTAGTTTAGGATTACAGGTGGCTGACACCAGCACCTGGGAAGATGGAATGACAGGTATACACCTGGATGTGGCAGACCCTACTGCAAACATGCCAGTTCTCCTAAATTGGCCTACAGATGCAGGGTGGTCCTGAATTCAAGAACTCTAACCAGTTCTGCTAGGGAATTAAAGTCATTGTAAAATTTCTGTGGAAGGACACCATGCTGAGAAGACCATGACATCGCTGGGAAACAACTAGGGCAAGAACATGATCTCTGGGAGGCAGGACTCACTGGAAAGCTGCAATGATCAAGAGACCCCCTCCCCCACACCTCTGCAGTGAAGGATCAGGGCTAATGGAGCCAGCAGGGGACAGAATGGAGAGCACCCAACATCCACCAAGACAAGCACTGAAAATGGACCCCACTCACACACTCAGCTCCAAATGAGTGAGCTACAATAAAGTAAGATGTGACAGAGAAAGCTATAAGGAAATACAGGGGATAATTTTATGAGTTTCTTCAGGGATAAAGAAGGATTCCACCCCCACCCCCGACACACACATCATAGGTCAATGTTAAAGGACACTCCACTAAACCATATTCAATCTCAAGGAATCTTAAGATTAACAGCAGCTTTTTTTTTTTTTTTTTTTTTTTTTTTTGTCACCATGTGATCTCACCCATCTCTACAAAAGAAGATGACTATCAGCAGGGGACACAGATAGCAGCCAATATGACACATCAGAGCACTGACCATACAAAGTAAGAAAAATGAAGAGCAGGTGACTGGTAGAGTAGCCCAAATGTCCCTGTCTGGCAAGCGCAAGGTCTTTACTTCAAACCCTAATACCACAAAACAAATAAATTAATTCAGAAAAGACAGCTGAAGACATTGAAGTTTAAGTTTTAAGTGTTTCATTTATTTGTTTGTGTGTTTATGTAAGACACATTCTAATTATGGTGCCCAATCTGGCCTCCAACTTGAAAACCTTCTTATTCAATTTTACAAGTAGCTGGGATTATAGGCATGTAGCACTGTGCCCAGGTTCTCTTTTATTTATTTATTTATTTAGATATTAAATCTACAGAAGTTAAATATAGTAATACACCAAGGTCTTTTTTTGTTTTGTTAGTACAGGGAAAAAAACCTAAGCTCTCAAGCATGCCAGGTAAGCTTTCTACCACTGAACTACAACCTCAATCATAAAAATACTTTTAATTTAATAATTCTTTCCTGTGTTTTCATCTTCTGACTTAAAAAAAAAGAAGAATGAAAAGCTCTTCCTTCAACCTAAGACCTTCCACTCTGACTGCAGACAAGTATGGAACTATGCAGAAAGCCCAGTCAGTTCTAGGCCTGTCTATCTGAACTCACTTTCTGACAGATCTCTGCTCAGCCACTGCTTTCTGAAAATGGTTCAGCATTGTTTGTATGAGGAGGCCACTTAAATCGTACCCACTTGGTTAGCTGCAAGGATTGAAACAAAATGTTTGCTGGCAAAACAAACACTGGTTTTAAAATTCTCCACTTGGGCTGCTGAATAAAACACTTGTGTACTGAAACAAATGTTTTATTTGGAAAACGCCTGCCTACGTGGATTCTTTCCAAGAAACACACCCGGATGTCCCAGGGTGATGATATCACGCCCTCGACAGAAGCTGGCATTTTAGGGCAACCTCACCAAGTTTTCTTTCATAGGACAGATCAACAAGGAGAAAGCCAAGTGTTACAAACCAACCCTTAAGGCCTAAAATGCTCTTACTAGGTTCTCAAACACACCAACTTTATCCCCAGCCCAAGCTGGGGATAAAGTCATATGACTTTTATAAATGACATCACCAAATAGTAAGAATTTTAGAGCCACACCTCCAACCCACATTCTATCTCTTCATAGGATATATTAGCAGTCAGATAGTCTACTCTTCCCTAAACAGTGACACTGAAGTTACGGCAAGTCTAACTGAAGACACATTTACTATCTTTTTCTTTCCTTTTTTTTTTTTTTTTTAGGAGATAAGGTCTCACCGTGAAGCATAGGCTGCTGTCTTGCCTCAACCTCCTAAGTGCTGGAACTAAAAGCATGAGGTTTTCTATTTTCCATTCTTTCTTTCCCTCCTCCTCCTTCTCTTCCTCCTTTTCCTCATCTCCTCCTCTTCTCTTTCTTCTCTCTCTCCCTCTTCCCCTTCCCCTTCCCTTCCTCTTCCTCCTTCTCCTCTTCCTCCTCCTCCTTCTTCTTCTTTTTCTTCCTCCTCCTCCTCCTCCTCCTTCTTCTTCTGCTTTTTCTTCTTTTCCCTAGCAGTACTAGGTTCTCATGTTTACTGGGTAGGTACTCTACCAGTGAGCCATGCCCTCAGCTTTTTTTACACTAATTAGTTTTTGAGATAGGGTCTCGTGTCTTGCCTGGGAATATACCTGGACTTTGATTTGTCTGTTTTAGGGTTCTTGTAGGAGCTAGGATGACAGAGAGGTGCCATTACATTTAGCTTCTTTCCTGGAGATGGAGTCTCTGGGACTTGGTGCAGGGCTGATGTGGATCCATGATCTTCCTGCCTCAGGCTCCCCAGTTGTTCGGATGACAGGCAAGAGCTTCCAGTGCCTACCAGATTCACATTCTTCTGTACTAAAAAGGAAACATCTCCCAGGAACAGCAGGGTCCTAAGGTAATGCATATGGAGGCTTCAGTAAACACATAGTATTTGGCCAAATAAGATCCCTCTGAAAAGTTTCTTGAATTTTCCTCAAGCTGGGTACCAATGGCTCACCCTGTAACCCCACTTACTCAGAAGACTGAGGGCTAGGGAACTGCAGTTTGAAGCAACCCAGGCAGGAAAGTCTGAGATATTCCATTGCCAATTCCCCAGAAAAAAAGTTGATTATAAAGTGTGTCTCACTGGGCATGAGTCTCACTGGGCACCTGTGGCTCATACCTGTGCTCCTAGCTATTTACAAGGCTGAGAGCTGAGGTTTGAAGCTATTTGGGGCAAGAAAGTTCATGAGACTCTTATCTCCAATTAACTAGCAAAGAAGCCAGAAGTGGAGCTATGGCTCAAGTGGTAGAGTGCCAGCTTTGAACAAAAGAAGCTTAGGAATTCTACCCAAGCCCTGAGCTCAGGCCGCAGTGCTAGCTCAGAAAAGGAGGTGGGGGACGAGAGAGAGAGAGAGAGAGAGAGAGAGAGAGAGAGAGAGAGAGAGAGAGAGAGAGAGAGAGAGAGAGAGAGAGAGAGACTCAGATGATACTGATGCCAGCTGTAAGAACACTGAGTGAAAGCTGGAGGCCCTTAGTTCAAGCCCCACCACTGGTACAAAAAGCAAGCAAACAAAACTACTGCTAAGTAATAACAGTAATGATTTCTTAACCTTTACAAAGTATATTTTTCTATCTTAAAACAACAACAGGACTGGGAATTTGGCCTAGTGGTGGAGTGCTTGCCTAGCATGCACGAAGTCCAAGGACAGTGCTCAGGTCCTGAGTTCAAGCCCCACGACTGGCAAAAAAACAACAACAATAACCCACACATTTTTTTTTTTGGCCAGTCCTAGACCTTCATTTCAAGGCCTGAACACTATCTTTGGGCTTTCTCAAGGTTATTATGCTACCACTTGAACCACAGAATCACTTTGGCCTTTCTGTGTATGTGGTATCAAGTAATTGAATCCAGGGCTTGAAGCAAGTGCTAGGCAAGCACTTGAACCCAATGCTAGGCAAGCACTCTACCACTAGGCTATGCCCCCCCTTCCCCCGCCTTCACCTTTTACAGAGGAGCACCAGTAGCTCATACATGTAACCCAAGTACAGAGGAGGCTAGGTACTGTGGTTTGAAGCCAGCCCAGCAAGGAAAGTTTGAGAGTCATTAACTCCAATTACCCAGCAAAAGCTGAATGTGGAGCTATAATTTAAGTGGTCAAATGTTTTCCTTGAGCAAGAAAGCTAAGGGACAGTGCTTAGGCCCTAAGTTCAAGCCCCTATAGCTGCAAAACAACAACAAAACCCCCTCAAACTTTCAAAGTCATTCTCAACATTTTTATTTTTTTGTGAGTCCTAGGTCTTGAACTCAGGGCCTGAGCACTGTCCTCGGCTTTCCTCAAGGCTAGTGCTCTACCACTTGAGCAGCAGCACCATTTCCGACTTTTCTATGTATGTGGTTCCAAGGAATCGAACCCGGGTCTTCATGCATGCTAGGCAAGCACTCTATCACTAGACCAAACTCCTGGCCTCAAACTTTCAAAGTCATTCTCAAAGTCACTTTCCTCACTCTCTCCACCTCTCAAGGTCAACAGCATCAATCATGGGGGAAATGGTAAAAAGATGAGCAGTTCCACATCAAGAAGCACCTGCACAGCCCAAGCTATGAGTGTCAACTCTGAGGCTGGCTGAGGACCAACATAATTAAAAGTAAAACACCCAGGAGCTTGAGGGCTGAGCTGACATTTCAGGAAGTAGCCTGTCCATGAGACACAGGAGGGCAGACGGAAGAGGCACACAACCGAGCCTGGTATTGCTGTGGTCTTTACTCACCAATCTTTTCTGTGCAAATAGATACATTGGTACTTCTGCAATTTGGTGTTAAATGCTGGAGTGTTTTTCTTTTTTCTAGCCAAATGAAAGAAGGCAGCTTCAAAAATACAAATTGTTATATACACTGTGCAGAAATGTTTGTAAAGCTCTGATTTAATTGTAGAGTATGTGCAACAGCATTGCTTAAGAATGTCTTGCTTGCAAATATTTGGAGGTGCAAACAAATGCTACTAATGTTTTATTTTCAAGAAACTATGTAAAAAAAACTAGGCTTTTTTTTTTGCTGTGTAGTACTTACTAAACAATATTTTTGTATTTAGGCATTTGCATTAAATTGCTAAGCAAGATTAATATCACATTTATTCAACAATTTTAAAAGACTATTTGGGGAGGGATGGGTATATAATGATTTTAGCTCTACTTACACTCCAAAATAGAAAAGATTAAATTTTTATTTCCTAGAGCTATTGTAAAAACAGATCAGGAAAGGAAATCATATTAAAAGAAACACTTATAAAGAAAAAGAAGTTACAATGTGATGCTGAGGATTGGTGGCTCACTCCTGTACTCTTAACTACTCAGGAGGCTGAGATCTCAGGGTCATTCAATTAACCGGCAAAAAGCAGGAAATGTGGCTCAAATGGCAGAGCACCAGCCTTGAGTAAAAATGCTAGCATCAAAAAAGAAAAAAAAAAAAAAGCTAGGACCATCTCTTTCGCCTTTCCAGAGGTCTGTAAAGTGACAATATGAGCTAACTGCCCCTTTCCTTTAGCAATCTTATTCCAACTCAGAAATGTTTTACATTAAGAAAGACACATTCTGAAGTATGGAAAAGCTAGTTTACCTTTCAAAGTGGTAGAGTAACTATATCCTATTAAAAAAATCAACTGGGGCTAGGGAATGTAGCTCAGTGGTACAACACACACCTAGTATGTGAGGCCCTGAGTTAGATCCCAGAACTGAAAAGGCAACAAGTAAAAGTAAAAGATTACTGGGACTCCCAAATTGATCTTTTAAGAGAGTGGTCCCCTGCAACATTGTATTTCTATGCTATTCCACTTCCAAGTGTTTAGAAATGTAAGGAATATTCTGCTTCTACACAGATCCCAATAAATGGGGGTGAGGAAGGATTATGAGTACGTACACCAAACCAGTCATCGGATGATCTTGGTGAAACCCTCAATGACGTGTGACTGGTGTGGATCTGCCACTGCCAAATCTTCCATTGGTAATGAAATCCTACTATGAAATCTTGGCTTTTAAAAGATGACTTTTCCAGCCAGATGCAAGTAGCTAACACCTATAATCCTAGTTACTTAGGAAGCTGACATCTGAAAATTCCAATTCCACTTCCAGACTGGGCTTGGAAGTCTGTGAGACTCTTATCTCCAATTAACCACCAGAGAATGGGAAGTAGAGCTGTGGCTCAAAGTGGTAGAGTACTTAGTCTTGAGCTGAAGAGGTCAGGGATAGCACGCAGGCCCAGAGTTCAAGCCCCATGACAGACAGGTGAAAAAAAAATAAATAAAGACAAGTTTTCCTCAATACAGGGAAATGTGTATCACAAGCAAATATTTTTGCTTAAAAAAAAAAAAGTGTTCTGTTTCAGTTCCAACACTGGTATTTGTTTCAAAACTCTCTTGCCAAGGCCTTTTAGCATGTTATATTAAAAAAAAAGTTGCCAAACTGGTTTTAACACATCTTTTCAAGCCTGATAAGCAAAAGTTTAAATGCAGTTTTGAGTGGGAACATTTTCACAAATGCAGTAGCACATTTAGAGGAAGGGTCATGGAATACGCTAGCAACATCCAGAGTCACAAAAACTATGCAAAGGCATTTCTCCTTTGGTAAAACACGAACCCACAACTTGTTTGGGAAGCTGATATTCTGATGGGACTAACTACCTTCAAACTTGTTCTGTATGTACTATGAAACATGGCCTATAAACAGTGGGTGGTTGTGAAAGTAATTTCTAGTGGAAAAACAACATTAAAAAAAAAAGGTACTGTTAATATATTTGAGTGGACTAAAATCTTTGTTAACCAGCAACGGTGTTTCCAATCTTTTTTTTTTTTTAATTTATTTTTGCCAGTCCTGGGGCTTGAACTCAGGGCCTGAGCACTGTCACTGGGCCTGCTCAAGGCTAGAGCTCTACCACTTGAGCCACAGCACCACTTCGGGTCTGTGCATGCTAGACAAGCACTCTACCACTAGGGCAAACTCCTGGACCCTCTTTTTTTTTTTTTTTTTTAAGTGAGATTTGTGTTACTTTAAGAACTATTTCTAGAGGTATCAATGTTCAAGAATTAATGTACCCACTACCCGATGAATGTTACTGTAACCCTTCTATATATCATCCCCACAATAAAATACAATTAGAAAAAAAAAGAACTGTTTCAATATGTAATAACTGGATTCAATCCTGTCCAACACACACACACACACACACACACACACACACACACACACACACACACACACACAGAAATAAGTCATTTCACATAATGGGCCATTTGCATGATAATTAATTCGAGTCCCCCCTCCTTCAGGTTTTGTACTGTGCTATTCATGCAATCACAAATAATAAAAAGCAGCATTTTACCAGGCAAAGCAGGGTTATAATGGCAAAAACTGTTTCAGAAGTTAAGAAAACACTATCATGGCTTTCAGAAAAAAGCATACTGGAAACTCAAGAAAGTGTGTCAATTTTATAAATTCACATTTAAGCAAATTCAAGGACCTGAGTTCAAATCCTGTGCCACTATATGTACATATACATATACATATACATTCACATTTGAGTGCATTCTTTTCTTGTATACTCAGGACTTCCGAAAACCTTGAAGTTCTATGATTCTTTTTCTTTTATCTCTGTATGTGTGTGTGCCAGTATTGGAACTTGAACTCAAGGCCTAGATGCAGTTCCTTAGCTTTTCACTCAAGGCTAATACCCTACCATATAAGCCACAGCTCCACTTTCAGCTTTTTGATGGTTAACTGAAGATAAGTGTGTCATAGACTTTCCTTCCTGGGTTAGCCTTGAACCTTGATCCTCAGATGTCAGACTCCCAAGGAATTGGGATTACAGCATAAGCCACTGGTACTGGGCTATTCTGGCATCTTGAAGAAAGAGACTGTCTTTTTCCTTTGGACTGACTGACTATATCAGTAGCTAGGGTACCAGGATATCATACAAGGGTAAGACCATTAAAAAGCGACCTTTTTACCTTCTCTTAGGAGATTATGAATGTCGTGAGTGCACCTACAATAATTCAATTCGTTTTCTTTCCTTTTTTTGTTGTCATTTTTGGAACAACCTGGATTTTATTTTCTGACACTGTTTTTTTAAGAACACCACCTTATATTGTTAGTGAATATGAAGAATGTACATACACACCTGAGCTATATACTTAAAAAATGGCTAGTATGGACTGGGTGTAGTTGAGGACACAGCACTTACTAGGCCTGAGTTCAAGTCCCAGTAATGGCACATGCACGTACACGTACACACACACACACACACACACACACACACACACACACACACACACACACACACACACATAAAGTAACAGAAAAAGAATTGTAGCTTTAAGGCTTTTTTTTTTTTAATAACTGAATGAATAATAAGAGAATACACTCAAGTTTGATCCTCAGTCCTGTGGGAGAAGTTTAAATGATAAGTTTTACATTATGTAAATCTTATCACAATTTAAAATGAACCCTTAAATGATGAGTCTTTTTTGCCAGTCCTGGGCTTGAGCTCAGGGCCTGAACACTGTCCTTGAACTTTCTCAAGGCTAGAGCTCTACCACTTGAGCCTCAGCATCAATTCTTTTTTCTATATATGTGGTACTGAGGCATCGAACCCGGGTCTTCGTGCATTCTAGGCAAGCACTCTACCACTAGGCCAAACTCCCAGAGTCACTTTTTTTTTTTAGTCAGTTGTGGGGCTTGAACTCCAGTCCTAGGTGCTGTCCCTAAGCTCTTTTAGCTCAAGGCTAGTGCTCCACCACTTTGAGCCACAGAACCATTCTGGTTTTCTAGTAGTTAGTTAGAGATACGTCTCACAGTCTTTCCAATCCTGGCTGGCATCAAACTAGGATCTTTAGATCTCAGATTCCTGAATAGCTAGGATTACAGGTATGAGCTACCAGCACCTGGCTTTTCTATATTATTCTCCTTCTCCTTTTTCCTGTCTGTCCTTCCTTCCTTCCTTCCTTCCTTCCTTCCTTCCTTCCTTCCTTCCTTCCTTCCTTCCTTCCTTTCTTCCTCCCTCCCTCCCTCCTTTCCTCCTCCTCCTCTTCCTCCTCCTCCTCCTCCTCCTCCTTCTCTTCCCTCTCCTCCTCCTCCTTCTTCTTCTACTTTTTGTGCCAGCCCTGGGAACTGAACTCAGGGCCTGAGCACTGTCCTCAGAATTTCCTCAAGGCTAGTGTTCTACCACTTGAGCCACAGTACCATTTCAGGCCTTTTCTGTATATGTGGTAATGAGGAATTGAACCCTGGTCTTCGTGCATGCTAGGCAAACACTCTTACCACTAGGCCAAACTTTGGGCCCTCCACACTTCCTAAATAGAGGAAAAAGATTGTTGAAACCCACTCTGGGCTTCAGAGATTAGTCTAATGGATAGTTTAAGTTCCGTGTGGGAGGTAGCCCAGTGGGAGGGAAGGATGGAGTGGAGGGTGAGAATCTTCCCATACAGCCTTTCAGATCAATCGTAAACATTAGATCTGGCTCATTTACCAAGCAAATAACAATACAGACCCATGAATCTGTCTTTCTCTAGCCTATATACAAAAAGGAAGAACCAGGGCTCAGTTTGAAGCTGGATAATTAGCATCAGGCAAATTGAAAGTAGGCTGTGACAAAATGTCTGATTACTACTTAACAGGACAGACATTTCTTTTCTGACAATAAAGAAATAAAGAAGCTGAGTGCCAGTGGCTTACAACTATAATCCTAGCTACTCAGTGGGCTGAAATATGAAGATCTGAGTTCAAAGCCAGTCCCTTTGAGTTTCTTACCTTCAACAAACCACCAAGAAGCCAAAAGTAGAGCTATACCTCAAATGGTAGAATTCTAGCTAGAGAGAGAGAAAGAGAATATGAAAGCACTAAAGGCCAGTGCCCAGGCCCTGAATTCAAGCCATAGGATGACACAAAACAAATAAGCAAAAATAAACATAAATGTTCATGATCATCACCTTTAAGAAATACAACCCTAAGTGGCTTACACCTGTAATCCTAGCTACTCAGGGGGCTGAACTCTGAGAATGGCTGTTCAGAGCTAGCCAGGACAAGTATGTCTGTGAGACTCTTTCCTACAATTAACTAGCAAAGAGCTGGAAGTGGAACTGTGCCTCAAGTGGTAAGGCTCCAGGAAAAAAGCTAAGGAATAATGGCCAGCTTCCGAGTTCAAGCCCTTGTACACACACACACACACACACACACACGATGTATCTTTAAACTTGAAGACCCATCTGTAGCTTGCCCAACTCATCTTGGGCAACTTAACTCCCTTGAAGAGGATCAGCCAAACAGTTCACTCCTGAGAATCCTGCCAAATACCACACCCTAGGTCCGAGTGACCAAAGGTACAGGAAGTGGTCTGCCCAAAGTCAGGTTACTGCATCGTCCAGCAGGCTTCCCTGTACACAGTCTGAGTCACTGGCCACTACTCAGAGCTCTGAACCCCCACCCCCACTTGCAGCCCAACAAGGCAGAGCATTTGACACATCCATCCACTCTTCCAGACCAGGGCTAAATTTGGAAAGCATCAGGTCATGGGGATAAAAACAACTTTGAGCTATCCATCAGACCCCAAAGCAAAAAACAGGGGAGAAAGGAATGTATGAAAAGCTTGAACTCTTTTGCTCTTCCTAGGACAGACACAGGAAGCCTGGGGGAGATGTCAGCCTAGACCACAAACTGGCAAAGGCCACTGCTTCATTTGTATCAGAGTGGTGGAGGGAAGGGAGTAAAAGTATAGACAGCTGGTCTGAGAGATTTTCAATGCCAGGCTAGGGGACCAGCTGCTGGGTTAAAGCATTTTGGTGAAGCATTTGGAGGTGCATTCTAGCTGGGAATGCTCACTAGACAAGTCCTTTTCCAACAGATTTGAATTCAGCTTCTCATACCGTGACCTGCCATCACCTTGAGTAGAGGACGAGCCTCTCAATCTTTGACCTGTCCGTTGCTGATGGATGAATTACTTAAAGTCGGCTTCCATCTTGGCCTCAACTCTGGTTTCTCAAATCAATCATTCAATTGCCCTTGGACATTGGCTTCCTGTTCCTGATTCCTTGGAGAGTCACACCTCTAAAGGAATCTGTAAATCCTGTCATCTCTGACTGAAGGCCACTACCCTCCCCATCCAAATGCTATGAAGACAAAACAACACAACACAAACTGTCCTTTTCTTTTATACAAGCTCATAAAGCACTGTCTTCCAAACAAATCCCATTGACATGACACTTATCCAGGCCCTTGTGGACTGATTCTGTGGGTCTGTGGACATAAACACGTGCGCCAATACTAGAGCTTTAACTCAGAGCCTCAAGCTTGTTCTGCTCAAGGCTGCCACTCTACCACTTGAGCCATACCTCTACTTCCTCTGTTAGTAGCTTTCACCCTCAGTTATCTGTCTCCAGCACAGACTTGAGTCATCAGTGCCCAGAGGGCCCCCACCCTTTTCCCTAAGGTTTTTTTCAGTAGCCATTCAGGGTCCTTAAATTCCCATCGCAACTAAACTACAGGTTTGACCTTTCCCACACCCAACTTTGACCCCATCCAGCCCACCACAGGGATATTCCAGACTACAATAAGATAACATATACTGTAATCAAGTGAATCACACAAATGTTTTTGGCTTCAGAGTGTATAACAAAGTTATATCTACAGTTTAAGTGTGTAATAGCACCATGTCTAAGGTACATACCTTAATTAAAAATATTTTACTGCTAACAATGCTAGCAACATCCTAAGCACTTGGAAAAATGGTACCTTACACTCATTCCTGACCTTAACTTTGCAACAAGGCACCACCAGTAAATCATTTTAAGCAAAGGACAAAGGAAGCATGCCTATGTTCTCATCTGAAAAAATCTCTCTATCCCCATTACCTGCAGATAAAGTTCTAACACCAAGCTTGACCAGGCATTTCTGGTCTCCTAATTAGCCTGGCTCTAACCCATAGTTCAAATGATAAATTTTATCCTTCTAGTAGCAAATCTGGTCTATGGAAAGTCCTCAAACATGCTCTGCCACTTTTGGTCCTCTTAGCTTATGTCACTAGGTCTATTATCCTGCGAATAGCTTTCCCTTTCTAGCTAAGAAATTCAAATCCAGCCTTTAAGGCCTGAGTTCAAGTCCTATGAAGTCCCCCTAAAGCGCTTCCTGATGGCTGTCATCCTGGAAGATGGCCCAGTAGCGTCTGACCCCTACACCTGTCCTAAGCAAGGGTTTCTCTTTTATCCTTCTCCTTTCCCAGTGCCTTCCAAATTCTACCTCCCGCAGAGCTGAACCTGGTTCTTGGTACCTCTCCGAGCCCTCCTAGTCTAGCCCACTTAGCTCTCTGCCCCTTCCGGAAGTTCCTCTGTTGGATCCCCGTGAACAGTCATTCAGACACTGCTTGGTGTACAGAAACAATGTCAAGGTGCTGTCCACATTTTAGAGAATAGATAGAATCAGGAGAGGGGGGGAAAAATAAATCTCTCATTTTTTTTTCTCAACTGTGACTTTAATATATGAATGTATTATTTATGAATGCATCATCTATGTACATATTTTAAGAGGTGTTTTTATTTATCTCAATAGTTGAATTTCCTGTGTTACCTAGCTGCCACCTTATTTGACTTGACTATTTTAGAACTGTGCATAGCTTCTCAACAATTCCCACAATGCTTGACATAGTTCTGTACACAGTGTAGGTGGCTCAGATGCTTCAAACATATGCTCATTCAAAAGATATTTTGGAGGTGTCTGTGAGCAAATGGATCCAAATGCATTGTCTACAGTAATCTATGTGAAGGCCTATTATGCACAGGATGACCTCCTCCTGCTCCTCCTTCTGCTCCTCCTTCTTTCTCCTCTTCTTCCTCCTATTCTTCTTGGTAGATGAATTTTCTATCAAGCATTTTAAACATATAGGAGCATTATGCAATATGGAGAGCTCTGTTGCTAATGCTTTTTTGACAGATGTTTATTCCTTAATCTAATTTGCTTTCTAAATGTGATTTATATAAGTATTTCATGAATTCAGAGCTGAACTTTGGAGAAAGGATGGGAAAGAAAGGAAGTTTGCCACTCAGGTGTACTTATATTTTCAGTGCATTTCTATGTCAACAATTGTAAGTTGAACCAAGATTCTAAAGGATAATTACCTCACAGGGAAGGAAGTCACCCTCGTGTTATTTCCAATTTTCCTGAAAAATTTTGTGTAACTGTTGTTTTCACTCAGAATGAAAGAGCATTCAATGTATGGAGCTTATCATCTTCTAACTATAGTGTTTCCACAGGTTAGGCAAATTCTCAGGTGAAAAGAACAACCCTGGTCAGTTAGTCTGAACACACACACACACACACACACACACACACACACACAAAACACCTCCAAAGACGAACAATTATCCCAATAATTACAATTTGGTTTACCCTCATTCTACTAGGGAGACAAGCCAGCAAATGTCATCTAAGTAACATTAATAAATAATAATAGTAATAATAATTGTTACTTTTATTAGGACTGGAGGCATGGCTGAGTGTACATATTTAGGATGTACAAGGACTAGGCTTTTGTAGCATAAAAATAATAATTACAATAACATAATAAAAATAATTATTTTTTATGTGCCAGTTCTAAGGCTTGAACTTACAGCCTCATGTGCTCTCTGGCCTTTTCCATTAGTGCTCTATTACTTCAGCCACACCTCTACTTCCGGCTTTTTTAGTGGCTAATTGGAGAAAGGAGTCTCAGATTTGTCTTCCTGGGCTAGCTTCCAATAAAAAATCATCAGATCTCAACATCTAAGTACCTAAGATACAGTCATGAGCCAACCCTATCTGGCTAATAATAATTATTTTTGTTGTCTACATCTCTACAAAATGTTCACAACAAAATAACCTCCTTTTACTTATTTTGAATGTAATTCAGTTTACCAAAATTCTATTTCCGTTTTAGTCAGTCTCCTAAGAAGCTCCAAGATAGTATACCCTCTTGGCATCTGACTGAAACCTCCAGCAAGGAACTTTTCTTCTGAGGTGCAGCTTCTTTGTACCATGGGCCTTAGCTGTGGCTACTCTACCCCATACCTGGTGAGTGGGGTCCCCTAGGAGAGGATGATGGAAATGTGGAGGTGCCTGCTTTGAACTGCAAACTCTACAATACTTTCTTTTCATATCTCATCATGTAAAACAATCAACCAACCTTTTTTTTCTTTGTGGTCTGAGATGAGACTAACTGGAACATGTTTTCGGCTCACTGGCAGTGTCCTACTACCTGAGCCAGGCCTCCAGTCCCCAAAACCAACACCCCCTCTCCCCCTCTCTGCTTGTCTCACCAGCATCCAAACTCAAAGCCCACCACCATCCCCCTCCCCCATCCCCAGTATTGGGGCTTAAACTCACAGTAAGACACTAACTATCCTTAGCTTTTTTTTTTTTCCCCCTGAAGGCTAGTGCTCCACCATGTGACACAGCTCCCCTTTTGGCTTTTGGGTGGTTAACTGGTAGATTTGTATGGGCTAACTTTGAACCTTGATTCTTGTATCTTAGCCTCTGGAATCCAGGGTACCCTGGCATACCTAGTGCATGAGCTTATCCATGTTGGGGCCCTCTCATTTTTTTTTTTCTGGTCCTGGGGCTTGAACTCTGTGTCTGGGTGCTGTCCCTGAACTCCTTTTGCTCTATCACTTAAGCCACAGCCCCACTGTGGGGCTGTGATTAATTGGAGAGAAGAACCTCATGGATGTTCCTGTCTCAGGGCCAGTCTCGAACCACAATCCTCAGATCTCAGCCTCCTGAGTAGCCAGGATAACAGGCCTCAGCCATGGTGCCTGACCCCTTTAAAATCTCAGATCTTCCCTTCTTGGCATCATATGCCCTGGGTGTGAGCTGCTACTGGGTCCAGGAAAGAAACTCCTGCTTCTTCTGCTTTGAGAAGTCTGGGTTCTTTTTATCTTCTTTTAAGAAGGGCCTTTTCATGTTTGTTTCTCAGGCTTTCCCCTTATTTCTTCTAACCACTGTGTCAACTAAGTCAGCAACTGTTAAGGACTTTAGTACATTTAGGGCTGCTTGGGCCTGCATTTAGAAGACTCAAATCCTAATGGAAAAACAACAACAAAAAAAGTTTTTATTTATATCCTGAGACAGTAAAGCAAACACAAAACGAGGAGCCGCCTCCCCAGCTCTCCTTTCTCCTCTCGGTTCAGATGCACACGAATTTAAGTTAAGCCACCCCTCCCCCTCCCCCCTCCCCGGTGTAACTGGCCATGGCCTCCAGCCGCCAGCCCTCACCTAGAATTCACCGCGATCGTTGCATCCCGGCCAAACCCGGTTACGGAGGCAACTAAAGTTTTTCTTCCTAAAGGGTCACCGGGAAACACATCCTCGGGGATGCCCTGGTAACCGTCCACCGAGAACCCCGGGGAACCACCACAGCAAAGGACTCGCTTTCCAAGGCAGGGGCGGGCGCCGCAGGGTGGGAGGGGGGGCGTGGGGGGGTAGCGTCCAGTTACATTCCTGACCCACTTTCGCATCCCCTCCCTCCTCCCTCTCCCCCTCCCCCTCCTCCCCCGGCTCGGGGCGCCGAAGCCACCCAGCGATCGCTCCCCGGGCCGCGCCCCCCCCCACCTCACCACCCCCCGCCCCCGGGGTACACGCCCAGCGTCTGGCACAGCCGGGGACCCCTCGGACAGCCTGCCCCCGCCCCCACCACCTGCGCATGGGCCCTTCCGGTCACGTGGGCTGCCGAGCACCTGTTGACGACTTCGCCCCCAGCCGGCCCCTCCTGCCCCCCCCCCCACACTTTGCAAAGCCCCTTGCGGAAGGGAACGGGAGCCCCGGCGGGGCCGGGTCCTAGCAAACCACCCCCTCCCCGCGTGCCTCCCTCGGCGGCTCAGTTTTGCAAAGTGCAAACAAAAAAAAAAACCAAACCCCACCTTGGCCGCCCGGCGTCGGGGCAGTTGGGTTCCCCAGCCCTCCGTCCCTCCCTCCCGCCCTTCCTCCGGCCCTCCCACCCGAGGTGCCGCGGGGAGGTGGGGTGAGCCCGCCGCCCGCCCCCGCTGGAAACCTGGGTTCCTGGCGGGCCTCGCGGGGTGGGGAAGGCTGCCGAGTCCCGGCGGGGGCTGCCCGGGCGAGGCAGGTAGCGGGTGGTGGCGGTGGGGTGTGCTGGGCGAGCCGCCCCGGGGACCGGGAAGGGGGCGGGCAGCGGCCGTCGCAGCTGCAACTTCGGAGCCCGCGCCCAGCAAGTCAGCAACTTTGCCTGCGCCGCGCGCCCCTCCCCCGCCGGGCCGGGGGCTGCGCACGGCGGGCGGGGCGGGAGCGGGGCGGGGGGGGGGGCTTCCGACGGGGGTGTGCGCGTGGCGGGGCGCCGATCGCGGGTGCGGGCGAGTGGGGAAGGGGTGGGGGAACGTGGCTCAGCTGCCGGGAGCGGGGTGGAGTTGGGGAGGGGGTCGCACCCCCTGCTCCGGGAGGCCTTGGAGAGAGCACCGGGGCCCCGCGCCGCGCACGGGGCCCCCCACGGCCCCCCACTGGCCAGCTGGGCCACTGCAGCTGCGCTCCGCGCGCGGGAGGCTGGCGGCGGAGCCATGGAAACCGTGCAGGGTGGATAACAAGGAGAGGGCCGCGCGGGGCCCGTCCCCCGGCCGCCTGCATCCCGCGGCGGATGCTGCGCCCCGGGGAAGGCGCGGCTCAACTCACACCAGTTGTTCTTGCCGAGCTGCGGGAGGCCTGGCTCCTACCGAGGCGAGGCCCGAGTCCGTCGGCGCCGCGACGTGTGGGGGGCAGGGGCGAGCGTCAAGGCGACCCCAGGGTCATCGGATGTTTGTTCCGGGGTTCGGAGGACAGCGCGGAGCCCTGGCTGATCCTACCAACCCGGAGAGCATGAGCGAGGGAGGAGGGGACCAGGGGCGCGTCCTGGAAGATGGAGCCTGAAGGGTTTAAACCCTGGAGTTGTGGGTACGGGAGAGGGGCAGGAAGGGTACCCTGAAGTCAGCCCCCCCCCACCCCGGGCTTGCACTGGAGGTTCTTGCACTGGAACGAGGAGGCTGTGAAGTCCAAGCCTCACCCATGCCCTGGAAGCAAACATAGCCTGCACCCTTCTCCCCTGGGCTGGCATACTTCATCCGACTCACTGTGTCTGTTACTGGGGCTTTACACCGACTGCAGCCTGTTTCCTGCAAACCTTGAGATTTTAATGGTGGTTTTCTGAAGTTGAGTCACCTTAGGGTGTGGAGATCTGTCAAAAAAGGGGGTCATTTCGAATGAAAGTAGACTGCCTGCGTGGGGAAGAGGCCTGAGCACCTGCTGGGGGCAAGTGGGGGGGGGCGTTAAAGACATGCCATCTTTATTTAAAGACACTTGTATGATCACCGAGGACAGGTGGCAGTTTGTTCTGATGTGTGCCTGGGAATTACTTTTAAACTGGACAAGGTCACAATAAAGAGGCAAACCATCTCTATTCAAAATAATAATAGTAGTAAGATTTAGTTCCCAATAAGTGGAATTATAACCTTTTACCCTTTCTCCCTGCAACAATTGCGAAAGTTGTAGGCCAGAGTTTTCCAGTGTTGTTCCAAAGAACTGAATCCCCAGTATGGCTGGCTATAGGCTATATTTTAAAAAAAAGTCTGAAGCAATCATTTCTCAGGGCTCCCTCCAGATGCACTGTAGTTTTGAATCGTAACATCACTGGCAGTGTTCTATTTTATGACCTCTTAGCATGGAGTCCTAGTTTTACTGACAATGGTTTCCTTTCTTAGTGGTCCAGAAAATAAGGAAGTTTGAGAAATCTCGAGTTAAGCAAGTTAAAGCAAGTTGATTTGTTGTACAATAAACACAACAGCTTAAAGCCTTTCCGTCTTCAGTGTGCTATGGGCCTGTGAATCGCCAAGCAGAGGTGCTATGCTTTTTTCCATATAAGAAATGTCATCGCTTTCCGTTAAAGAGCATTGTTTAGGGCTGCTATACCTTTCAGGAATACTCTAGGGCATACACAAGATTGGAAGTGAAGGGAAATATTCACATTTCTAATGCTTTAATTAGGAATTATTAAGCAATACACTTATTGCCATTACAAAGGAAAGAAGGGATCTTTTGGGGAAATATTCAAAGGAAGAATGGCTCACCTACAGGTGAATTAGAATATTTACATTCATTAATTTTAATGTTATACTACCTTCATTATTGTGATTTGCAAAAGGGAATTCAAATGTTTTATTTGATGGCTGGTGATGTGGTTTGAGTGGTAAGTCTAGTAAGTGTGAGGCTCTGGGTTCAAACCCAAATACTACCCAAAATAAAAAGCTTTATTTGAATTAGACTGGCTTTTTAAGGATGTATCTCAGTATCACAGTGCTGCTTAGCAGGTATAGGCTGTGGGTTCCATCTCTAACATTGGGGGGAAATCAAAGCCAAAGTTTAGCTGGCACTAGTCTACTAACTAATTACAAATTCACCTAACTCATTACAAATTAGAAATAATTACATGCATTTAGTTCCCAATAAACCCATTCTGTATATAACACATTGACCTGAGCTGGTTCTGCAACTTTGTTCAAAGTAAAAATCAATCAATCAATCAATCAATCAAAAGAGCTGGATATTGACACCTAGGGCCTCACTCGTGCTGGGCAAAGACCCTACCTAACCTTGAGCGTTTCCTATACCCTCAACAATGCTTTATAACAAAGCTGCCAAATATCAAAGCTTAGGTTCACATACCTTAAATGTGCTCAGAACCTTACATTAGCCGAGAGTAGGGCAAAATCATCTAACACAAAGCCTATTTTATAGTGTTCAGTATTTGATGAATTCTCACTGGTAGACATTGTACAGAGTTGACAGTGTGTTCTCCCTCCCCCGGTGATTGCCAGATTGACTGGGAAATTCTGTTCATTCTGGAGCTGGACATCACAAGAGGACCAAGGTTTAAAGTAAGGCTCAGGTGATAGAACACCAGCCAATGAACAAAAGCATCAGATGCCGAGTTCAAGTCCTGACCTTGGAAAAACAAAACAAACAAGAAAAAGAAAAACAAGAGAGGACCATACAAACTATGGCAAGCCTTGAAAAAGGCCCAGTTCCTACTATATACTTCCTTGTATTACTTCCATCCCACCATTAAAATACCATAAGTCAAACTATAGTAAAAAAAAATTCCACCCAAAGGTTGTTAGAGAAAACTTTTAAAATGGTCTTGAGTTCATGGAAGAGAGAGCTGTACGTAATAGTGCATAGAGAATGAAACTTGGGTATAGGACAGAAAAAAATGCCTGTTGTATTTTGCCAAAGGTTAGAATCGAAGTAGAGTACTAATAAGTGAATAAAATATTCACTGGGAATTGGGGGCTGGTGGCTCAAACCTGTGATCTTAACTACTCAGGAGGCTGATATCTGAGGATTGCAATTGCAAGCCAGTAGGGGCAGAAAACTCAGTGAGACCCTTATTTGCAATTACCATTTAAAAAAAAGGGGGAGGTGTGGCTCAAGTGCTAGCTCACCAGCTTTGAATGGGAAATCCTGTTTTCAAGCCCCAGTATTAGCACTAAAATAAAGAAATAAATATTCATTAGGAATATTTCAAATACAAATGACAACATTCTATGCTTTTATTATAAAATATAATGCACATTTACATATGTTAACTCATATCAAAACACAGTAATCCTGCATGAAAGATGAAGCAGTCAATTTTCCCCTTAGATTGCATGTTCACCCATTCATTCATGTAACACACACTGACTCCTGCTAGACTCCAGACATGGCTTGGGCTTTGATGATAGAATGACAAATATAAGCAAAGCTGTGTAGATGTTTATGTTCAATAGGAGAGATGATATGTTAAATAAATAATTGTAATACATTGTGATATTGAAGCTTGGACTTGTCTAAGAGAAAGTCAGAATTCAAGTGGTCTTATGATTTCAATATGCCCAGCTGTCTTCTACAATAGATATGCTTTCATCTTTGCAAATAACACTATATCCCTCAATATTCGAAGGGGATTGGTGCCAGGACCACTCCTTGCACATCAAATCCACAGATGCTCGAATACCATATGTTGTATGGCATTGTATTTGCATAAAGCCTAAGTACACCTGACCATATACTTTTGATTATCTCTAGATGACTTATAATACCTGACACAATATAAAGGCTGTGTGAATACTTGTTATCCTGTATTGTTCGTGAAAAGAAAAATGGTCTCTACATGTTCAGTACAGATGGAATTGTTCTTGGATAGTTTCCATCCAAAGTCAGTTAAATCTGCTGATGTGGAACGCTTGGATACAGAGGGCTGACTGTATTTGAAATGAATTAAGAGTAAAACGAAGCGTGTTGAATCTTAAACGCCAGAAAGAAATTTAGAGATTACCTGTGCTAACCACTCAGTTTACAGGCCTGAGCACTGAGAAATAGGACTGACATTGTAGAGTGATATAATGATCAAGATAAGAATCACACTTTCCCTGCTCCCAGCTCTATGCTCAGTGCTCAATAGAGAGCTACCCTATGGTAAAAGGTAGTGAGAAAAAGCCTCTGCCAGATTTGTTTCTACTGCTGGCACTGTGGGCCTATCTTAGTAAAGGTCCGGGTGATTGTTAAATTTGTGAAAAAGTGCCCTGTAACTAAATACTTATTATTTAAAGAAATATTTCACAGAGAAACAAGGGGGCTTCAGCTACATTAGTTCCTTAAAAACAGCCACTGTTACTGGGTGCTGGTAGCTCATGCTTGTAATCCTAGATAATCTAAGGATTGTGGTTCTAAAGCAGCTGAGGTAAGAAAGTCTGTGAGACTCTTACCTACAATTAACCAGCAAAAAGCTGGAAGGGGAAGTGTGGCTTCACTGGTAGAGCCAAGAGAGAGAGCATGAGACCCTGAGTTTAAGCTCTAGTACCCACACAAACAGAAATAATCCAGCCACTATCCTTAGGAAGTAAACAATGTATTTGATTTAAAAAAGAAAGACATTTGGGGAAGTTTGAGTACTGACTAC
The DNA here is from genome assembly GCF_031878675.1 of Megascapheus bottae. Taxonomy (NCBI): domain Eukaryota; kingdom Metazoa; phylum Chordata; class Mammalia; order Rodentia; family Geomyidae; genus Megascapheus; species Megascapheus bottae. The sequence goes on along the minus strand of NC_143530.1, from coordinate 29,895,773 downwards.
ATATTAGACCATATCAAGAGTTATTATTACTGGCTTAAGTAACAAGTTACTACACTTTTTTTTTTTTTTTTTTTTTTTTTGCCAGTCCTGGGCTTGAGCTCAGGGCCTGAGCGCTGTCCTTGGACTTTCTCAAGGCTAGAGCTCTACCACTTGAGCCTCAGCACCACTTCCGGCTTTTTCCTATGTATGTGGTACCGAGGAATCGAACCTGGGTATTCCATGCTAGGCAAGCACTCTACCTCTAGGCCAAACTCCTGGCCCCTACTACACTATTTTAAAAGAGAATTCTTAGTCTTTGACATATATAGTAAAATCTGCACTGACAAGGTGGGGTGTCTTTTCTTTCTTTTTGATGGATATAGAAAAATAAGATAGATGAAAAGCGATGTCATATTCTGGCATTAGTTAAAGGTCCAGTTAGAGTAGTAGTATTCTACTTCTGTGTATCTTTAAATAAGTCTAAAATTAAAGGAGTTTTATTTTTGTCTCCATGAAAGAAAGGGATGAGTTTATTTCAGAAAGCTAGTGTTCTTCCTGTTGGCTCTGAAGTTGATTCCAAAGGCCTGTTATTGTCAAATCTATAGTATGACTTACTAAAGGCCTCGGTGTGGCCTAGAAAAGCTGGTCTACTATTGTTCCTTATTCTAAGATTTATACAGCTGGTTTATAAAGCTGTATTCTTAATTGTATGAGCAATATATTTAAAACACATGTGGTAGCTATATTTCTGATTCTATTTTTGAGGGACTTTGGATTCCCCCTCCATTTCTCTTCATATAAGGTACATCTGCATCTGGAAACCATCAAAATATCACAAAGACGGCATGATGAATGTGCTTAATTTAAAGGTTAGACACCACTGAGATTATAAGCAAAGTTGCCATCATTCTATAAATATTTGATTGCTAATGCTTCAGGTTGATAAGAGTCTAGAAAACAAGGACAGGAATAGGATTTCCACACAAACAGAAAAGAAGCTGAATTCAAGATGAGACTAACTCATTTATATAGGGGAAAATAATGTTTTGGGATTTTGTTCTGTTTTGTTTTGAGACCAGGCACTTGCTGTTGTAGCTCAAGTTGACTTTGAATTGGAGGTCTTCTGTCTCCGCCTTCTGAGTAAGTGAGATGACAGGCTAGTACCATCATCTTGCTTAAATGATGTGGTACACCTTTTCCTGCTTTCACACCATGCTTCTTCTCTAAGTCAGTGATCCCCAGACGATGCTAAATACTATCTCAGGGGCACTGAGCTATGGCAAAGGGTTGGCAGTGCTTTCAAATGCACATCCAGCACCTCCTCTACACTAAACAGTGACAGCACTGACTTAGAAAACACTCCAGCACACATACCTTTGTCACTGATTAATAAACTACAAAATTATTTAATCCTTTTTCCAAATGTATACTACACTTCTGTTATTGTGTATCATTAGGATCAACACATGCTAAAGTATAGATACTATTTTTTATTTATTCACTATTTTTATTTTGTAACAGTAATGCGGCTTAAACTGTGCCTGGGTGCTGTCTCTTAGCTTTTATACTCGAGTTTACCACTTAAGTCACAGTACTACTGCCAGCTTTTTTTTTTTTTTAATGGTTAATTGGAGATAGGTGACTTTTTTTTTGCCCAGATTGGCTTTGAATTGTTATCCTCAGATTTCAGCTCCTGAATAGCTAAGATTATAAAAGTAAGTCACTGTTGCTCAGCACAAATTTCTTTTTTCCAATCCTGGGGCTTGAACTCAGGGCCTAGGAACTGTCTCTGAGCTTCTTTTGCTCAAGGCTAGCACTTTACCACTTGAGCCACAGTGCCACTTCAAGCTTTTTCTGTTTATGTGATACTGAGGAATTGAACCCAGAGCTTCATGTATGTGAGGCAAGCACTCACTAAGCCACATTCCCAGCCCTCAGCACAACTATTTTTATAGAAGAAGAGCAACAAAAGAGGAACAGCTCTCTGGGTGAGATAATCCTTTCTCTGTAGCCTTATTGCATGAAATACCATGTATGCCTGTGTGTATGTGTGTGTATATATACTATATATAATGTACACATATATATGGTGTTTGTATATATGTGCGTGTGTATATATGTGTGTGCGTGTGATATTTCATTACTTTTATCAGTTTTCCTTCACTGGGACAAAATGCCTGGGATAATCAACTTGAAAGCACAAGAGGTTCGTTTGACAGATTTGGAGGCTTTAGTTCATAGCTGCACGGCCCTATTGTTTTGGGTCTGTGGTAAGGTTGGACAGCATGGCAGAAGTGTGTGGCAAGGGAGACTTGGTCACCAAGTGGAGGTTGGGAAGCAAAGAAAGAGAAAGTGGCTGAGGTCCAAATATCCTCTTTAAGGATATTAAACTCCCCCCTCCCGACCCCTACAGTGACACTCTCTAGGCCTCACATGCTGAAAACTCCAACATCTTCCAAAAGCACAATTCTATGTACGGTATTATTTTAGAATTCTCTATGTAAGTGTTATATTAGAATTCAGCCATCAAAACTGGAAGCTCTAGGCATCTGTCTTAGCCACTTCTTTCTTCTTATGTAATATACAGTCTGCTAGTACCTGGGCTTAAACTCAGGGCCTGGGCACTGTACTTTAGCTTTTTTACTCAAGGCTATTGCTCAGCAGCATATCTCTAACTTATGGACTCTCCTACCCAGTTTGGCTTCAAACTGCAGTCCTCAGATCTCTGCCCGCTGAGTTGCTAGGATTACAGGTATGAGTCACCACTATTTTCTATACATATTTAGAAAAAAAAATTTTTTTCTAGTCCTGGAGCTTGAACCTAAGGCCTAGGCTCTGCCCTTGAGCCTCTCTATGTTCAAGGCTAGCACCCTACCACTTGAGCCACAGCTCCACTTCCAGCTTTTTCTGAGTAGTTTGTTGGAGATAAGAATTTCACAGTCTGGGGGTGGGGGGGAGGGAAATGGGGATCAAGACATGTGAAAGGGTATCAATGTATGTGAATGAATGCTCCTCTTATCTGGCAAATATCATGTAACCCTTCTATTAATTACAATAAAAAATATGAAAAAAAAACTGTTTGAGAAACATTGCACATTTACCCAGCAGAACAAAATCCTATTGTATTAAGCTACTCAATAAAACTGGAAAGGAAAACAAACAAACAAACAAACAAAAAAGAATTTCACAGTCTTTCTTGCTAGGACTGACTTCAAACTAGGATCCTCAGACTGACTAGCCAGGATTATAAGGGTGAGCCACCGGCACTTGACTTAGGAAAAAAAAAAAAAAAAAATATATATATATATATATATATATATATGATCAGGTGCCAGTGGTGCGTGCCTGCAATCCTAGCTATTTAAGTGGCTGAGATCTGAGGACCATGGTTTGAAGCCAGCCTTGACAGGAAGGTTGGCAAGACTCTTACCTGTAATTAACTATTCAAAAAAAGCTGGAAGTAAGGCTGTGGATGGAGTGGAAGAATGCCAACGTTGGGCAAAAATGCTCAGAGATAGCATCTAGGACCTCAGTTCAAGCCCTAGGACCTGCACCAAAAATAAATAATTAACTAAACCTTTATTGAGCATGTATTTTTCTTGTTATAATTTCCTAAAGGGCACAGTATTAGAATTGTGCATATAGTGTTTATACTGTATTAGGTGTTAAAAGTAATCTGGTGGAGATTTAAAGCATATGACTAATGTGCACAGGATATATGCAAATTCTACACCATTTAATAGACAGAAGGTGAACATTTGAGGGTTTTGGTATTTATAGGAAGTTCTAGAACCAATCTCCCTAGACAACTAGACACCAGTACTCTAGGACCCTAAACTAAGAGATAGTCTCACACTATCAGACCTGAAATACTTTAAGATCTGGGCTAGACTTTGCTACTGTAAAAGAAAAAAGTTGGGTGGTTCTTGACAAAATCAAATATTTTTCTTTTTTGCCAGTCCTGGGCTTGAGCTCAGGGCCTGAGCAATGTCCTTGGACTTTCTCAAGGCTAGAGCTCTACCACTTGAGCCTCAGCACCACTTCTGGCTTTTTTCTATGTATGTGGTACCAAGGAATCGAACCCGGGTCTTCATGCATGCTAGGCAAGCATTTTAACCACTAGGCCAAACTCCTGGCTAAAATCAAATATTTTTCAAAGTGTTGTTCAAGATACTTATTTAAGAATAAATGTTTATTTGGGGCTGGGAATTTGGCTTAGTGCTAGAGTGCTTGCCTAGCACTCTGATTCCTTGGTACCACATACATAGAAAAAGCCAAAAGTGGTGCGGTGGCTCAAGTGGTAGAGCGCTAGCCTTGAGAAAGCCCAAGGCACTGAGTTCAAGCCCTAGGACTGGCAAAAAAAAAATGGATGAATAAATGTTTATTTAATAAATTTCCTCTTATTCTTTATGGTTATTTATCAGCTAGGCATTTTATTTTCAAGAAAACATTAATCGTGGATTATTATAACAAACAAGCAAACCGATGGCATTGTTGCTAAGCAAGTTTCCATAGGAAGGATATGCTACACTGAGCTCATCAATCACAATTGGGAAGGAAATGTAAGTGGCTCAAGCCTGTAATCCTAGCTACTCAAGAGATTGAGATCTGAGGACTGAGGTTTGAAGCTGGCCTGGGAGGAAAGTTCAAGAAACTCTCACCTCTAACTACCAAAACCAGAAAATAAAACAACAACAAACAATATAAAAACAAACCAAAACATCCCCAATTGATTACAATTGGAGAAAAGATTAGTTGGAAGACATTTGCCTATTACTTGTCTAGCAGCAAATTTTCATTTTATTTGCTCCCTAATAATTTTTTGCCACTTACTAAGCACCTCCAATGTACTTGACATTTTATGTTCATCTTCCCAACAACCCTACAAATGTATTCTTCCATTTTATAGATGGTATATTTGACCCATCAGATTAAGTGGTTTTTCTAAAATCATCCAGCCAGTAAACGACAGAATTAGAACTTGAACCCAGGACAATTACTCCAGCCCCTCTCCAGCAGAAAGATTTCTTAGATCTAACACCTTCATCACTTGCTCACTTTTATCTTTGGAAAGGCAAGAATTGAAAACTGACCCCAAATACTAACAGCTGTTGCCTTAGTTCACTGTCATTAGTCGCTTTTTGCTAACACTTCCAGAGAGCAGTCATTAGTAAGATCATCCACTGTTTGGTGCACAGATGGTGCTGAGTGACTTACCCTAATTATTCTGCCTTTTTACTTCTAGGAATTGTTATCAAAAAGGGGGAGATGTTGAAAGTCTTAATTAGGTTTTAGAGTCTTAAAAAAGAAGAACAGCTGGGTGCCAGTGACTCATATCTATAATCCTAGCTACTCAAGAGGCTGAGATCTGAGGATGGCGATTTGAAGCCAAGCCAGCCTGGGCAGAAAAGTCCATGACTCTTTTTTTTTTTTTTTTTTTAACAATGGGACCCATTGAAATTTTTGTTTATTATTTATTTATTTATTTATTGCCAGTCCTGAGCTTGAGCTCAGGGCCTGAGCAGTGTCCTTGGACTTTCTCAAGGCTAGAGCTCTACCACTTGAGCCTCAGCACCACTTCCGGCTTTTTTCTATGTATGTGGTACTGAGGAATCGAACCCGGGTCTTCATGCATGCTAGGCAAGCACTTTAACTACTAGGCCAAACTCCCGGCCGTCCATGACTCTTATTTCCAATTATCCACTAGAAAACCAAAAGTAATTCTGTGGCTCAACGTGGTTAAAGCTATAGCCTTGAGCAAAAGAGCCCCAACTCTGAGTTCAAGCTCCAGGACCAGCAACAACATGGCTTAGTGGTAGAGTGCTCGCCTAGCATGCATGAAGCACTAGGTTCGATTCCTCAGTACCACATACACAGAAAAAGCCAGAAGTGGCTCCATGGCTCAAATGGCAGAGTGCTAGAAAAAGTCCAAGGACAGTGTCTAGACCCTGAGTTCAAGCCCCAGGTCTGAGGAGAAAAAACAAAAAAGCATTTTAGAGCAAGTCCCTGCCTTCCTGTGGAAAGAGATATAACTTTAAGGAGAAACCAATCATGACGATATTGTGGGAAGTAACTATTAGGTCAATAAACGCTCTGTGGAAGCTGAAAGAACCTATTATTTGCCACTATCTGACACATATGGTGGCTAAAATGTGGAGCTTTTCACTTAGTTTTTTATTTGACTGTCTCCTACCTCCATTATCTTGCCTGCCTGCTTGCTTGCTTGCTTGCTTTTCTTTTCTTTTTCTTTTGCAAGTCCTGGGGCTCAAACTCAGGGCCTGAGAACTGTCCTTGGGCTTTCCTCAAGGCTAGTGCTCTTCCACTGGAGCCACAGCACTACTTCCGGCTTTTCTATGTGTGGTACCGAGGAATCAAACCCTAGTCTTTGTGAATGCTAGGCAAGTGCTCTACCACTAGGACAAAATCCCAGCCCCTCTTGCCTGCTTTCGTGGTCTTGATACATTTCACCATCTGAAAATATCCTCAACTGGTTGTTTTCTTCCATGTGCTTCTCTCTTCCTTCCCCCTCCTTTTTTGGGGTGCTAGGGATTGAATCCAGGATCTTAGATATCTGGGCAGGTATTCTGCCACTGAGCTATGTCCCCTCCCTTTACCTCTCATTTTGAGTCAGATGAAGATGATGGCTAGCTAACCACTCACAGCCACATTAAATCCAAAGGACTGTCTGCTTAGAACAAACCCCTCCTCCCTCCTATTAGGAGATGAAAACTAAGTCTAGGCAGTAGGGCCAGCTCTACTTCTGGATTTTCTTTTTTCCCTCCCTTCCCTCCCCTCCCCTCCCCTCCCCTCCTCTTCCCTTCCTTTCCCAAGCTTGGGCCACTGGGGCTGGGCCAATATGAGCCTCTGAGAACTTTGCACACTCTGCCTTAATGAACTTTTTGCTCACAGTTCTGTCTCCTGGAAAGAACTGGACTTTTAAAACCTGTCCTGTTAGCCTAAATAACAAAGGAATTTTGCCTGTCTTCTCCTCACCTTCTTCCCCTTGGCTCATTTTGGTCACAAGTGGCAAAATTTACATTATACCCTTAAAGTTAATGCCAGAGAAGAAGCACTATTTTGGCTCATCTGTTGGTAACTGCCTATTCTCTTCCCCAGATGAGGAGGGTTCAGTGCTTGTCAGCCACACTGTTGATTTGTTAATATTACCCAGGTCCCAGGTAGTGGGCTGGGATGGGTCTCAAAATAGACCAGGAACAAAGAACTGATAAGAGCCCAGTAGGCAGAAGATAACATTACACCATCTACAATATAACCTCTAGAATGATTGTTGCGTCCTTCCCTCCAGAATCTGGAACCTGTGTATTAAAAAGCAGAAGGTCAAGCTGGGCACTAAGGCTCACACCTGTAAATCCTAACTCCCATGGTTTGAAACTAGCAAAAGCAGGATAGTCTAATGAAGTAGTTATCTCCAGTTAACTGTCAAGAAGTGAAACCTGGAGCTGTGATTCAAGTAGTGGAGTACCAGCCTTGACTGAAAAAGCTCAGCCAATACCCAGGCCTCAAACTCAAGCCCCGGCACTAACACAGGCACACAGAAATACATAGCACACACACAAGAAAGGAAGAAAGAAAGAAAGGAAGAAAGAAAGAAAGAAAGGGGGGGCTGGGAATGTGGCTAAGTGGTAAGTGCTTGCCTAGCATACATGAAGCCCTGGGTTAAATTCCTCAGTACCACATAAACAGAAAAGGCCAGAAGTGGCACTTTGACTTAAATGGTAGAGCACTAGCCTTGAGCACAAAGAGGCTCAGGAATCGTGCTAAGCTGAGTTCAAGCCACAGCACTGGCAAAAAGAAAGAAAGAAAGAAAGAAAGAAAGAAAGAAAGAAAGAAAGAAAGAAAGAAAGAAAGAAAGAAAGAAAGAAAGAGAAAGAAAGAAAGAAAGAAAGGGAAAGAGAGAAAGAAAGAGGAGAGCAGGGAAAGAAGGAAGGAAAGAAAAGGAAAAAGGAGAAGTTCGCTAAATAATAAAACGTTGACTGTGCCGACTCCTTGAAGTTGGTTAAATTTCTACTTGGCTTTGGGATAATTGAATAATTAGTTTGCAGTCTTTCTTTCTTTCTTCTCTGTCCTCCTTCTCATCCTCCTTTCTTTTTTCTTTAGAGGGATGATGACCCAATAAATGTTCCGGTGACCATTAAGCAGAATGATTTGTTTTTATTTATCTTTTCAGAGTACATGCTTGGTGTGTGTGTGTGTGTGTGTGTGTGTGTGTGTGTGTGTGTGTGTGTGTGTTTACACACATGGGTCCAGGCCCTTAAAAGCAGGACCTGGGTGCTATCCCTGAGCTTTTTTGCTTAATGCTTTATCACTTGAACAGTGCCACTTCTGGCTTTTTGGTGGTTAATTGGAGATGAGCAACTCAGACATTCCTTCCCAAGCTGGCTTTGTATGACAACCCTCAGATCTCAGCTTCCTCTGTAGCTAGGATAATATTACAGGCATCAGCTATCCAGTGCTCTTTGATGGGGATGTTCTTTTTATTTGTTTGTTTTTATCATGCATGGTATCTTTTGGGAACTATTGGGTGGAGCACAATTGAGATTTGGCACTTCAGGGACCGAGTGCTGCTAAGTCAGGCAGCCAGGGCCTATGACTGAGAAAGGGAGAGGATGTTCCTTTAAGGAGAGGCAAAAGGGCTTTCCAGAAGGAAGGGGAAATCTCAGCACACATTTCAGTTTCTGTTGATTTGTGTGCCTGATGTCACACAAATCTGGTGCCTGGTCCTTCACTAGCGTGACCCAAATCTCTTCAGGAAAGCGACCTCTTCAAGCTCCAGAACTGCTGGCACAAATCCCAGTGTGAAAGGAAGGGGATGAGCTTGAATATTTAGAGAGGAAATCAGGAAGAAGGAGGCAGCCCAGCCATTCCCTTCCTCTCTGCATACCTCAGTTTCTCAGTAGAATGGAGGAGGAACGTGGAATTCCCTTGAAGGTACCACGAGCTCCTAATTCACATTTATGTTCCTTGGATGCCTACAAAGCTTCATTACTTGCAAGATAGCATCTTTCTTATCAACTCTAGGCCTCTTCCCTCTCCTTTTCTTCTTTTCCACAAAGACTTTAAGTTAGGTTATTTGCATAACGTTTTGTTTCTTGAGGGGAGAGAAGCCTTTAGTTCTCTCTTTCCATGACCTGGTATCCCATAAATCTTGGTCACAAGACTGATTAAATGATAGAACACAATTCTGTGTTCTTTGAAAGAATGTAGGTTGTCTCTCTCTTTTGTGCTCCCCCGACACTGCTCCCTTCAAAGTGTCAACTTCTTTGTTTGGCTGGGGTGAACATCACATCCTCTTTGGGGGGGGGGGGGCTCTGTGTTTTGTCTCCTGCTGGGTTTGAAATGTCTTGTAATTTGTTGTCTTTTGCTGGATTACTTTGGAGGGGTTGTTTGTTTTTGTTGTTGTTTTTCGTTGTACCCAAATCATCACTGGTCACCAGGACCCTTACCATATCTACTCTCCTGAACGGTAAAAACTTGGCATCTTTAGTGATTATTATGAGACCACAGTGATAGGAGTTCAGTTCTTTTTTTTTTTTAACTGCTCGTTTGTTTCTGTTGTCTGCCAGGGAATTCCCCTTCAAAGACGCAAAGGCCAACAAAAGCCACAGGGCTGTTATCTCTTCTTCCTGCTGCGAAGTCTGGCTGCTCTGTTGCTGGGCTGGGTTATCTGGCCAAACTTCTTGTCACCCAGGGAGAGTCTCTCTCCGTTCTTCTCTTCCAGAATAGGATCCTCACCTCTGGGCTGCGCAGTTCCTGGGCTGCTCCCAGGTCACTTTCTGAATTCCTAGAAGTACATTTTGGTATCTCTTTGGTGACTCCATTAACTCATCCCCTAGCAGCTACCATTCTAAGAAACGGGGATTCTCAGTTCCTACTGTGTACAAGCAGAATTGTAGACAAAACAAGGAGGGCAGAGGTTTGGTAAACGTGGGCACACACACACACACACACACACACACACACACACACACACACACACGTTTCATGTGTTCTAGAAGGACGCTGGGTGGAGTTGGCTGTGTTTGGAAGCATCTTGGATGTGTCTCTTTTGGCTCTTGAGCCTTCAGTGCCAGGCTGTCAGTGTGACTCTGTCTCTGGACTGTTTTAGGGAACTCTTTGATAACTCTTAGGGAAAGCTTTGGACCATTGTGTTGATACAAGGGAATCTTATTTAGAAAGAGATTTGGGATTAAGCAGTGGCTCAATAGTTCTCTCTTCATCTATTTATAAAGAAATCTTTCTAATACACCAAAATTGAATAAGAGGTGTCAGGAGTGTGACCTAGTGAAAGAGTGCTTGCCTAGCACGCATGAAACCCTGGGTTTGATTCCTTGGTACCACATACACAGAAAAAGGTGGGCATGGTGCTATGGCTCAAGTGGTAGAGTGCTAGCCTTGAGAAAACCCAAGGATAATGCCTAGGCCCTGAATTCAAGCAAAACTAACAAAAATGATTAAGAGTATCTTATAACCAGGTATGATAATATATGTCTGTAATCCCAGCACTTAAGAGTCTGAGGTAGAAGGATGGTGAGTCTGAAGATAGCCTGTGCTATATAGCAAGACTTTGTCTTGAAAGAAAAAGAATGATACAAAGGGAAGGAAAATAAAATAAACACAATAAAATAATAAATTGCCTTGCAGGCACTAAGTGAGTATCCCTGAAACTGCTGTGCTTTTGTGGTCTTGAGCAAAGTCCTTGTTGCTATCTTTAAAAGGCACATTGAAGCTCTTTCATTCCATTCTCAGCATCATTTGCTGCTGACTTGTTGCTGCTGATAGTGGAGCTTGAATTGTGGGCTTGGACACTCTCCCTGAGCTTTTTCACTTAAGGATGGCATTCTACCACTTGATCCATACCTCCATTTCCAGCTTTTTGCTAGTTAATTGGAGATAAGAGTCTCATGGCTATTTCAGATTGTCTAGACTGATGGCCAATCACAATCCTCAGATCTCAGGCTCCAGAGTAGCTAGAATTTCAGGCATCTCCCAATGTTTTTGACATTTCTTTTTCGTGTTGATCTTGATATCTTCCCACCTTGACTATTTTTTTCTTGTTTGCGAGTCCTGGGGCTTAAACTCAGGGCCTGAGCACTGTCCTTGGGCTTTCTCAAGGCTAGAGCTCTACCACTTGAGTCACAGCTTTTTCTGTGTATGTGGTACTGAGGAATCAAACCTGGGCCTTCGTGCATGCTAGGCAAGCACTCTACTTCTAGGTCAAACTCCAGGGTGCTACTATTATTATTATTTTTAAATGAAAACCAATTAAGAATCCTAAAATTAAGAATAATTTTAGGATTGGGATGTGTAGCTCAGTGGTAAAGAATTTGTTTAGCATGCATCAGGCCTCCATATTGACCCCTGGCATAGATAAAAAAGTAAAACAGGAATTATTTTATTTAAGAATGTAACTGCAACCCAGTTCCCTAAGGTGATGATTGAAATCATGGTTTTTATTTGTTTATTTGAGATAGTAGTAGTCCAGGCTGGCTTCATCCTCTCATCCTTTGGCCTTAGTCTTCAGATTGCTGGAATTGCAGGCAAGTTATGGGTTTATTTAGTGTAGGACCAATAATTGCTGAATGACTTTGCTAAGTCTCTCTCTGGAGGTGACCCTCCTTCCTAATGTTTTTTCTATACATTATCATTTTCTATACATTTCCGAAAGCATTGATACTTTTTTTTTTAATCTTCAGCTTCTTTCAGTGGGACTCTTTTCCCTGAGACAAACCCTGGTAGCTGCTTTATTTGGCAATAATAAGGTCTACCTTTCTGACGTAAAGTTTTCTTTAAATTTCTCTTTTCCTTCGACAGACGCCCAGCATCAACCAGATAAGAAGTGTTATAACTTGTTTTCATTTCTGCCTCTTTTTTTCTGGCAGTGCTGGGATTTGCCATAAGGACCTGTTCTTGTTAGGTAGCTGCTCTGCTATTTGAGCTGTAGACACCGGCCTTGTCCCTCCCCCTTTCTTTTTGCTTTATTTAGTTATTTTTAAATAGGTTTTCAAGTTTTTCCCTTGGCTGTTGGAAGATATTGATCCTCCTACTTGTGCAGGGAGTATCTCCTGCATATAGTTACAAGTGTGTACTGTAAAGCTAGTTCATGGACATGGATTCTTGCTAGCTGCAAGAATGCAGGCTGTGACCAAATTGTGATTATTCCCATGCTCTATCTTTCAAGTAGCTGGATGTAAGTGTGTGTGCTACCATGCCTGGCTTGTTTCTGCTTTTAAAATGCTGAGATGCTCTTTTCTGCTCCTTCCCCTTTATCACTTGGCAATGACTCTTAATTTGCAAACTGGAATGTCCTTGGACTATCTATTATGGTTCAGATGCACTGTACATTTTTTTTTTCTGTCCAGAGAATGTCTCTCAGTAAAGGCAGAGAGCTCTTCAGCTCAAGGCTACCCCCTTACCCCTTGAGTCACAGCACCACTTCTGCTTTTCCACTGGTTAATTGGAGATAAGAGTCTCATGATCTTTAGTGCCCGGGATGGTTTTGAAACGTGATTCTCAGGTCTCAGCCTCCTGAGTAGCTAGGATTACAGCCACGAGCTACAGCACCTGGTCAGAGGATGATATTTTTGACAACCTAAACCTAAATATACGGTTTGAAAGTGGTACACTTTTCATTGTTGTTGTTGTTGTTTTGTTCGTTTGTGACAAGCTCTCAATATGTATTAAAGGCCGGACTTGAACTTGTGATTCTCCTGCCTTCCTGGTGCTGAGATTATAGATATGAACCACCAGAAGAGAGTTTACTTTGAACAGTTCTATTGGATTATCACTTTCATTGTGGGCTCTGAGGTTTTGTCTTCTTTTCATTTTTGTAAATTCTGGATCTGTATTCCAGAAGGCAGGTCTGTGTCAGCAGCTAATGGATGTTAAGCCCTCACTGTGTAATGGTGCCTTGCACTTGAACTACAGGACCTCAGTGTCTTGTCCGAGAAATACAGGAAGTGACTTGACTGAAAAGGTATTCCTAAACACCAGCTTGGATATTTGCCCGTGACTTCCCACTCCTAATCCAAAGGCACCAGCGTCAATGGTTTACAAAGCATGTCTTCAGCTTGCACCCCTCAAAAGGGTCTTACTTGTTGACTTCCCTGCTCTATTCCTGATTGCAGCTCCTCTTTTACTTCCTGCCTGTTTTGCTGCTGCAGCTTCTGTTTGCAAACTTGGCTGTAGAGGAAGAAGCCCATAGGCAAAGGGAGTAGGGGAAACAGCTCAGGAAACATTGGCTGCAGCACTTAGCATTCAGGGTCATCGTACCACTTCTGTCTGCCACTGACAGGCAACAGCAAGGCTCTGCAGCAGGAATATTTGCTGTCACTAGGTACAGAAGTGTGAACTGCGCATATGCATGAGCCCTGATAGGGAGGTTCATTTACCTAGTTCAACACACCTCTGCCTGGATGAATACTGGTGGGTCACACCTGTAATCCTAGCTACTCAAGAGGCTGAGGTCTGAGGATCATGGTTCAAAGCCAGCCCAGAAAGGGAAGTCCATGAGACTTGTCTCCAATTAACTACAAGGAAACTGGAAGTGGCAGTGTGACTTAAAGTGGTAGAGTACTAGCTTTCTTCAAAGAGCTCAGAAACAGCACTCAGGCCTGAATTCAGACCTCACAAAAGACACAAAAGAAAAAAAAAAGTATGACTGCAGGCATGGCTCATAAGCAAGAAAGGCTAGCAAGAGCACCCTGAATTCAAACCCTTATACTGGAATTAAAAAAAGAAAAAAGAGAAGGAAGGAAAGAAGACAGGGAGGGAGCAAGGAGAGAGAGACGAAATGCTCAATATATCTGCCTTTCTCAAGGACCAAAAAATGATAAGGAAAATTATACAAAATGAATGGCAACCAGAACTAATATGGAGCAATGCGTCCTTGACCCAGGCCATCTGAGTCATTTTATACTAGAATGGGATATTTCTTAAAAGCAAAGGCACTACACCATTATCAGGATCTTTAAGAAGATATATCTATTATTTTTCCTTTCCCCCCCCCCCTGCTTTCTCTCTCTTCCAATACAGGAAAATTGATTTGTTTTTATTTTCATCTTGGCAATACTGGGATTTGAACTCAGGGCCTATTGTACTTGCTAGCTAGGTGCTCTACCACTTAAGCCACACTTAGAGCTCAATTTTATTTTTGTGATACTGGGGATTAAAACCCAGGGCTTTGAGCATGCTAAACAAAATGTTCTACCACTTGAGCCATACTCCTAGCCCTTTTATCTGTGTTTTGTGGTAGGTTCAATAACTTTGCCTGGATTGGCTTCAAATTTGAGATCTTCCTTCTTCTGTCTCCTGATTAACTGGGATCAGAGGCATATACTAGTGTTCCTGGCCTACTTGTCAATTTCTTCTTTCTACATTTGTATCTATGCTTCTCTCCCCTTCCTCCCCTCTTCCCCCAGGAGTCCTCCCTCTTTAGATATGAATAAAATGCTTTACAAAAATATCTCCTTAGTGGTAGAGCTGAGCTGTCTTTGGCCTTAGAACCATATAGACCTGAATTGAGCCTCTCCTATGCACAGCTATATGATATTGAATATATTTCTTGACTTCTGGGAGTCTCAAGTCTCTAATGAAAAAAAATCCTAAATGTGTGATTTATTGCACTTAACATTTGTCTATTAGTAGACTTATCTGATTTTTGAAACTGCTTCAAGCATATACTTTTTTAGCAATCAGCACGATGAATCAAGAGTGAATACAAATATGATGAGTGGCAACCAGTAAATTCTTAGCCTTAAGCAGTTCCCTTTATTTCTTATGTCTAGACTGAAGGTAGGTCTTGTTTTAATAATAAAATGTTCACAAACTTTTTTTTTTTTGATATTGTGGCTGGAGACTGGTCACTGTGATTAAGCTTTTTTTTTTTTTTTTGCTCAGGATTGGTGCTCTACCACTTGAGCCACTTCCAGCTTTTTGGTTTGTTAATTAGAGATAAGAGTGTCATGGACTTTCCTGCCTGGGATGTCTTTGAATCATGATCTTCAGAGCTCAGCCTCCTGAATAGTTAAGATTATAGACATGTACCATTTTTTTTTTTCCTGGCTGCACTGGGGCTTGGATTCAGGGTTTGGGCTGTATCCCTGAGCTCTTTTGCTCAAGGTTCCACTTCTGCTGCTTGCTTGCTTTCTTTCTTTCTTTCTTTCTTTCCTTCTTTCTTTCTTTTTTGAATGGTTTATTGAAGAAAAGAGTCTCATAGGGACTTTTCTGCACTGGCTGGCTTCAAACTGCTATTCTGAGATCTCAGTCTCCTGCATAGCTAGGATTACAGGCATGAGGCATCGGTGCCCAGCCTGATTTTTTTTTTTTTTTAATGTAAGGACTTTAGTGAAAAGTTCTAAGAAGTTACTGATGAGTTATTTGGCAAAGTGAAAATGAATTCTCAGACCCACTCATTTCTGTGGTCCATACAAATTTTATCTATTACAAGACAAAACCTGCAGAGAAAAGGGTAAAGGAAACAAAGACTATATCCTTGAAATTTTCTGAGGCTATTAGATTAAGCCCCACGACATTGCCAGTTTTGTAGGACAAAGACTGTTGACGGTTTTATACAGTTCAGCTTGGTGGCAGGAGGCAGGAGTTGGACACTTAGCAGGGCATCAAAGGCCTGCTGGAGGGTTGGCTGCTCAGTGTGGCAGGCCTCGAGGTGGGTGCCAAGTGTGTGATCCCCAGTACTCTCTAGTGTTTTGGGCCTACTCTCTGAGCTGTTTGTTGTGCCAAGTCTGGCTCCGCCCCTTTTCTTTCTGTGAACATTGAGCATTGCCACTTAATGGTGGGGACAGGACGCTCCGCCTGTGTGGCACTGACCTCGACCTTCACTCCAGCCAGCTCTGGCTTCTCCCCCGTATTATCTCTGGAAAACAAAGGTCCTGCTTAGACTTGACCACCCCCCAACTCATCCCTCAAGGCCCCCCATTTTGATTGTGCACTGGAGATATTTTAGGAGTTCCATATAGTGGAATTGGGATGTGGCTTGTGGCCCAGTTGGGCATTGCTCTCAGATTCTGAGAAACCCCCTTCCCCTCTGCTCTTTCACTAGAGCTGGGAGGGGCCCCAAGGGCCCTTTGGGGCTCCTCCTTCCTGGTGAGACACCCTGTTCCCTGCACTGGGCCTCTGTGATGCTGACTTGTGATGCTTGGCTTCCTGTCCTCTGAGGCCACACTTGCCACTTACCCCTACTTCCTCCCAAGAGGGACTCCTTCCCTCCCTCCCTCCTGCCACTGCACAGCTCTGCTCCTCCATGCTGGGCTGAGGCCAGCCCAGGGCCATCCTCCACCCTCAAACAGGACACACACAGGAAGCGGGGGAGTGGGGGGGGGATGGGCGGTGATGTGGGAGAGATGGGATGGGGGGGTGTGTGGGAGAGAGGCAGGCGGGTCTGGTCACTTTTCTCCCAGCTCTTCTCTGAGTACATTCTGGCTCTTTCCATTGAAGAACTCCAGCGTGGTGGGTGGGAGGGAGTCTGGGCTAGGAGCAGACAGCAAAGGATGCTGAACACTAGGAGACTTGCACATAGGCCTGCAAGAGGAGATGTCAGATGGGAGCAGACTAGTCAAGATTGGCAAATGAATTTATGTCTTAGTTACAAATCAAATTTTGCTTATTGAAAGATGCAAATACATTAGTTAACTCTTTTCCAAGGATGAAAATGATAGCTATTTATGGTATCTCCATTACTTTTGCACATTATTTACTAATCTCTATTTTGTTTTTTTGGGGTAGAACTGAGGCTTGAATTCAGCACCTCACCTCTCTCGGCTTTTTTGCTTATGGCTGGCATTCTATCATTTAAGCTACATCTGCACTTCTGGTTTTTAGATAGTTAATTAGAGACAAGAGTCTCGATTTTTCTACCCTGGCTGATTCAGAACAGTGATTCTCAGAACTTATCTTCCTGAGTAGCTAGTGTTACAAGTGTGAACCACCAGTGTCTGGTTTTACTAACCTTTTTCAAGACTTGAATCTTTCTGGAAAATACTTTCATATAACTTATTTTTTCTTTCAGGTCCTGGAATTTCTTGGTTTCTTATTACTGTGTCCTGGAATTCCTACAAGGTTGCGGATATAACTCATACATCATGTGCTTTGTGTCTTAATTTTTAGTTCACATTTACATCTCTTATTCTTTTGTGGCAGTGAGGTTCGAACTCAGAGCTCCTTCTTGCCAGGCAAGCTCTCTACCACTTGAGCCACACTTTTTTAGCTTTAGCTATTTGTAGGTAGGAATTTGCTAACTCAGTTCGGTCAGCACACTCAACCGCCTTCTTTTGATCTCTTGAACTTTAGTTGGAAGGAGGGATTAGCCCAGTCTTCCACTAATGAATCCTTTCTCACAGGTGACTGTGTGTGTATTAGTTCTGGGATTTGAACGCAGACCATTATGTCCTTACTTGGATTCTTCACTGATGGATGACTTTCTATGATTTGTTCCATCAGCTGAATTTTCATTTAGCAATTATCTCCCCCTCCCTCCCTTCTTCCCTCCCTCCTTCCCTCCTTCTCTCCCTTCTTCCCTCCCTTCCTCTTTCCCTCCCTCCCATCTCCCTTCATTCTCTCTTTCCCTCCCTCCCTCTCTCCTTCCTTCCTTGCATTCTTTTGGAACTTGAACCCAAGACCTTCTGCTTTTGCTAATGTGCTTTTGCTCTTGTGCTTTCTTGTTCATGGCTGGTGTTCTACCACTTGAGCCAGACTTTCAGCTCAGCATTTTTCTGGTTAATTGGAGGTAGAGTTTCCCAGGCTGGCTTCAAACCTTGGTCTACACATCTCAGCCTCTTAAGTAGCTGGGATTACAGATATGAGTCACTGCTGTCTGGCTTATGTCTCCAATTTCTAAGAACTCTCATGGCTTTTTTTTTAGAAGCCAGTCATTTGTGGATTTAGCATCCTTGCACATCTCCCTTGGGACACTGATTATACTTAATTTAAAGCTCTTATTTCCCCAGGCTCTGATTTCTTCAGTGCATCACGTTTAGTGTTTGTCATTTGTCTTCTCGCTCTGTCTAAGGTGTAGTGATCCTGGATCATCCTTTATGTGCCAAATGAAGGCATGGAGATTGGTATTGGTAGCTGGTGTATATTTTCTCAGCCCTACTGAGGAACCCTTTGCTACAGGCATTAAAACTGGCTCTTAGTCATGGGAATCGAACATTTTCAGTATGCAGGGAAGGAGGGAAGTGCTGATGAAATAGTATCTGGGCTAGAGATGAAATGGCCATAATGTGGGGTTCAGAAGAAGGGTTTCAGTGGGCCCGAGAAGAATTGAGAAGGACTGTGGGTTTGGAAAGAAGGGAGTAGGCTTGGTAGGGGTGGGAAATGGCAAAAATACATACCTAATGCTTATGTGCTCTTTTTTGCCCTCTCCTTCCCTCCTTCCTTCCTTCTGTCTCTCTCTAGTAGGTCCATTTACACACAGACACACAGACACACACACAGACACACACACACACACACACACACACACACACACACACACACATTCACCCGTTTCCTTCCTTCCCATGTCCCAAACCAAGGTCAGCAAGCTGTTTTTGTTGCATTTTCATATATGTACATAAGTTATTTTGAGCATATTCACCCTCCTCCCTCTCCATTCACTCACCCCTCCCAGTAGTATCCCCATCCCAGACAGGACATGTTTGAACTGAACATAGAGGCCCATTGAGACTCTTGAGAGAAAGAAGAGATATATAATTACAAGAGGCTGGTGAGAGTATGGAGAGCCAGCTGCACCAGCTAAGGTGCACATACAGGATGGCGGTGGAGGGATAGGGAAGGAAGGAATTACAGGTGCTGGAGACCTCAAAAAAAGGAACAGACTGCACTCATTGACCAACCAGGTATGGAGAAGAATTGAGAATGACTGAGGACTTTAGTCTTGGTAAATGGGAGCCTGTACCACCAGAGATCTTCCGTGGACAGAAACAGATTGGGGACCCCACCTGGTCTGAGATACCCATGTGATATAATGGGAAATGTGGGCAGGATGCTCAAGACCTTAGAAATGGGAACTTGTCCACAGAGAAAAACCAGCTGGTGCCGTCTATCTGGGGAGGGACGCTGAGGAACAGATGGAAGACGGGACTTTGAGGAACTGGTGGGTGGGAAGATGAAGAGGAAGTAGTCACACAGTCCAAAAGAAAAGGAAGGCCAGCGGAGTCCTAAGTCACAAAAGCCAAAGGAAGGAGAATTTTAAAGAAGGAAGCGAGCCAACAGTAGTCAGGAGAAACACAGACCGCAGCCCTAAATTGATGACTCTGGGGTAGACATTCTCTTTGTATTAATTCATTTAAGCCATGTTACAACCCTCTGAGGAAGGTACTATATTGTCCTGAATTTTACAGAAGCAAAATAATGACGACAAAGCACAAGACCCTCCTCATATAGCTGCTGGGTATGTCATCACATTGGCCCAGGAGCGAATTCCAGAGACAATATTTTTGTTTCTGAAGATGTTTTCTTTCTTCTTTCTGATGTCAGTTTGTATGTCCTACTCTGGAATAACCAACTTCCAACTTCCCTCCTTTGGAGAATGAGGATATCATCATTTCACATATCAGAATGTGAAAAATGTCAATCCAGTTTTAGTGACTCTGAAACACAGTGTGGGGTTTCAAGTCTTTGAAGCTCTCATATGTTCCATCCACTAGGTCTTGTTATCTAGAGAATCTATTGTCTCAATTCTACCCACAAGCCAAAAGCCAGGGACCGAGTAGACAATGACAGTCTCATTAATTCTGCGTGTAGCCCTCAGTCACCTGTGCTTGGCATGACATGTGAGAATCTCCTTGTTCTGGACTTCTTCTGCTTGCTTCTCCAACCTTACCTCTCTCTTAGCACATCAGGTGCTCTGCACCATTCCACAAAGAACAAACAGCCTTGTGTTTTTGCTACTTCCTTCAAGCTTTGTCCCTTCACCCTCACACCCTAGTCTGAGGAAGCAGTTGGGGTGATATCTTTAACACAGGAATCTGACCTTGTCACCATCTGGCTTCAAACCCTTAGATGAGTTTTCAAAATACAGATAATAGAATCCAAAATTGTAACTATGATCTCTAAAGCCTTGCTTGATTTGGTCCTGTCTCTGACTTTGGCCCCTTGTTTCTGCCCCAGTTGACTTAAATTCTCCGACAGTAGTCTTCTCCCCTAGTCTCTTCCAGTAGCAAATCAAGCTCACCCCAGGCTCAGGTCATTTCTTCTAGGTAGAACCTCTGCCTCCCCATCTTTATTATCATCTCAGCTTAAACATAACCTGATCATTCCATCACGTTCATCTGCCCATCGCTGGGCTTCCCCCCCCACCCCCCCCTGCCCTTGAAATATAAGCATATAGTGAGGAGAACCTTGCAGTCTAGTTCATTACTTTCTCCTAGCTCTGCCAGGTATGGTAATTGCTTGGTTAATGTCAGTTGAATGGACATAGTGTGTATGCTACAGTCACCTCTTCCACTCAGTCTCCCTTCACTGTGCTCTGAGAGCTTATAATCTTTTCCTTGAATCACTGCCCACCTTCTGGTTACAGCATGAGTCTTGAGGTCTAGGACAACTCACCTAGATATCTGTATAGTGGCCAAGCTCTTTGCCCAGGACAATCCTTATCCAAAGTTTGTTGGCTATAAAGTGAATGATGGTGAGGATGGGGGAAGACTCTGGTGACCAAGAGAAAAGAGTCCTTCTCCTAGAATCCCAGGAAAACCTGCAGGTCTCCTTGACCCCTCCTGCAGGTCTCCTTGACCCCTCCAACTGGCAGAAGTAAGAAACAGCCATTTTTCCAAAGCAAAGCCCTCCCCCACCCCCAGGCTGCAGTCCTGGCAGCCTCTTGCTTGAATGTGTGTTGGGTTTGCATGCTGCAGACTCCTCAGGAGAGCCAGCTCATCTGCTGTGCCCCTGAAGGACAGGCAGGCAGGCACAGAGTGCCCTGGAAGCTTGCCCTTTGGGAGGGAGGGTAACATCCAGAAACTGGCCTGGCTGATTTTTATCACTCTGCCGTTCAGTGAAATTGTACAGTGTGAAACAAAACAATACAGTTGTTCAACAATCGCTGGCTGGGAAGCCGATGTGGATCAAACCAGATTTTCACTCAATTATGAAACCTTGAAAAATCAGACGCTTTCACTTAAGTGCCAAACACATTAAGAATTCATGATGCTAGGGGCTGGGAATTTGGCCTAGTGGTAGAGTGCTTGCCTAGCATGCACAAAAAGCTGGGTTCGATTCCTCGGTACCACATACAAAGAAAAAGGCAGATGTGGTGTTGTGGCTCAAGTGGCTTAGTGCTACCTTTGAGGAAAAAGCCCAACAACAGTGCTCAGGCCCTGAGTTCAAGCCCCAGGACTGGCAAAAAAAAAAGAATTCATGTTGCTAGGGTGAAATAGTTTGAAGTGTCCTCTACACATCTAATTATCATAATGAACCTTCCTATTATTAAAGTACGTTAACAAAAATAGTTTTGCTTTACAGATTGCTTATTATGTGTATATGGGTGTGTGTGTGTGTGTGTGTGTGTGTGTGTGTGTGTGTGTGTGTGTGTGTTTGTGTGTGTACGAGCCAGCATTAGGTCTTGAACTCAGGTCCTGGACACTGTTCCTTAGGTTTCTGCTCAAGGTTAGGACCTGAGACTCTTATCTCCAATTAATCACGAGAAAATGGGAAGTGGGGCTTGGCTCAAGGGTAGGGTGGTAGCCTTGAGCTGAAGAGCTCAGGGATAGTGCCCAGGCCAATTTCAAGCCCCATGACCCACAAAAAGAAAAAAAAAAGTCTCTCCAACTCTTTTTTTTTTTTTGTCCACCGCCCACTGTATTAGAGATGACCACATCTAAGAGGATGCATGGAGATTTTATGAAAATGCCATGCCATTGTATGTAAGAGTTTCAAGCATCCATGAATTTTGGCATCCATGGCTCTAGAACCAAGTCTCCTTAGATACCAAGGGATACTGGCTATAATTTGGTGCAGAGCCCCCTCCACTGTCCAGAGACACTGACCTGGCACATGACAAGCTCTCCCACTATAATCTTTGCAGAAGTGCTGAGAGTGACTCTGGGGAGACTGTCCGGAGGCCCATGTACTGTGAAACCACAGGAGGGCCCTTTTTTTAGTCTCTTGTTCCTTAAATGGACTTCCACAGTACAGGCAGTAGAAAGGACATTGTTGCTATGATGTTCATCTATTGACTTTTTAGAACAATTTGTATTTTTTTTTTCCTGCCTAGGTCTTGAACTTAGGGTCTGGGTGCTGTCCCTGAGCTTCTTTGTGCTCAAGGCTAGTGCTGTACCACTTTGAGATATAGTACCACTTCTAGTTTTCTGGTGAGATGAGTCCCATGGACTTTCCTGCCTGGGATGGCTTTGAACTGTGATCCTCAGATCGCAGCCTCCTGAGTAGCTAGGATTATAGGTGTGACCACTGGTATCAGGCTTCATTTTACTTTTCATTACCTGGTGGCACTTTGTTTAAGGTAGTTTCCTCGTTACCAGCATCTCACATAGGAGTTGGGATTTTGATCTGTTTTCCAGATTTAATTTAGTTGGAAAAACTTTCACATATACATGGAAATCTTTCCTTTCTGTCTTGGACAGTAAAACACAACAGGTTATAAATCAGCATATTTAGTATTCAGCTCACATATGTAGGGTAAAATTCCAAAGTGTGTGTGTGTGTGTGTGCACGGATACAAAGAAGGGAAGACAATGTTCAAGAAGTAATGTACCTACTACATTGTCAATGTAATTATAATCTATACATCACTCTGACAATAAAGTAAATTAAAAAAAGCGAAGACTTCTAAAAATATAATTTCATTGTTATTATTAGGATTACAATTTCATGTCAGGCAATGAGTAATTTCTTTTTTGGACAATGTCACTACTTTTGCTTTCCTCCAATTTTCCCTTCCTGTTGCTGCTCACGAGTTGCAGAGTTCATTTTCCACATATTGCATACTGTATGCCATGAATTCATTTGTTCATCCTTCTCCCCTACAAGTGAAAGCATCACCACTACCAACAACAATGGGAATTTTTAAATTAGTAAGAGACAATAAAATACAGTCTCAATCAACCTGGAGAGAAGTAGGGGGTATGGCTCAAATGGTATAATGCCTGACTAACAAGCACAAGGACCTAAGTTCAAACTTACCTCCCTTGCCTTAAAAAAGAAGAGAAAAGAAAAGAAAAGATAAGCCTTATATTACCTATAGTTCTTTTAGAGAAATAATTACAAAAGCAGGCAATTGTTAAAAAAAAAATAAAAAGGTGGGGCTGGGAGTTTGGCCTAGTGGTAGAGTGCTTGCCTACCATGCCCAAGACCTAGGTTTGATTCCTTGGTACCACATACATAGAAAAAAGCTGGAAGTGGTACTGTGGCTCAAGTGGTAGAGCTCTAGACTTGAGAAAGTCCAAGAACAGTGCTCAAGCCCTGAGCTCAAGGCGTAGGACTGGCAAAATAAATAAGTAAGTAAGTAAGTAAATAAATAAATAAAGGAGACTGGTGTTTCTAGATATTTTTATGTAGTTTCCAATATCCCTGAACTTGCGATTTCTGTTCTTTAATTAGTTATAAACTCCACCTGCATTTTTGTAAAGGCTGTCCATGAAAGCCCAGAATTTCCTATTTCTGTCTTTTTTTCCATCTTTCCTGTCTGATTTACTTGTCCTTTCTCTAGCCCAGGGTAATGGGGCATCTGGGCAGATTGCACTCTTTGCTTATCTGGTCATTGCTAGATACTTTCAGCATCTGTGATTTGCTTCACTGCATTTGAAGCCTGTGTGCCCCTTAGGTGACTCAGGGTCTCTACTATTAGGACCGTGAGTGTAGCACACCCTAATGTGGGAAGGAATGATGGAACTGGTTATTTTTCCAAAGCTGAAATCCTCTCTAAATTCCCTACAGAGTGACACGGGGTTATCACACCCAGGGGGAGAGGTTGAGAAAATCCAAGCAAGGATGGCAACCTAAGCAAAGGCAGAGGAAGGAGGAGAGTGTGCTTAGAGAACACAAACAACTCTTTCCTTGATGAAGAAATTGCATCTGAGCATAGAAAGAAAACAGAGGAAAAGTTCGCCATCCCACCAATCCATCTGGCCTGTAGTTGCATCATCTTCTCCCTGTGGTGGGTCATGTGGTGGGTCACAACATAGTACATCCTATTGTTGTCCCTGCTAGAGCCTGCTGGGCCAGGTCCTGCCTGTGGATTCTTTCTTCCAGCTATCTTCCCTCACTCTCCTGCATGATTGTATTAATTACTAAAGAAGAAGCACTTGTTGCAAAACAATTTATGGATTTGTCTTGATTTGAATGGAGTTATAGCCTGATAAGTGTATTGAAAAATGGCACTGGTGGCTCACACTAGTAATCCTAGTTACTCAGGAGGCTGAGATCTGAGGATTGTAGTTCAAAGCCAGACCCAGCAGTAAACAATATGCAACTCTTATCTCCAATTAACCACCAGAAAACTAGAGGTAGAGCGGTGGCTCAAATGGTACAGTACTAGACTTGAGCTGAAGAGCTCAGGGACAACACCTAGGCCCAGAGTTCAAGCCCCATCACCACCACCACCAACAAAAAATCCATTGAAAGCTGAAAATACTGAATAGATCCAAAGTATTGCCCACACCAGCTCAGCCTTAGAACTTTAACTTATCCTTCAATTGGACAAAATTTACCCAATTCCAGGCCTATTTAAATTGACATTATTATTGTTGTTGTCGTTTTGGTAACAGTGCTCAAGCTTGAACTGAGGGCATTATGGTTCTACTTGGCTTTTTCAATCAAGAGTGGTGCTCTATCATTTGAGCCACAACAACATTCACAGCTTTTTGGTGGTTAATTGGAAATACAACTATCTTGGACTTTTCTGCCTAGGTTAGGTTTGAACTTTAATTCTCAGATCTCAGTTTCCTGTGTAGTTAGGATTGCAGATGTGAGCCACAGGTGCCCAAATGGCTCATAAGGCCTATTTTATAGTCAAGTATTAAATGTCTTATATAACTTACGGAGCACTGTACTAAATGTGAAAAACAGAATGGTTGTATGGGAATGTTTTTGTACCACTGAACAATTGAAAAAGTCCAACAGTTAAAGTGAACCATCTGTTTAAGACATGTATGCAAATGCTTAGAACAGGTGGAAGCATATTGCTATACTTATATAAAGGATATTCTAAGGGTCTGGGGAGGTGGCTTAGTGGTAGAGTGCTTAGCTAGCATGCATGAAGCCCTGGGTTTGATTCCTCAGTACCATATAAACAGAAAACGTTGGAAGTGGTGCTGTGGCTCAAGTGGTAGAGTGCTAGCCTTGAGGACAAAGAAGCTCAGGGACAGTGCCCAGGCCCTGAGTTCAAGCACCAGGATGGGCAATAAAATAAAATAAAATAAGAAGAAGAATATTCTATGCATCCCTCAATTTTTTTTCAAGATGGCACCTGGCTATAGTGTCCA
The DNA here is from genome assembly GCF_031878675.1 of Megascapheus bottae. Taxonomy (NCBI): domain Eukaryota; kingdom Metazoa; phylum Chordata; class Mammalia; order Rodentia; family Geomyidae; genus Megascapheus; species Megascapheus bottae. The sequence continues at coordinate 29,870,322 of NC_143530.1, read as the reverse complement.
AGCTGACCTTGAACTCCTCAATTCTGCCTTACATTTTCCAGTACCAGGGACTATATGCACACATACCTGCTTCCTCAGTCTTTTAAAATAAAAATATATTTTACACAGCAATTGAAAAGAATAATATTATGTCATTTTCAGGGAAATAGATGGACCTAGAAAAAAATTATGTTAGATGAGGTAAGCCAAACTCAGAGACACATATAGTGCATGCTTTTTCTCATATGCGGAAGCTAGATCTAATATACACTAGAACATAGTAAATTATACAGGGCAGTAGACATTCTCACATAGTGAGAGAAAAAATACTCCTAGAAAAGGAACACAAAGGCAAAATACCTATGTGGATCTGATTATACAAAATAATGTTTATTAAAATAAACTCCAAGAAATGAAAACAAGAGTTTTTTTTTTCTTTCTTTCCCTTTTTCTTTTTGTTCTGTTTGCGACAGTCAGGGGAGGCACAGAAATGGAAGGAGAAGGGTGTAGAAATCTAGGGAGGTTACTCACTGGACACAATGAACTATACAACTTGTAGGTGGGGATGGAAGGGAAAACCTAGGAGACAGCAAGGGAAAAAGTGGCATTATCCAAAAAGAAATGTACTCTTTACCTGACTTATGCAACTGTAACCCTTCTGTACAATACCTTTATAACAGTAAAAGAAAAAAAAAAGATTGAAAAAAAGAAAAAAAATGGGACAAATGGCCCTCTAAGAAAAGAGGACTTAAACTTTTTTTTAAAAAATCAAGATAATGTGTTTAATGTATCTTCTTTTTTCTTCCAGTGCTGGGGCTTGAACTCAGGGCCTGAGCACTGTCCTTAAGCTTCCTCAAGGCTAGCATTCTACTACTCTGGCTCTCTCTGTGTATGTGGCACTGAGGAATTGGACCCAGGGCTTCGTGCATTCTGGGCATGCACTCTACCACTAGGCCACACTCCTGGCCTTAATGTAATTTTATTTGGAGGGAAAGTCTCACTATGTAGCCGAGGCTATCCTCAAACTCATGATCCTCCTGCCTCAGCTTGCTGAGTACAGGGATTACAGGCTTGTGCCACCGTATTTAGCTACAATTATGGGAATGGGAAAAGGAAAACAAAGTTAATGAGTGTTGGTGAGGAGAGCCTCTGGTAGTATCTCTGACAATCAGAGTCCATTTCTTGGGGGCATCAACCATATGCCAGGATCTGTGAGAGTGTTGCCAGTGTATCCTTGGGCTGGGCTGTGTAAGACAGAGGTAAGAGGCCCCAGGGAAGTGTGTTAATAGGCAAAATGACCTTGGCCTCTTGGGACACACAGGGGAACAACACAGACATTGATTCAACTTATAGGTTAAAGAGAGCTGGATGAATGCTATTATTTATACCTACTGTTGGGGTTGATTTGGTGTAAACTGATTGTGGTAATGTGAATTCTGTCATGTAGTATTTCATGTATAGAATATTTTATTTTTTGTGCTGGTCCTGGGGTTTGAAAGAAGGGTCTCACAGTCTTACTCAAGGCTATGACTTTGCCACTGGAGCCACACCTCCACTCTTGACTTTTTGCTGGTTAATTGAAGTTGCACCTACTTTTCTTGGCTTTGTACCTTCGTCCCAGGTCTCAGCCTCCCGAGTAGCTAGGATTACAGGCCTGAGCTACCAGTGCCTGGCTTCTAGCACAGATAAATGTTCCACAGTCACTTCCACAGAGATCCAGACTTCCAAGGATCATGGTGGGTGTATTTAGATTCCCAAGACCCAGAAAAGTTACATCAGAACAGGTTCAAGGCTAGCTTGGGGCCTAGAGGTGTGGCTCAAGCAGCAGAGAACCAGCCAAGTGAGCATGAAGCTCTGAGTTCACGCCTCATACTGAAGAAAAACCAAACCAAAACACTCCACAACAAAAAAATCATCTCCGGAAAAATAACAATCCTCCCTCTCTTCCCCTCTTTTCCTCTCCCCTTCCCTTCCCTCCTTTCTTTTTTGTGCCAGTCTTGGGGCTTGAACTCAAGGCCTGGGTGCTGTCACTGAGCTTTTGTGCTCGAGGTTGGCATTCTATCACATGAATCACACCTTCACTTCTTGCTTTTTTGGTTTATAATTGGAGATGAGAGTCTCAGGTGCTTCCGTGTGTGGACTGGCTTTAAACTGCCATCTTCAGCTCTCAGCCTTCTAATTAGCTAGGGTGACAGGTGTGAGCCACTGGTGACTGGCTAGCCATTTCCTTGTTACTATGTATATATTTTTACTTCTTGCCAAAGAATAGGCTTTCATAAGCAGTTTGGGCCCATGCCTCGGTTCTCTGGAGGGGAAGGAGATTTGTTTCAGGACTTCTCAAGGAGTTCTCCTTACATACATGCAGAATGTCTGTATGTATCTCTCACACTGCCTCCTATCTATTTTAGATCTGGGTGACTTATAAAGTGCAAAGCCTGTAGAACTAATTGTGCTGTATTGTTTCGGGGAAAATGACAGGGGAAAAAAGTAAATAGATGCTTAAGATGGGGGTGTCATTCTGTTTCTTTTCCCCAATTCCATGTGTCCTCAGTTGGCCAGATCTTGGGATGTGGAATCATCATTATGAAGGGTCAGCTGAACTGCCTTCTGAGTTCTTTTTCCCTAAATAACACTGCTAATGTGTAAATGTTCCCAATTATTCTCACCTCAGCTTTGTTTTAATTACTCAGTGTCCACAATCTCTTGGCTCCTCTGCAGGGTAGGCCTCCTGGTTTATCACCCAATTAGTTGTGTTGTTATCATTATTTTATCAAATAAATGGGTTTCTAACTCCTTCCGTCTTGCTTTTGGGGATTGCATAGGCTTTTTATAATTGTCTGTGGTTATTGTCAAATACACTTGTAGATACATACTTTCCTTAGGCTACCAAACTAGCAACAGAAATAAGAGTCAACTTGTTATAGTGGAGTTAACATGGTTGCTGTGGTTATGGAGAGCAGATTCTGAGGAATATTCAGATGCTTGTGTTACTTAGCTGTATTATTATAGACTTCTGGTATTTTATTTTTTATTTTTTTCCCAGTCCTGAGGCTTGAACTCAGGGCCGGGGCACTGTCCTTGGACACTTTTTGTTCAAGGCTAGCACTCTACTACTTGAGCCACAGTCCCACTCCTGTTTTTTTCTGTGTATGTTGTTCTAGGGAATAAAATCCAGGGCTTTGTGCATGCTAGGAGAGCATGCTACCACTACCGACATTCCCAGCTCCATCTTTTAATTTTTATTATTTAGTTTTTATGTGATATGGAGGGATGAAACCCAGGGCTTGCTGGGAAAGCACTCTACTACAATGTCCCATTCTGAGCCCCAAACTGATTATTGGGGATCAGACCCAGGATGTTGTGCTTGGCTAAGCAAGTACTTTGCCACTGAACCATGTCCCAGCTCCTCACCTCCCTCAACTTCCATCCCCCATCCCATGGCGCCCCTCCACCTCCCCTTACTGTTTTTTTTCATTAGATAGGGTCTCAAACATTTTGCATGGGCAAGCTTCAAAATGCTATTCTCTTGAAGTCTGCTTTCTGAGTAGCTGGGATTATAGACATGAGCCACTGTGTCTAGTCTTATGATAGCCTTCTTTTGGTCCCCTAACACTACATTTTGCTACCCAAACAAACAAACAAACAAACAACAAAAAACTCCTCAGGCCACTGTAATGAGCACTTAGTGTTAGAGAGATGAAAAATTTGTGGAAATAAAACAACTTCCTCATTTGGTGATATATTTTGATGTTTTTAACTCCTGCTAATGAAAATAAAATTAGAACTCTTTCCTTAAATGGTTGAGAAAGCCTAGCAAAATATTTACTAACATCCAGAACAGAATCATGGCTCTAAGCCACTTATACAAATCTTGTACTTTGACACCAAGCAACAATCCACAATAACAACCTCTCCAGAGGAAATGGCTCTGTTGCCTGAGCTGATCTTGGGCTGGTTCTAAGTGGGTTTTCAGTACCAAACCTTGGTACTAATGATCTCACGGTGTCTGGACCTCTGCAAGGGGTGGTTGTGAAGAGTCCAGGCTTGAGAGTTTAGCTGTCATTGTCTCTGTCTTTCTGTCTGAACTCATAGCGCATGCTCCCTCTATCCCCAGGAACCCTACTCTACAGTCACTGGTCTGGAAAACCAGTCTTTCAAGACAAGGGGTTGTGCATCACTAATGACTTTTCCCTTGGAGCTATTTTTATTTTCTTGGGAGATTCCTGATAAAATTACCAGTGCCTTCATCTAAGTAAATAAATCTGCTGTGTGGGGAATTTGAGGTATGTGGCATGACAAGTGGGTTGCTGGCTTGGTCAGGGATGGGGGACTCCTTCCCAGCCTCCTCTTCTCACACACAGAATGGAGCCTTTTACAAACCACTCCACTTAAGTTACTTCATGGCTGTTTCCTTGTCTATTGAGAAAAATAGACACGATGACTTTATAATTGTTTCCTGTTGTTCTAACATTCTCTGATTCCACGAAGTAAGTAATTTCCTGGTAGCATCGACCTTATTTTCCAGGACTTACAGGACTCACCAATTCTTATAACATGGATAATACATTTATTCACCCAAGCTCCTAGCATCATTATTCTCAAATGTATTTCACATTGTATATGTACAATGGAATATTCTTGAGACATGCTACAACATAGATTAAAAATCAACAACAGAAAAGAAATGTGCTCTCATTCCCTCACTTATGAAATGGTAATTAATCCCTCTGCATATCACTTTAATAATAACAATACAAAATAGAGAATAATATGGTAAATAAAATGAAGCCAGTCACAAAACCAAATGCTGTAGAAATCTCCTTATATGAGGTGCCTAGAATAAGCAAGTCATAGAAATAGGAAGTAAAATTGTGGTTCATGGGGTTGAAAAAAATAAGAAATGGAGAGCTACTGTTCAATGGGTACGATACACAGGAGGCCTGGAAGATCGTGGTTTGAAGACAGCTCAAGTAGAAAAATTTACCAGCAAAAAAATTGACCAGCAAAAAGTCAGACTGGAGGTGTGGCTTGGGGAGTCAAGTACCAGCTGTAAGCAAGAAAACAGAGAGCATAAGGTCCCAAATTCAAGTTAGGTACCACTGCCACTATTAACACACACACACACACACACACACACACACATACACACACACACAAATTGCATTAAACTCAGAATAACCATTTGATACTGTGGTTGATTAATACTCAAACAATACCATACTACTTTTCAACACATTTATAGTTCTTTTACTTTACCTTATTGGTTTATGTCTGTGATAAGTAGTTGGATCACATTGCTATACTTCTTTGGCTTTTAAATAATAGCTCATCTAAACCATGGTTTATTCAGAAATATGTATGTTTGCATACAGTTATGAGTCTGTGCCATCTTGTTTTTGTACATCATAGAACAAGAAGATGTGTGATGTATTTTGCCAAGTGCTATTACTCATATAAATGGAGGACATGTGACAAAACCGGAGATTTACAGGTAATGTAATGATACTGGAAATTTCTTTTCTTCTTACAATTATGAAGTGAGGGCAAAACAAGTAGATGCTGTACCTTTAATCACTAGACATAAATCTAAAATTTCACTCTTACATAACAAAAAATCATTCATAGAAATCAAAAGCAACTTACTAAAATGAAACAACTTTAGGCTTAATTCTCCTTACCTAAAGAGCCTATATATGAGCCTGTGTTCGAGTCTGGAGAGCTTACTTAGACTCTGCTTTGGACTCTTTGTCACGGCTGTGCAGACATGAACAGGTTCACAGGGGACCAGGCATGGGGGGGTGGGGCTAGACGTGGAGGGAAAAATATCCAGTCAAATCCATCCAGGTCCTGAATTTTATTCTTTTGCGTTTGTGCATCAGAGTAAACTAAGCTCTTATCAATATTTTTTCTGTAATTATCTTTCATTTTGGCAAGATATACAAAGCAGAAGAATTACTATATGGATTCTTTTTTTTTTGGTGGGTCATGGGGTTTGAACTCTGGGCCTAGGCACTGTCCCTGAGCTCTTCAGCTCAAGGCTATTGCCCTATCCCTAGAGCCATAGCCCCATTTCCCATTTTCTAGTGATTAATTGGAGATAAGAGTCACAGTGTTTAGTGCCTGGGCTGGTTTTGAACCATGATCCTCAGATCTCAGCCTCCTGAGTAGCTAGGATTACAGGCATGAGCCACCACACCTGGCCTATATGGATTGTTTTGAGTATTGAACTCATGGCCATGCACTTGCTAGGCAAGCTTTCTACCACTTGAGCCACTTCTCAGTCCTTCTATTTTAGTTTTTCACGTAGGGCCTCACATTAACTTTACCCATGTTCAGCCTTGGACAGGGAGTCTCCTATCTCCACCTTTCAATTTATTGGGGCCACAGGTCTATGTTACCATGCCAGTCATTTTGAATTTTTGTGGTTTCTCTCAAACCCCAGATGGGAGTTTGAACTCATCTCCAGCAAGCTTTTAATTTCCTAGACAGAAACTCTATATCCATTAAACTATAGCTTTTCATTTTCTTGTCCTCCAACTCTTGGCAATTAGTCTATTTTCTGTCTCTAGGAACCTAACTCTTTATCTTGTGATTAGCTCATTTCAGTCAGTATATTATCTCTGGCATATCCATATTGTAGTAGGCATGAGAATTTTCTTCATCTTAAAGGTTGATCTGGTGTGGCAGCTCACACCTATAATCTTATCTACTCAGGAGGCTGAGGTCTGAGGATCATGGTTCAAAACCAGCGCAGACACTAAAGTCCGTGAGATTCTCTCCTCCAATTAACCACTAGAAAACCGGAAGTGGCATTGTGGCTCAAGGCAATAGCCTTGAGCTGAAGAGCTGAGGGACAACACCCAGTCCCACTGTTCAAGTCCCCTCCCAACAACTGACCAAAAAAAAAAAAAGTTAAAGAATGTTCCTTGTGTATATACATTGTATTTTGTTTATCCCTGAAACTGCTGATGTATATTTGGGCTGTTTCTCATTATAAACAATTTTGATAAAGAAAAAGGAACCAGAAAGTTCTATTATAATTCCAGAGCTGTCACTGTTACCATGTGCCCACATTTTCTTCTAGCACTGATGCCTGATTTTCTGGTTAACTCTTAACAATTGTGAGAGATGAACATTTTTACACGTGTATACTTGTCTGCTTTTCTGGTCATGACTATTAGAAAGGAAGAAAGGGAGTTGGGTAAGTGGCTTTTTGTGGTTGTTTTTTGTTTGTTTGTTTGGCTCTTAGCTTGTTTTGCTCAAGGCTGGTGCTTTACTATTTGAGCCACAGCTTCACTTCTGGCTTTTCTTTGGGTGGCTAATTGGAGATAAGAGGCTCACAGACTTTCCTGTCTGAGATGTCTTTGAACTCTGATCCTCAAATCTCAGCCTTCTGAATAGCTAGGATTAAAAATACATGATTTACCAGTGCCAGACTGGCTATAAATACTTTGATGTGCTCAATGGATTATGCCATGAACCTTCCTGAACTGTCTTACCACAAGTAAATAGGCACACAGGCTCTCCTTTTGTGTCCTTATGACTCTCTTTTTCATGGAAAAAGGTATTTTAATACAAGCCAAATTTATAAATTCAGTAGAAGAACTTTCTTGGTATCATACCTATATCTGGATAGTTGCCCCCTCCCACCCCTCGCCCAGATTCTATTAGATAGTTGGTACCTAGAACATTTCTCTTCCTCTTCCTCCGGTGATAGAATTATTTCTTCTATGTTCAAGTCTCTTTAGGATTTGAAATGAAGACTTGCCAGGAGCCCAGGGTTTTCATGCTTTTCCATGATTGCATTGGGTTATAAGATGAGAGAATGGCAATGAGGGAGAGTGGCTTATCACATGGCTGGTCTGGCCTCACTTCCTTTCTCCTCTGATAATGAAAAGCATGACCATCTCTCCCCCCACACCTTGGTTACTATGTGAGGTACATGCTGTGTAGTGGGGGGAGGCCAATTTATAGTCTGAGTGCTCAGCTCTCCTTTGGAGGCCTTCCCAGTGATACTATAAACAAACCTAGCAAAGGTCTTGGGTCTTGATGAGTTTAACAGTGGGCAACCACTTGTGCTATCACATGGTCAGTGGGTGACTCCTTTGAGAACCCTATTGAATGTCAAGTAAAAGCAACTGATTATCAGGAAAAGTATATGGTGGCAGAAAGATCTGGCCTGATGGCCTTTCAAGGCCTAGTAAATCTTTTGGTACATGACAAGCCAGATAGACAAATGCTTCTCCTTGGTTGCTTGAGGCCTACTGTTTGTATTGATAATTTTGCATGGTCTACAAATGATGTTATAAATACCCAAATGATCCTTGGCAGATAAAACGTTCTCCACCCCTGGTTCAGTGTTTATTATTGTTGTTGTTGTTATTATTATTCCAGGAGCACTTATTTGTATTTCAAAGATGGAGATGTTTATCAGCTTGGAATGTGACTTGCTTTCTTAGGTTTTTATAGTCATTCTTAATATCCCTTGAACACATAAGCATTTAGGTTGTGTGCTTGTGGCTCACACCCTATAATCTTATGTACGTAGGAGGCTGAGATCTGAGGATTGCAACTCAAAGCCAGCCTTGGCAGGAAAGTCCATGAAACTCTCATTTTTAATTTAAAAAGCCAGAAATGGAGCTGTGGCTTAAATGGTAACCTTGAATGAAAAAGCTAAAGCTCAGGGCCCCAAGTCCTGAGTTCAAGCCCTAATATTCATACACACACACACACATTTAAGGTTCTTTCACATTTGTAGGGGCTATGCTGTTCTATCTATACAGTAACCCCATGGTATAGATGCTGACACTTGCATGACGGTGTGATTTAGCATCACATCCCAGGTCACACAGCATTAGAGCAGAGGTGGAAACTCGGGCCTTCTGGGTTAAATGCCAGCATCCTCTGCTAACTCCCATAACCTAATTCCCCTTTTGGGGGATCCTGGAGCAGTTGTTGCTATGTAAGGACAACAAGCTGGGAGTCAAGGTATCCAGACATTTTTTTTTGTAAATCTACAATTTGGAATCACCCTGGCCTTCCATTTGAGGTAGGGTATATTTTGTAGGTTTTCTTCTTGTCTTTGTACTTCCTGTGGGACTTTTCGACTGTTGTGCTGGGGTGCCACTGGGCATAAGACCTGAGTTATGAACACATCCTGTGATTCCTGTCAGCCCACACTGGCTACAATCATAGCACACTTATTTTTGGTTGTTAACTTTAAAGGCAGAAGGCTTATTATTTATTAGCCATCCTGAGACAGTATATTTAGAGCAGTTATAGCCTATTTTGCAAACAGGCTCTAGGAATAGGTACATATTGTGGTGTTTGACCCTGAAAATAAGAAGTTATTATTATCCTCCATTAAAAAAAGTGACATTAATATCTTACCTTTCCCTCCCTGTGGCCAATGCTAACCAGCAATGGCTGCTAACCATTTTCAGACTGTCCTCAGAGACAGAAAGAATAAAGGTTTCTTATGTTGTATGTAATTGGTTCACAGGAGAAAAAAGATGAAGGAAAGAGAATTGGTAAAAAGTCTTAGTGGAATCCCTGTTGGAAATCCTGACTGGGCAGGGGATGAGGAGAAACTGAATTGTGGGATCTGACTTCACCCAGACCTTGAAGGCTGCACATACTGGGCCTCCACTCACAAGGTCCAGACAGCCTCCTGTGAACTGTGGCCATGGAAAACCCATCAGCTCAGATGAGCAAATCCAAGAGTCTACTCAATACCAATAATTGTCCTTTCCGGAGCCCTTCTGTGCTTTGTGGGTATGAGTGATGCTAGTCAAGGAAATTACAGACTGTTCAGCCACCAGGCCTTCTAAAAAGATTATGGGGTGATCTTTAGGTGGGTCAGGGCTTTTCAGGGAAGGTTAAAGTAAAAGCCTGTAGTTAGCATTGGAAGGCTAGGTTTGGGACCTCAGGGCAGTGTCTGTTTAGTGGCGACAGCACTAGGCAAAAGAACTCTATCTGGGTTCTTATACTGGTTCCCACATGTACCTTGGTTTTATACCCTTTCTGAGGCAAAGTTGGCTCACTGGGAACATGGGTGTGGTCCAGACAGCTGGCCAACCGCTTGACCTTACAGAACAGGACATCACAACTCAGTAAAGGAAGTGACCCAATGGCTTAGCATCACCAGCCTCATGTTCTGATGCCTTCTGTCATCAAGGTATTTCCTTCGGACAACTTCTATGACTTTATCCTTTAAAATCTGTGGTTCTATCTGCTTTGGCAGCTCTCCTGGTACTTCAGAAAGTCTGCTGGCTTGCTTTCTTGATGGATTGCTAATAGTGGGGGTTTGAACTCTGGGCCTCCCACTTGCTTAGCTTGCTTGCTCAGCTGGTGGTAAACACACTAGAATTCTCCAGCCTACTGAGTCTGTTGCTACCATCCAGCATAGAAGTCAACAAACAGGGAGCAGAGGGGCCATGTTCCAATAAAGCTTTATTTACAGACATTTGAAATTCAGAAAAAAGAAAGAAAGAAAAAAAGAAATGGTCAATTCATGTAACTTACAAGTTAAGAAATATTTTATCTTTTGCAATCATTTTAAAATCTCAAATACACTCTTGACTAACAGGCATTTTGAAAAGGAAGGTGGGAGGTGAATTTTAATCCACAGGGCAGCTTGCCAACTCCTCATCTAGTGGACAGACCCTGAACTTGAGGGTCAGACAGAGCAGGATTTCAATCATGTTTGTTACTTGCTAGCTATGTGACCTTGGGCAAGTTACATAATCCTCTTAAATGTCTGACCTTGAGAGGTTGCTGGGAGCATTAGAGGTACCTTATGTAAAGATTTTGCATGCATAGGGTACTCAGTAAGTGTGAGTTCCTTTCTGATTTCATTGGAGGATTTCCAACCCAGAGTACAAAGTCTATCTTAAAGATTTAAGGCATGAAGTCCAAAAAGTAGATACCTGATATTATATTATTATTATTTTTAAAGCATCCTTGGCATGTTCTTTACCCTGACTTTAAATGCACACATGTAGAGAATGTTCATATTTACAGATAAGCTTCATGTATGTCTCTCCATGATGGCAGGGAAAAGTGACCTCTCACTGTCTCCAATTTAGTCTTTCATGATTTTACAACATTTTATATATACACCAAAAAGGTTGTGTGTGTGTGTGTGCATGTGTGCTGGTACTAATGATTGAACTCAGGACCTTGGTTCTATCCCTGAGCTTATTGCTCAAGGGTAGCTCTCTACCACTTAAACAACCACTTCTGGTTTTTTGGTAATTAATTGAAGATAATTGCCCAGGCTGGCTTCGAACCACGATTCTCCGATCTTAGCCTCCCAAGTAGTTAGGATTACTGTGTGAGCCACCAGACCCTAGCCTCAGTCTGAAGGGTTTGTTGTTGTTTTGCTTTTTTCTTTACTTCTTTTTTTTTGTTAAACAGGAAGTTTTAACAACAACAAAAAAGGGCAATCTGTATTATGTATTTTACAAAAGGCACATTTTAGTAACTGAAACTTTGTCTTATCTTCAAGAGCTGTGACATAAAGAATTGGGGTTTCCTGACTAGATCTTTCTTGATTTCTAAACTCACCTACTTTTCTCTCTAGACAACCCATGATTGACTATTTCAATATATTCTGGTATCATTGCATGATTCTAGTTTGTTTGGTGCTCTTATAATTAAATACGTAACTATCATTTACAAGTTTGATATTTTACAAAGAACAGAAATTTAGCTGGGTATTGGTGCCTGGAATCCTAGCTACTCAGAAGGGTGAGATCTGAGGATCCCAGTTCAAAGCCACATAAATCTGTGCTACCTATCTCCAATTAATCACCACAAAGCCAGACATGGAGCTATGGCTCAAGTGGTAGAGTGCTAACCTTGAGCCCAGAAGCTCAGGGATAGTGCCCAGGGCTTGAGTTCAAGTCCCAGGATGAGCACATTGGATAATATTTAGGTGTATACAAATGAATGAACTCAAACATGGTAGTTTCAAGGGAGTTCTTTAATAGTGTAATTCCTTAGAAAGGCAAAATTAATGTTCAGCAGAATAAAACACCAGGAAGAGGTGGGGTGGGGTCAAAGGAAAAGGGGTAAAAAATCAAGAGGAAAATGGGGGAGGGGAATGCAGACAAAATTCCAGTGTATTTCCTATGAAATTAAGAGTGAGAGAAGGGCTAGGTAGGGGAGGATGGGTAAAAATGTTGACAGGGGGGCTGGGAGTTTGGCCTAGTGGTTAAAGTGCTTGCCTAGCATGCACAAAGACCCGGGTTTGATTCCTTGGTACCACATACATAGAAAAAAGCTGGAAATGGTGCTGAGGCTCAAGTGGTACAGCTCTAGCCTTGAGAAAGTCCAAGGACAGTGCTCAGGCCCTGAGCTCAAGCCCAGGACTGGCAAAAAAAAAAAAAATGTTGACAGGGGTGATCAAGATGTTATATTCCTAAATTGCTTTATTAAATGGCAATTCCTTTGTGCAATCACTTAAAGATAATTTAAAAAAAACAAAGAAAAGAATAGAAATCAGGGTGTTGAAATCTGGTGAAAGCCCCCCACCCCAACACTTTCAGGATAATACTTTAAAATGCTATGTTTGACTCTAATCCTGATTATTCAGAAAGCTGAGAGCTAAAGAATCACAGTTTGAAACCAGCAGAGGCAGAAAAGCCCAAGACAGTCCATCTCTAATTAACCATCAAAATGCTGGAGTAGAAGCATGGTAGAAATGGTCGAGTGCTATCCATGAGCAAGAAAGAGAGCAGGATCTTATGTAAAGCTCTGAGTTCAAGCCTCAGCATGGGCATATACACACATAGTCATTCGCTTACAAAGGCACCCAGCAGGAATCAACTAATGTATTGTTAGTGAGTTGAGTTTGTGCACTCAGGGACGGTCTTGCATGTGCCATGGATTTATACAGGAAATAGACTGTGTCTCAGGAGAGTTCTTTAGCTTACTCATGGTTTTAAGAGCAGTCGCTTCAAGCATTAAATGGACCAGATACGGATGACTAGGTGGGTTGTAGTTGAGTTCTTTACCCCTCCAGCACTTGTCTCCTCATTTGCAAGTTGGGGATGTGAATATGATCCTCACAAAGAGGTCTGAGAAATTAAGTACATTGTTTACAACCAGTGTTTAAGAAATGATAAGCAATGAATAAACCTATCAGGCAGGACTGGCTAGGTAATACGATGGAAAGAGGTGCCACTTCTCAGTGGCTTCTCTCTCACCTTATAGCTCACATATTTTGCGTTCTGTTTCCACTGGGGCTCAGCTCCCCTTCATCTTCTTTTGAGATTCAGGCTGACTGAGATGTCTCTATCTGGAACACCTAGATAGAGGTGGAGGAGGAAGAGTTGAATGAATTCCAGGTGGTTTTACAAAGGGCCAGCCTTATTTCTCCTTATTGTTCATTGGTTCCATCAAGTCATGTGATCAAACCAACCCTGAACCTGGAAAGAGAATTCTCCCCTGCAAAGGCAACAAGTATCTTGTTTTTTTTTTTTACAGCATTCTTTTTATTCTGAATAACAATTGAAGGAGAGAGAATTAAAATAAATACTGCACTTCTATTGTATAGTTCAATGGATTATTTATTCTACTACTAGCAAAACAAATTTGTGGTGCTCTGGCTATAACACATACAGGAAAAAAGTAAATTGCAAATGAAGTCATAATGCTCACATTGGCCACAGATGTTTTCAAATACAACTACACTTTACTATGATTTACCTGCAAGGCAACCTATAGGATGTCTCAAAAAGTGTGGTGCATGAAAGCAGGACTGCATGCTGGCTGACTCAGCACAAGCTTAACTACTAGGCTTGATCGCGTCCAGAAGAAATGGTTCTTTAAGATTTTTCTCAGAAAGGCTAGCCACAGTCAATTTTTGTCATGCTTATATAAAACCAAAGATTACTGTACATACATTCTCAACAGTCGTTAAACACAAAAAGTCGTATGGGAGCCAAACTTCTGTTTGCTTTCTTCAAGGCTTTCAGAGGTGAACAATGATTAAACAATCTGTTTTTGTCAGCCAATCCAAAGTTTTAAGATGAATTTGGAGACATTAACCTAAACATGGATACGTGTATAACACACACACACACACACACACACACACACACTAGAGTTGTCAATTTTTTTGATCAGTTAAGGTCCTTTTGTTACAAAGATCAGACTCCTTTCTAGGAAAGAAAAGAAATCTCTTCTATTGGCAATTATTAGGTAGTACAGATAATTTCCAGGAGAGCTTTGCACTTGGAAATCATCAGTGAATTATATCCATTGTGTTGCTGGACTTCTCAGAAGAAAGCTGCTGCCAAAACTGGGCACAGGGCTGCTATGGCCTCTGCCAAATTGCCCTGAAAGTCAGATGACTCCCTTCCTTGTTCTCTGCCACCATGCCAAAGCAGATCCGAGTGACTTCCTCCTATTTTCTTTTTTTAACTTCCTTCCTACAATCTCTTCCAAATCCAACTCACAGGCATGGGTCATCTTAACCAAGTGAACAATCACATTTAGATTAGAACAGTGAGAGAATTGGGTCTTTCATGCTTTGTGGTGCATCCTGACAAGCACACATCCTCTGAGAAGCCATTGTCCTTTCCTCCTCCTCCTCTTCCTCCTTCTGGCATTTGTATTTGCCCAGCTTGCTTACTCATTACTGACACTCTACTACCTGAGTCACATGTCCAGCCTGGCTTTATGATAGCTAAGTGGAGATGGAATCTTATGGACATTTTTGTCTGTTCTGGCTTCAAACTGTGACCTCTGAGTAGCTAGGATTATAGACATGAGCCATCCAGCTTTAGGAAATTTTCTTTCATCAGGAGGCATATCCTGTCTCGTTAATTTTATACTATTTTATTATTATTTTGTTTTGTTTATTTTGGTGTTGTGGATTGAACCCAAGGCTGTATGCACGGCAAGCAATACTTTGTCACTGAGCTATAGTCCCAGTTGTCTATTTTTCTGATGATAGACGTTATAGGCTGTTGCCTAGAAGTATTAATTCATTGGTTCTAATTGTATCATTTCTTCTTCTTTTCGTGTTTTATTTTCCTTTTGCTGGGATTGGGGTTTGAACTCACAGTCTTATCACTTGCTAGGCAGTTTAGTTACTTTACTACTTGAGTCACATCTCCAGGCTTATATCATTTTTTTTTTTTTGTGGGTCATGGGGCTTGAACTCAGTCTAGGCACTGTCCCTGAGCTCTTCAGCTCAAGGCTACCACCCTACCCCTAGGCCTGGGCCTTGTTCCTGAGTTCTTCAGCTCCAGGCTACACCCTACCCTTGAGCGAAGCCCCACTTCCCATTTTCTAGAAGTTAATTGGAGATAAGAGTCTCAGGTCCTTTAGTGCCTGCGCTGGTTTTGAACTTTGATCCTCAGATCTCAGTCTTCTGAGTAGCTAGGATTACAGATGTGAACCACAGCGCCTGGCTTTCATTTCTTTAAATATTTTTAGTTGGGACAATTTAATAAAAATACTTTCTCTACTTTTTGGTTTACTTGTGTAGGTAACTGAAAGAGGGATAAATATTTGGTTCTTTCTTTTTGATTACTGTTTTTAAATACTCTAATTCTATTCTCTATTTTTCTCTAAAGATGGCCAATTAATTAAAAAAACTCAACACAACTGCATGAATTAAAATACAGCAGATGATTTTGAGCCAGCTGAAGTTATCATTTTTGAAGTTCAAATTGTTCTGTCTTCTTCTTTTTTTAATGTTGGTCTTGTAATGCTAAGTAACTTGGCAGGCTGAGATCTGAGAATGGGGTTTAAAGCCAGCCTGGGAAGAAAAGTCTGTGAGACTCTTATCTCTAGCACCTGGGTTGAGCTCAAGTGCTAGAGCACTAACTGTGAGTAAAAATAGCTAGAGAGAAAGTGGCAATGTGGCTTAAGGAGTAGAGTAGTAGTCTTGAGCAGAAGAGCTCAGGAACCACGCCCAGGCCCAGAGTTCAAGCCTCACTACTGGAAAACAAAGCAAAACAAAACCAGAAAAACCAAAAGAACAATACCCAGGCCCTTAGTTTAGGACTCAGTACTGGCACTAAAAAGAAGAAAAAAACGAAGGTTTGTAACGGTTAGTAAAACCCTTAGAGCACGTTTCTTTCCTTAAGAACCATATCTCATTTCTCTGTTTTCTTCTGGCATGAAGTCTTGCTGTCAAGAAGTTTGATGGTAGCTCAATTTTCTTTTAAGTCCCTGTGTGTTGTTGCTGTTTTCTTTTTATCTAGCTCTCCAAAGGGTTAAAAAATCTTTTCCAAGACTAGTCATTTTCAGTATGCTTTTATATTTTAGCATTTGCCATGCTGGGTTGATATTTTTAGGTTTGTCCTGTGATCTTTCAATATTTAATTTTAACTCATTTTTCTTTTCCTAGGGAAGTTGATGAACTATTGTATGCCTTTTAGTACTTATCCTGAGTCTTTTTTTTTTTTTTTAATAAATTCAAGTTTCTTGTTGTCCCAAATGTCAGATCTTTACCACTTGTTTTCATAGCCTACTCATTTTTCCTTATTTTTCTTTAAAATGTCTTTTTAATTTCTCTGGGGCCAGGAGTTTGGCCTAGTGGTAGAGTGCTCCCCTAGCATGCACGAAGACCCAGGTTCAATTCTTCAGTACCACATACATAGAAAAAAAGCTGGAAATGGTGCTGAGGCTCAAGGGGTAGAGTTCTAGCCTTGAAAAAGTCCAAGGACAGTGCTTAGGCCCTGAGGTCAAGCCCAGGACTGGCAAAATAAACAAACAAATAAATAAATAATATCTTTTTATTTCTCTTAAAATACTATTGCATTTGTTATAATTTTTAATTCATTTTTGAAATGTTATGTTTATGTTAATACATATATATATTTCTAATATATATATATATTTTTTTTTTCTGGAGGTTTGGTGGGGGTTTTGATCAGTTGTAGGACTTTAACTCAGAGCTTTTGTGCTAGAACTCCATTACTTTGATCCACAGCTCCACTTCTGGTTTTTAGGTAGCTAATTGGAGATTAGAGTCTCAGCCTTTCCTGCCCAGGGGTGGCTTTCATTCATAATCTTCAGACTTCAGCCTCCTGAATAGTTAAGATTAGAGGTATGAGCCAGCTTATTTCTAGAGTTTTATCATCTAATTTCTGCATCTTTTGTAGCTTTGGTTTATGTTGTCCTTTTGTGTCTTATATCTTATTCATTCATTCATTCATTCATTTTTTTCTTGGTCTTGGGGCTTGAACTCTGGGCTCAGGCATTATCCCTGAGCTATTCATCTCAAGGCTACTGCCCTACCCCTTGAGCCTCAGCCCCATTTCCCATTTTCTGGTGGTTAATTGGAAATGAGAGTCTCATGGTCTTTAGTGCCTGGGCTGGCTTTGAACTGTGATTCTCAGATCTCAGCCTCCTGTGTAGCTAGGATTACAGCTAAATTATATTTTTCTTTTTTTGTGATAGTACTGGGACTTAAACTTGGGGCCTTGTACTCTTCCTTGCTTTTTTGCACTGAAGGATAGTGCTCTACTACTTAAGCTAAAGCTTTATTTTCTCTTCGTAGTTAATTTGGAGATAATAGTGTCTTGGAAGCTGGGAATGTGGCTTGGTGATAGCATGCATGAAGCCCTGGGTCCAATTCTTTAGTACCACATAGACAAAAAAAGCCACAGTGGCACATAGTTCAAATGGTAGACTGGGCTAACCTTGAGCAAAAAGAAACTCAAGGATAGTGTCTAAGCCCTCAACTGAAGCGTTGTCTGCCTGTGCTAGATTTGAACCATGATCTTCAGATCTCAGCCTTCTCAGTAGCTAGTAGCTCATCAGTCTCTAGTATCCTTTAAAAATATGTTTTAAGGGCTGTAGGTATAGCTTACCTGCCTAGTGTGAGGGAGACCCTGTGCTCCATATCTAGCACTTCGAAGAAAGAAATATGCAAGAAAAACAAACTATTTAAAACTCTCAGCTTCTTATTCTGTTTCATATAATAACTTTATATGGATTTGATATTAATATTATATATATTTAAAAACTAAAGTTTAGAAAGAGTAGAGTTAAATTTACTTTCTCTTTTGTTTTCTTGTAGTGTTTTAAAACACAGTACCTTCAGCTGGTTTATGCCTGTAATTCTAGTTTCTCAGGATGCTGAAATATGAGGACCACAGTTTGAAGCCAGCCCCATCAGACCAATCTGAGAGACCTTCATTTCCAATTAACCACCAAAAGCCAGAGCTTAGGCTCAGGTGGTAGAGTACCAGCCTTGAGCAAAGAAGCTAAGGGATAACACCCTGGCTCCAAGTTTAAGCCTCAATACACAAAAATATGCGCGCGTGCACACACACACACACACACACACACACATACACCTTGCTTTGTTTTTTGAGATTTTTAAAATTTTTGCGCTTTCTCTCTGTCTCTCTCTCTCTCTCGCTCTCGCTCTCTCGCTCTCTCTCTTTCTCTCTCTCTCTTTATTGGTTGTAGGGCTTGAGCTGAGGCCCTAGCTGCTGTCCCTGAGCCTCTAGTGTGCTATCATTTGAGCCACAGTGCCACAGCCAGTTTTGAGCAGTTAATTGGAGATACGAGTCTCACAGAGGTTTTCCTGCCAGAGCTGGCTTCAAAGTGTGGTCCTCAGATCTCAGCTTCCTGAGTAGCTAGGATTATAGGGATGAGCCATCAGCATCTGGCAGTGCTTTGAGTTCCTAAGACTTCACAGCATCTGGGCTTTCCTAGGCCCGTCAGGCCTTAATAAATGTGAGTCTTTGGGGCTGGGAGTTTGGCCTAGTGGTAGAGTGCTTGTCTAGCATGCATGAAGACCCAGGTTCGAGTCCTCAGTACCACATACACTGAAAAAAGAAAGCCAGAAGTGGGGCTGTGGCTCAGGTGGTAGAGCTGCAGCCTTGAGAAAGTCCAAGGACAGAGCTCAGGCCCTGAGTTCAAGCCCCAGGACTGGCAAAAAGAAAAAAAAAAAGAAAGAAAATAAATGTGGGTCCTTAGGATTCATCTTAGGATTCATCAACTTTTCCATTGCCATGAGAAAGCCATTTTGGAGGTCCAGTTCATGATCTTTGGCCTAACTGTATGTACATCATGGTGGGAGTAGTTGCAGGGTGACACTGCTCGCTTCATTGTGACACAGAAGGGACTGGGGATTGGGGGAAGGTCTCACAGTCCTTTTTGAGGATACACCCTACTAATTTAACATCTTCTAACAGGGCCACCTCTCCAAGGGTGACATGGGATGGGGACCAAACTTTTCACAAACAGAGACCAAGAAACAGGGAATTAGTTTAACTTGCCCAAAATGAAGTAGGGAACTGAAGGATGGAAGGACACATGAGCCTCTTCACCTACTTCAAGGAAGCCGAGAAGCTCAAAAGCAAAGCTAGGGAAGGGTGCAGCCGCCTGTTCACGGCGCAGTGGCCTAGTAGAAGAGCCACGTCAGGTCTCTTGCTGCCAGTGCCCCTCTATCCTCCTCACTTACCAAGTAGGTGGGGTATGAAAGCTGGAGAATGCTTCTTCAGATGATGGAACTTCGGCCCATTGGCCCAATTGGCCTTGGCCTGAGGTTCATTTGATGGAACCGGAAGAGCCTTCATGAAAGTCAAGGTCAAGAGAACTTGGGGACTAAAAACTCAGGGCTGTGTACTCTTTTACAACTTGATTCCGGCAACTATGAAATTCAGTTTCAAATCAGAAATTAGAAACTGGGACTAGAAGGGATGGCTGGAGCTACTTCCCGTAAGAAATAAGTAGTGCTTGAGTACTGCCCAAGAGCCTAATTGGGGTTAAAAGCTAAGGAGAAGGCGTTTATGCCCTTGACCTGTAAACCCTAGCACATCTGTCCAGTTGGTCAAGAGGCAATGGGCATCGACTTTGTACCAACCACTGCACTAAGGGCAACCATCCAGGAAAATATTTTTGTGGTTGAACAATTTCTGGGTCAGTCTCCCATTGCTTTAAATTTCCGCCTCTGGCTGGTGGTGGGCACCTACCAAAGCCTGCTGGCTTTGGAGACCTGAACTGAAGGAAGTTGTAGTCATTCTTGTGCCTTCTCTTGTCACTTCTCTGAGTCCTTTTAAACAAGACCAGTTCTCCTCATCCCCTCCTCCTATCTTAGTCCATTTTGTGCTGTTGTAACTGGATAATTTATAATGAGGACCAATTCATTTCGTACAGTTCCAGAGGCTGAGCAAACCAAGGTCAATTACCTTATGCCTGGGAAGGACTTTCTTGCTGGGTCATGGGAAAAAGAGGTAGGTGGAGAGACAAAGAGAGAAACAGAAACAGAATCAAACTTTTGCCTAAACATTTATTTATTTATTTAGGTACTAGATCCATTTAAACCCTTGCTTAAAAAAATTTCAAATCATGGAGGACTGGTGGCTCTCTCCTGGAATCCTAGCTACTCAGGAGGCTGAGAGCTGATGATTGAAATTCAAAGCCAGCCTGAGGAAGGAAAGTCTATGAGACTCTTATCTCCAATCAACTTCCAAAAAGTTGAAAGTGGAGCTGTGGTTCAAATGGTAGAATGATAGCCTTGAACAAAAATGTACAGGGACAGTGCCCAGGCCTTGAGTTCAAGCCCTAGGACTGGCACACACACACATACAAAATGAAAGTATTACATCAGCTGGGCTCATGAGTCTGTAGGACTCTTATCTTCAATTAACCACCAGAAAACTGGAAGTTTACCACTGTGGCTCCAGTGGTAAAGCACTAGTCTTGAGCTTAAGAGCTCAGGGACAGTGCCCAGACCGAGTCAAGCCCCACAACTGACATTCTGAAAAAACACTAGGTCTATTGAGAATTCATTTGGTCAGAAGTAATAGGAAAATAACAGTAACTAGTTACTTCATCAAAATAAGATTTCTTTTCCCCATGTATGGACAGGGAAGACTGGAGCTGGTATAGCTCTTTAATAATGTCACTATGGGTTAGTGTCTTTTAGCTTAGATAAGAGTGTGGTGGTGGGGGGATGGGAATGTGGCTTAGAGGTAGAGTGTTTGCATGAAACCCTGGGTTTGATTCCTCAGTACCACATAAACAGAAACAGCTGGAAGTGGTGCTGTGGCTCAAGTGGTAGAGTACTAGCCTGAGCAAAAGATGCTCAGGGACAGTGTCCAGGCTCTGAGTTCAAGCCCCAGGACTGGGGAAAAAAAGAGCGTGGAGGGTTTGTCTGTGTAGGCTGACTTCAAACTGTGATCCTGATTTCAGCCTCTTGATTGGCTAGGATTATAGATGTGAGTCCCTAGTATCTGGCAATGCTTTTTGTAAGGAAGTAAATATTCATTAATTCCACAAACATTGTAAAACTACCTTCTATGAACAGTATTCAGTTCTAAATGTAAGTTTAATTAATATTTCTTAGCACATTATAATTTTCCAAGACTTTACCTCTATCCTCTCATTGTTGTGAGCTTTGAGATCATGACTCCTATCTGAAGTGCAGGCCCACATGCACACTGACAAAGGGCTTTTCTCTTCACCCATGGCTTTTTTCACTCTCAGTGACTGAGCTCTCTAAAGAAGACAGCCATGCTTGAGAATGTGGATAAGCCTTGTAGAAGGAGGAGAGGCTGTGGTCAAAGCCAAGGCCTAGAAAAGAGGTGGAAGCTATGCACACCTATCTTCTGCCTGGTTGATGTGTAGCCCTAGTTTTTGTTGGTGGTTGTGGAGCTTGAACTCTGGGCTCGGTGTTGCCCCTGAGCTCTTTAGCTTAAGGTTAGTGCTCAACCATTCTGAGCCACAGTGCCACTTCTGGTTTTTTTGATGGTTAATTGGAGTAAGAGTCTCATGGACTTTTGTGCCTAGGCTGTCTTTGAATCATGATCCTGAGATCTCAGCCTCTTGAGTAGCTAGGATTACAGACATGAGCCACTGGTGCACTGGCTGTATCTCTATGTTTTGAAAGGGCCTTTCTCATGCCTGTTACTATTACCAGCTTTCCTCTCTTTCTTGGCTGACTTCCTTTCACAACAATTCCCACTTTTGCTAGGAAAATTAAAAAAAATATAGCTATATCGGGTCCAGATAACAAAACTGCAAAGAATAGGACTCTCAAAAGGAAAATTACAGAATCTGCATTGGTATTTAATACAGCTAAACTGATACTGTGGTCTGCATCAGTATCACTTTCATAGTTTCCTGGAGTCCACTCTGTTTCTACTTTTTGATTTTCTCTTTCTTCCTTCCTTCCTTCCTTCCTTCCTTCCTTCCTTCCTTCCTTCCTTTCCTTGGCAGTCCTGGGGCTTGAACTTGGGCTCTCTCAAGGTTAGCGCTCTATCACTTGAACCACAGCACCATTTCCAGCTTCTTCTGTGTATATGGCACAGAGGACTCGAACCCAGGGCTTTGTGAATTCGAGGAAAGCACTCTATCACTAGGCCATGCTCCTGGCCCAGTTTCTGCATTTCTTTTCTTTTTTCTTTTTTGCCTATCCTAGGGCTTGCAATCAGGGGCTAAGCACTGTCCTTGAGCATTTTTGTTCAAGGCCTGTTTTCTACTATTGTGGAGCCATAGCTTTACTTCTGCTTTTTGTGGTAACTAGAGATAAGAGTCTCATGAACCCTCGTTCTAGGCTGGCTTTGAACCCTGATCTCCAGATCTCTGCCACTTGAGTAGCTCGGATTACGGATGTGAGCCACTGACACCCAGCTGTTTTTGCATTTCTAACAAATGTATGATGGTGACCCCAGGACCACACTATGAGAACCAAATTCTTTCTCCTTACACACCTACATTGCCTAGGGCAGAATCTGCTAAACAAACACTTGTCTTGGTATCATCTAGATAGTTGCCCATACCTTAGGTCCTCTTTGAGAATGCAGGCCTGGCCTTGTCCTCCAAACCCTGCACGAGGTCTTCATCTACCTGTTTTCTATTGTTGCAGCTGCCTTGTCATTCACACTTCACAAAGAGTGGACAATGGAAGGTCATCACAGAGAGTGAGATGTGGAGGATGTTAGGAGCCACCTGCTCTGACGTCATGTGTCATCACGTGACCTCTCCCTCTCACATGCACTTCCACCCGTTATAGTACCCTCCATCAAGAGGTGATGCAGATTAGTTTTCATAGTTGGCTTCCTTGTCATTTGACTGGAGTTAGACATCTGGAATTAACTATGAGGGGAAGGGCTCATTCCTGCCTCTACTTCATCACTTGTCTCAAAGATGCACATGATTAAGCATGTACACAGGTGGCTTGGCCATCCATGGGCTCCATGTCTGTGGATTCAATCAACCTCAGACAAACAATAGAGGAACGTGGGGCATCGGAACTGAACATACACAGATCCTTTTTGACTATTATTACTCCCTAACTAATATACTATACCAACAAAAGGCATAGCATATAAATGAAAGTCAGCCTCTTCAATTATGAATCACCTTCAGATGGTTTAATTCATGTGGGAAGACCTGTACTATGTATATAGAATGTAGGTACTATGCAAATATTCTGCCATTTGCTATAGGGGATTTGAACATCAGTAGAATTCAGATATTCTGGGAATGTCAAACTGTGTGTGTGTGTGTGTGTGTGTGTGTCTGTGTGTTTAGTGGTGATAATTGGTTTTATTGTGTGATATGGAGCAAAAACCAATTCCATGTGCATGGAATGTTTCCTGTGCTGCACAGCAGTAGTGGTGTTTTCATGTTAATGCCTGTATCTGGGAAGGACATCATTCTCCTTGTATCATCATTCTGTCTAACTGTTTTTCCTGTCCTGGATCCCACTCAGTGCTATTTTTCTTTGTATGTCAGTCATGAGATCTTAGTGTGGGCTGAAAAGGGAAGGAGAAAACACATCTCTTGTCCTGAAGGAGCTGGGGGGAAGGGACTGAGCAGTCAGCAGTCACACATCCTTATGAAAATTGCTGCAGGGGAGGGCAGGGCCTGATGTAGCAGTTACCTCTCCCTTTTGGGAAGGAGGGGAGATAGCTTGGGGAGAGCAGATGGAGGCTGGTTGAACTGAGTCTAGGGCCAGGTGTTCAAGCTCAGCCCTGTGGACATTTTGCAGCAGGTTTTATCTTCTGGGCTGAGTTTTATCTGTGCATTACAGAGCATTTAGAGTATCCTGGGCCTTGACCTCCCAGATGCCAGTGTTAGCAACTCTTCCTTCTCCAGGTTAAGTCCCTGAAAACAGGGCCACAAACATGAAAAATGTCCTCAAGGGGACAACATTGCCTCTAGGGGAAGAATCCCAGTGTTGCCATGACAACAGAAGGGACTACATCACATGTAGACCCAGAGGTGGTCAAAACCTGAGTGGAACTTGCTAAACTGGAGGTTGGAATGTCCATGGGCTTGCCAGTTGATAATGTAGAGCCCAGATTATGCACACTGGTGCAAGGACAGGAGGCAGGGCACAGCATTTCCAAATCAGCTCAGTGTGTTACGAGTGGCCCAGTGATTGGTCATTAGCAATATGAACCATCTGGCGGCTTCCTTTTCCAACTAATTAGTCTTGCTAAGAACAGGCTAAGCTTTAGGAATCATTATTTTAAAATGCTGCAAACACTGAAGCTCAATGCCTCAGGGCAAAGCCCAGGTCTCTTTGTTCATGGCTGTGTATTAGAGAGAGGATTTGATGTGCATTCACTAGGAAAGAATAATGGTGTGTTCGCTAGACTGACCTGCAAGGAAAGTCAGAGGACACGAAGACTAGAGTTCTGGAAAGCCATGTAGAAGGTAGTAGAAATAATAAGAACCAGAGACTAAGCTGGAATGGATGCAGGGCTGGGGAAAAGGGCCTGACTTGGGAAGTAGAACCAGTCCACCTTGGGTGCCTGGAGGGAGCAGCAGTTCAGAGGAAGCCAGGGTTGTCTGATTTGGGTGTCTCTCTCTATTTGGTAGATGTCTGTGGATGGGCAATAAGAACCCAGACAGTCACATATGGGGGTGGGGAGGTCTGAAAAAAAAAAAAAGCTGGTAAGTTTGAGTTACTAGTAGAGAAGTTACCTCCTTAGGGCTTGAACTTGGAGCTCTAAAGTGGAGGAAAAAGAGGCAGACTAATGATAAAGACTTGTGACTCATTGTTTTAAGGTAGGAGTTGAAGCTGTGAGTGAAATGGCCCAAGGGAGCATGTGGAAGGGGAAAGAGTGGAGAGGGTATGCGAAGTCCTTGGGAACCACAGCTGTTTTCCATTCTGATTCAAATCCTACTCAAGTCCTTTGGCCCGGGATCCCTTTCCAAACCCTCAGCCCACAAGGATTGCCCCATTCTTGACACCCTCCTGTAAAGAATCTCAGCTACTTGTCATGCTCCATCTAAAGGTGACCACAGCGGAGATGATATGGGTCCACCAACAAAGTTATTTCTATTACCGTTCCTGAGTTCTGTGCTTGCCTCTTCTCTGTTTACTCCTAATCAGCTAAAGCTAGCAACAACCCCCCATGGATGAAAACCTTAGTTAAAGATTCTATGTCCAGTTGAACATTTTGACTAGAGGACAAAGCTCAGATCTTCTGAGAAGACCTCTACCCCCTGATTTCCTTCCTGCTAGAGCTCAGGGGCTCAGGGCTGAGTCATTAAATAAACACATTTTTCTCCAGGTCTGTCTGGTGAATCCCAAACACTGAGTCCAGAAGTAATCTGGAAGAAGAAGATGGAAGACCAGTGGTTTATTTTACTAAAAACAAGCTCCACATCGAAGCAGCATGTTGGAAAATAAAGCATCAGCCTCATTGTTTATTTTGGAAGAAAATAGTAAGATTCCGTTAATCCAGTTGTAATTGGGGATCACTACCAGAAAGACTGGTTAGGGGCCTATCAGGAGCCAGACTGCTGGAAGCACAGCTTAGAGGCATTGTAAAAAGTTTTCTCTCCTGCTGGGGTTATCTCCCAGTGAAGCTGCAGCCCTTCTTAGGGATGTTTCCACCAGGTTGCTTCTGAACTTTAACTCACTGTTGCAATCTGGATCATGTGCGGGAGCCACAGGATGTGGGCCTGGGTACGGCTAAGCCAGACTACAGGGCTGACATCAGCTGCGTGCTCTGACCTGTACCAGACACAAGCTGGTCATGGCATCCACGGCTGAGCGGGTTAGTTCTGGTGTACGGGCAGGGTGTGAACCACAGTGGAAATAGCTACTCCCTGAAGAAACCCATGTGGTCCAGAGAACGCATTCTCTCTGCTTCAAGTTTTCATCTGCTCGAGTGGTAAAGGATGGTGTCAGGGTGTGTGTTTGGGAGGGGGGGAGGTTAGCAAGAGATTTGGGCTCTTTGGGTGTTTTCCCAGAGGTTTTTTGCCATGAATGGTTTTTACTTCTTGCCCAAGTTGCCTGTTTAATAATGGTGTGAATCAGAGGGATGATTAGCCAGTGCCCACAGCATGAGGCACCTGGGCATGTCTCAGCGGAACAGGAGTTGGGAGTTCCAGCTCCCCAAATGGAAGACTATATCTCAGGACTGTGGCTGGAGGCAGCTGCCCTCGCCCCTCTCTTCAGGCCCCATGCTTGTTCTTCTCACACTGCACTGACTGCAGCCAGCATTTCCCCCTCTCTGTATCCATATTGGTTAGCTCAGTGGTGGAGAGTGGCTTTCTTTGACCTTCCCGAGATTACAGTGCTCTTGGAGGCTTCAAAGCTAAGAGGGCCCCTAGTCAGTACACACCGACTCATCTCTGCCATCTTGGCAGGTCCAGGGGTAGCATCTTGAACTTCCATTCAGGACTATGTTGCTTATCATGTCTACTTTCTCCTGGTATTTCTTTGCCAATGCTGTATTGGCTGGCACCACTACTCACAATCTCACTGGGTACCATTGTTTCCATTTTAGGAGTGGAGGGTGGGGAGAGGGTCTTCTAATCATGGCTTCTCCATCCTTACCTGGGATCTTGGAACAGGCTTGGGATGGGTAAACCCATTGGGGAAGCGGTGAATTAGGACTTTGGATGGGAGGGGGAGGAAACAAAGAGACCCAGGGCCTCTCCATCCTGCACAGCCCAATCTGTAGACTCCAAGGGGGCTTGTTGGCAGGGGAGGTTTTTGCAGATGGCAGGGTGGTGTCGAAATGTTTCTGGCTAATGCTAGTGTACTTTATTTATTTTAGGGCAATCATTTCTCCTGCCTGTTACTTGGTGATGGGGAAGGCGGAGGGGGCCCCTCAGGAAGAACAATTTTGCTAAGCTGCTTGGAATTCCTTCTCCCTCCGTTTACCCATGGAGACACAGCCACATCTCCTTCCTGTGGAATGAAGGGGCCCTGATGGTCAACAGGGGGTCACAGAGACCGCTGCTGTTAGAGCACTGTGGAAACATGTGGCCTCCACAGCCACGTAGGCAGTGACTCAGCATCCAGCCCTCCACAGGGGCTGGAAAGGCAGAACTCAGCTTGTCAGCCTGGGTTAATATTAACTACCCCAGGCAGGTCCAGGGCAAAGCCTGTGACAGGCATGGTGGACTCAAGGCAAGCAGGAAGCTAGAAATTTACTCAGACCATTTTTTGCCCTGGAAATCTACTATTTCTTTTCCCTGCCAACCAGATGTGTGAGCTGGCTATGTAAAGGAGGGCCTAAAGGTTAAAAAGGGTTTTGAGGTCAGGGTCAAGGTTGATCATATGACCTTGGAGATGATTTGTTTCTTGGAAATTATTTGTTCTCTGAGGAAAGCATATCATTATCTGTACTTTTTTTTTTTTTTGGAAAAGAGAACCATGAAGAAGGATGGGATATAGAGTTGATTTACCTGTATTAGAAATACTTAGGAATCCTGAATTCACCTGTGGGCCAGAGACGTCTCTACTATGGAAGCATTGTCAGGCCACCAAAATTTGGGAAGGCGAGCCCAGGGTAGCTCTGAGCAAGCATTCCAATCTCTGAGATTTAGGGAAAGGGGATAGAAAGTTGGGCCAAGCTTGTCTCATCTCCTGTCCTTGGAGCCTTATCACATGCTGACAGATAACCAGAGTTGGCCAGATGACTCACGAGGGAGGCTTAACTCCTTCAGAGATCTTTGCAGGGCCAGCACCTGGGAAATTAGGAAAAAGAAGCAAATATAGGAAGATCTGTTTGTTGATTCAATTTGTGGAACTCCCTTTATACCTAAAAGTGGTGCAGAGAGCCCTAAGAACCTGTACAAATCTCAGTTTCCATGCAGGCAAAAACCCTCCAGTAAGGGAGGACGAAACCTAAACAAGCTGTTTAAATAAACAAATCAACTTACCTTGCCATAAGTATAGAGGAGATAAAGAACTAGGCAGCCCTCCATCAAATCTGAGCATGCATTAAAATCACCTGGAGGGCCAGAGAAAACACAGGTGGTCAGGCCCCACCCCCAGAGATTCTGGTTGAGTGTGTTTGGGGGTGGGGCCAGGGTATTCCGCATTTCCAGCAAGTTCTAAGGTGATGAGGAAAGCTGTTAGTGCCTGGACCAACTTTGAGAAGCAGAGCAGGGCGCTAGGGTTTGTGGTGAGGGAGGAAAAGGGAGAGCAGGGCACTTAGAAAGAGTTCTGGTAGATGAGGTCAAGGCTCAGAGGATTACATTCCTTTTTAGTTGACCGAAGTCTATAGGTTATTTGTAGTTCCTTTCTGGAAAGGACAGCATACCACCCCCACTCCCCCTTTACAACATTTCATTCTTCATTTTATTTAGATCATCGCTCTGGATTTGTCGCCTAGGACTGCAGGTCCCATGTAACTTTGGCCACCCTACATATTTTCATCAGTAGAGGAAGGAGCAGTTGAAAGGCTGCCTGTCAGCTTAAACAGAAACATCACTGAGAACAGTGATTCTGGTTGTAACCAGAACAAACAACAGGCTCTCCTTTTAAATATTACACATTGGAAAGCTGTGGTTTTGTAAAACTCTGCATGGAAGAACAAATATGGCTGAACAGATCATAACTTATATGAAAGTAGAGAGGCCCTAACTGTTTGTTTTTTTTTTCTGTGTTGGTCTTAGGGGCTTGAACTCTGGGCTAGGGCACTCTTGTTTTTATATTCAAGGCTAGCTTTCTACCACTTGAACGACAGCTTTTTTGCTAGCTAGTTGGAGATACTAGTTTCATCAGCTTGTCTGCCAAAGCTGGCTTTGAACTGCAGTCCTCAGATTTCAGCTTCTTGAGTAGGTAGTTAAGATGACAGGCTGAGCCACAAACATCTGACAAGACTTACTTTCTTGATCTTTCTATCCTCAGTGTTTTATAGGAGGCTTACTCGAATGTAAAGTGCAAAGTTTGTTGATTGCAAATATTCACTGGATCATTTTTTCACACCTGGGCCGTGGGCTAGGTACTACAGATGACAGTGCTAGAAAGATCTACAAGCTGGGCACTGCTGGCTCACATGTATAATCGTAGCTACTCAGGAGCCTGACATCTGAGGCTTGAGGTGCAAACCCAGCCGGGGCACAAATTAGCCACCAGAAAGCTGGAAGTGGTGGTGTGGCTCCAGTGGTAGAGTACTAGCCTTGAGCTGAAAAGCTCAGGAACAGTGCCCAGGCCTAGAGTTCAAGCCCCATGACCAACAGGGAGGGAGAAAGAGAGAGAGAGAGAGAGAGAGGAAGAAAGGGAGGGGGGAGAGAGACTCTGTCTTAATGGATTTTACAGTCTAAATGAGGAATGCAAATAACAGATAATTACATGGAGTGTAATTTTTTGGGTTTTGTGGTGATGGGGGTAGAATGGGATAATATGGAAACATAAAAATGTAAGTGGTGGGCCAGGAGTTTGGTCTAGTGGTTAAAGTGCTTGCCTAGCATGCAGGAAGACCCGGGTTCGATTCCTCGGTACTACATACATAGAAAAAAGCCAGAAGTGGTGCTGAGGCTCAAGTGGTAGAGCTCTAGCCTTGAGAAAGTCCAAGGACAGTGCTCAGGCCCTGAGCTCAAGCCCAGGACTGGCAAAAAAAAAATGTAAGTGGTCAGAGAAAATGATGTGTAAGTTTTGAAACATCGAAGTGCTGGTGGTTCTTTCTTGTATCCTAGCTACCCAGAAGGCTGAGACTTGAGGATTATGGTTTGAGGCCAGCTGAGGCAAACAAATCTAAGAGATTCTCATCTCCAGTTGACTACTAAAAAGCCAGGTGTGGAGGTGTAGCTCAAGAGGTAACGAGTGCATTATCCTTGAGCAAAAACGCTGAGGGACAGTGTGCCCAGGTTCTGAGTTCAAGCCCTAGTACTCACAACAAACAAATAAACAAAATCACCGAAAACAACAACAAAAAGGTGAGGGACAAGTGCAGAGAGTAGAGAGGGGCTGTTTTTGGATAAAGACAGCAGAAACAAAGGGTCGAAGATGAGAGAGCATGGAACAGTCCCTGACTTGTTCAGGATAACTACGGTTAAGAGCTGGGACTAAATCCTGAATGACCTTTCAGAGGTGAAGGAGCAATTTTAGGGGTCATTGAGAAAACACCTTCAGGATTCTATTGGTTGTTCACTGTCATTGAATGCAAAGGTCTGACTTATGCCCAGGGTGTGAATTAATCTGACACCCATGTGAGGCTAGCGTGTGAGGCTGATAATTGGATGCTGTTTGCAGTTGGCTTTACTGCTAGATCCTGGTTCCTGGCTTTTCACTTCCTCCCACTGTTGAGCTAGGACTCTGGGTAAACCAGTTTGGAAGAGGAAGAGGCTTGTTGAATTTTTCCCCATCAAAGAACATTCTTGGAACTAAAGTAACAACACTCTTGCAATGTGGTTTGGAAAGAGAATGTACTCAGAGCAGGCATGGAGTGCTCAGAAAGAATCCTGTTGAAGATTGCTGGCTCTGAAGAGTCAT
The DNA here is from genome assembly GCF_031878675.1 of Megascapheus bottae. Lineage (NCBI taxonomy): Eukaryota > Metazoa > Chordata > Mammalia > Rodentia > Geomyidae > Megascapheus > Megascapheus bottae. The sequence goes on along the minus strand of NC_143530.1, from coordinate 29,839,667 downwards.
TAATAGTTTCTGTGTAGTCTGTTAGCAGGCCTGGTTGGTAGGACCTGGCTCAGAACTCTGTGACCTTCGCTGAGATTGATTTTAGGCATTCCATTCTTTATGACTTGAAAATGGGGTCCAGTAGTTCATGCCTGTAATCCTAGCTATTCAAGAGATTGATCTCTAAGAATTAAGGTTTGAAGCTCCCCCCCCCCCGCCCACTAGACAAATAAGAGAGATCCTTATCTCCAATAAACAAGCAAAAAGCCAGAAATAGAGGTATGCTCAAGTGGTAGAGCACTCACCTTGAATATGAAAAAGCTAAGCAAGGGCATGAGTCTTCAGTTCAAATCCCAGTGTAGGAAACAAAAACAAAAAAAAACCAGAAGTGAGGATAATGTCTACCTATAGAAACATCCTGGGAATGTCAAATGTAGAAATGACATGATGTCCTGGAGAAAATATTCAGACATCCAGGACACAGAAGTCATTGTCACTGGTGTGACAATGGGCCTTGGTGTTCTTGCTTGCAATCAATGCTTAACTACTTCAACCTAATATATATCTACCTTATTTCCATAAAATACTGCTTGTTCTTAGGCAGACTGTCTCCTCCCCCCATCCCCCTCAGTCCCAGAGCTTGAACTCTGGGCCTGAGCACTGTCTCTGAGCTTTTGTGCTCAAGGATAATGCTCCACCACTTGAAGCACAGCTCTACTTCTGGATTTCTGTGGTTATTTGGAGATAAGAGTCTCATGGACTTTCCTGTCTAGGTGGGTTTCTAACCCAGAGTTTCCTGTCTAGGTTGGTTTCTAACCCTAGTCCTCAGATCTCAGCCTCCTGAGTAGCTAGGATTACAGGTGTGAGCCACCAATACCCAGATATCTCCTATTTTAATTATAAAGAGAATAGTGTATTGAGAGACTTCAGGTTAATAAAACTTTCCAAAGAGAAAGTGAATAGTCCCAACCCAACCCACCTCTCCCCCCAGTTAATTTTTAATGTGTTTGGACACCTGTGTATTTGGAGCTTAAAATGTATGCTTTGCTTTGTGGGAGAAAAGTATCTATTGTCTCAAAATCTCAGAGACCCTAACCTTGCACTCAAGGTATGTTTTCCTGCAATGATTGAGACACTCCTGGGACCCCACTTGCCTTACCAAACAACATCTCCTCTGTAGAGCTGGAGTCATGTTTAAACTTGAAGACCAGTGACTTCTTCCATCTTACAGGGGTTGTTGTCTCCCCAGGCTTCCTTGTGTGGGACTTGGCAGAGGATGCTTCCCTCTTTTCCAGTGACTTTTTTTGACCTTAAGAAATACTGAAGGTCAGACTCAAGTTAGTTGAGGGGAGGTGCTGAAACTTCTCCTTGGTGGGCATTCTGTGTTCTAGATCCGAGGTTAGAGTCTCAGACTTTCCTGCCTGGGCTGGCTTTGAACCGTGATCCTCACGTCTCAGCCTCCTGAGTGCCTAGGGTTTCCTCAAGACACCAGTAGTCCCAGGAGGAAGGGACAGTTCCACGTCAATATTAGTATTTTTGATGCTAGTTCTAGGGCTTAAACTCAGGGTCTGGATACTGTGCCTTAGCTTTTTCACTCAATGCTACTGCTCTGCCACTTTAGCCACAGCTCCACTTCTGGCTTTTGGGTGGTTATTCAGAGATAAAAGTCTTATGGACTTTTCTGCCTGGACTGACTTTGAACCATGATCCTCAGATCTCAAGCCTCCTGAGTAGTTAGGATTACAGATGTCAGTCTCTGGTACTTGGCTAATTGTTTATTTTTAATTTTGTTGGCCATGGGACTTGAACACTGGGCCCAGGTGCTGTCCTTGAGCTTTTCAGCTCAAGGCTAGTACTTTACAACTTGAGCCACAATGCCACTTCTGTTCTTTGGGTAGCCCTTGGAGATATGAGTCTCATGGACTTTCATGCCTTGGCTGGCCTTGAACTGTGTGATCCTCAGATCTCAGCCCTCTGAGTAGCTAGGATGATAGGCATGAGCCACTGGTGCTTTTGCTTAGTTTTTTATTTTTAAATCACAAACTGTGATGCATTTGCAAAGGAAAGCTAAGTGCATTTAATCAATTTCTGGATGAAAAAATATTTAAACCAAATTTCAGATAGAGATAGAAAGACAATTGTGTCCAGTGGGTTTTTTTTTTTTTTTTTTTGGCAGGGGTAGGGGGGAGGCAGGGAGGATAGTATTAGGTTTGAATTAGGATCTTATACTTGCTACTATTTGAATCAGCCTTTTCTACTTTTTGGGTAGAGGGCTGCATTTTTGTCCAGGGCTGGTCTTGGGCCTTGATCAACTTACTTACAATTCCGAAGTAGGCTGAGATTACAAACATGTGCAGCTAAACTTGGCTTATTGAGATGGGGTCTTGTTAACTTCTCCAGGCTGGCCTTCAACTATGATTCTCTTTTTTTTTTTAATTTTTTATTGTGATTAGTAAAAGGGTTACATGATATTTGCCAGATAGAAGGTGCGTTAATTCACATACATTGATACCCTTTCACATGTCTTGGTACCCATTTCCCTCCCCCCCCACACCCCCCATCGGTCTTGGTTTTCCCCCCTTCCCTATCAAATTTCAAATATCCAAATACAAATAAATTCAATATATTAGATAACAAAGTGAGATACTATACCAATATGTCAACTATGATTCTCTTAAAAACTACCTTTGGAATAAATAGAATTACAGGCTTGTGTTACCATGTTTCTATGCCCAGTTTTTTTTTAAGTTGTTACATAGAGATATAACAAACAATCTATAGTATAGATTCATATATCCAGGTCAAACAACACTAAACTATATTTTGGTAGTTTAAAATTGTCCCTGAAAAAGTTTGTTGAATCACACTTATGTTCGCAATCCTTGTTGACAGTTGATATTATCTATTTACTTTCTGCCAGTTTGATGGAGGAAAAATGACATATCTGTATAGGTTTTGTAAAATTTGTTCATGAGGTTGAACATTTTTCCTCCATATATGCCATCCATTTGTATATATTTCTCCTGAAAGGCAGATTTTACTCATTGCAATTTTATTTACCTTTTTTTTGCCAGTCCTGGGGCACTGTCCTTGAGCTTTCTCAAAACTAGCCCTCTACTCTTGGTCCACAGCACTACTTCCAGCTTTTTCTGTGTATGTGGTACCAAGGTATTGAACCCAGGGTTTCATGCATGCTTGGCAGGCACTCTCCCACTCAGTCATACTCCAGGCCCTTACCTATCTTATTTCTTGTTAATTATGTAGTGGAAATAACAGATGAATGAAATAATGCAGTGCATTGGAGTGAACATAGCATTTAGGCTCAGAAAGAAGATTGTGGAGATGGTTTTGTCCCAGTGCTACATTTCACAGAAGAGGAAACCAACATCTTGAGAAGTAAAGCTGCATCCTCACTGCCCAGTTGCAGTAGTCTTTTTCTCTTCCATTTCTCCTCATGAAGCAACGTTTTGGGAAGATTGTCGTCTGAGCTTCTTCTCTGAGTACCTGTCTTCCAGTAAGTCTTCCTGACTGCCGTAGGCAGCCAGCGCTGTGTGACAAGAGGAGAGAAGAGCTGTCTCCTAGCCACCCCAAAGGAATGGCTCTCATGACCTGGCACCAGGCATAAAGCTATGTGCAATATCATAGTCATATCAAGTGGCTGAGAATAGTGGGTTTTATGTGAGGGGGGGTATCATTTGCTGTTGAAATGAAGGAGTTAATATGAACAAAAGAGTGAAAGGTTGCTAAAGGGCCCAATGCCTCCATATGAAATTTCCAGAGGCTGTGTGATTCCAATGTCCAATCATTTGAGAACAATCTTAATAGAAACGATCTAATTCAGAAACTACTTACACTATTTAATTAGGATACATCCTCCACGTGATGTATTCATGTCCTGCTCTCTGAGAGGCAACGGACGTTATGAACGCTATGCGTGGTCATGTGAAGACTCAGTCTTCAAAGCATGTGAGAATCCACCGCAGGAATCTTCCAGGCGCATGCGGTGAACCCAGTGGTGCTTCCACCGAGCTTCCTTAGTGCTGGGAAAGAAGATAGGTCTGATCTTAGCTACTCTGGAGGCTGATTAGATCTGGATCTAATCCAAGTAACTAGCACAAATCTAGAAGTGGAAGTGTGGCTCCAGTGTTAGAGCACCAGCTTGGAGCGAAAAAGCCAAGTGAGAGTGTGAGTTCAAGGCCTGGAGAGTATGTGTTGTCAATTGAAAGAGGCTGGAACTAGAGGTAGATGTTCTCATGTGATCTTACAAGGAAAGGGGCTAATGTGGGCAAAATGAGGAATGTTCCCATGTCTGTTATCTGTATGAACCAGGGGATGAGCTGCCTGCACAGAGGAATTGGGAAAAGTAGAACAGAGTTTTGCCTGTACTGCTGGGCTGCAGATTGCCCCACCGAGTTCTCAGCTGTTTCCAAATCCACAATCTCCCTTTCCTAAATCAAGTGGTCACCAGAACTAGCCTAGAGCAAAGCATTTTGCTGGCATAACTAACCACCTATACTTGCGAATGCACAAGGATCTCGGGACTTCCTGTTATGTAGACTTAAAGAGTGAGAACTAAAATGAAACGGGGTGGGGGGGGAGGTTAGGGTCCTGGTAGAAATTCTTTTCTTCTTCAATTCCCCCTAGCATTCTTTCTTCTACTCTCTCTCTCCATTCCCTCCCTCCTTCTCTCTACCTCCCTCCATCCTTCCTCTCCTCCCCTCCTCCCTCCCTCTCACCTTGCCCATCTCACTTTCTAGCACTTTGCCACTGCCCTGAATACTAGCCTTGAGCAAAAAGAAGCTCACAGTGCCTAGGCCCTGAGTTAAGCCCTAGGAGTGGCGCACTCTCTCTCTCTGTGTCTCTGTCTCTGTCTCTGTCTCTGTCTCTGTCTCTGTCTCTCTCTCTCTGTCTGTCTCTCTCTCTCTCTCTCTCACACACACACACACACACACACACACCAACAACTAGCCAGGTGATGGTGGTTCATGTATGTAATCCTAGCTATGCAGGAGGGAGGTTGAGATCTGAGGATTATGCTTCAAAATCAGTTTAGGAAAATCCTGTAAGATTCTTATTTTCAATTGATCAGGAAAAAGGCAGAAGTGACTTAAGTGGTAGAGTGCTAGCCTTGAATGAAAAAGTCAAGTGAGAGTAGAAGGACCTGGGTTTAAGACACAGGACCAGAAGAAAGAAACAGAGAGAGAGAGAGAGAGAGAGAGAGAGAGAGAGAGAGAGAGAGAGAGAGAGAGAGAGAGAGAGAGAGAGAGAGAGAGAGAGAGAGAGGCAGACAGAGAGACAGAGAGAGAGACAGAGAGAGGCACACACAGAGAGACACACACAGAGAGACACACACAGAGAGAGACAGAGAGAGACACAGAAAGACACAGAGAGAGGCAGAGAGAGAAGAAAAAGCGAAAGAAAGATAACAATAAATACAAATATTGGAGCTGAAAAATCCAACGGATGAGAATGAGCAAACAGAGCTCTTAATAAATAAAAGATAAACATTATTGGGGTTAATGAACCAGAAAGGATATCCCCTATTCTCACAAACAAATATAAGCTATTTGTCATTTAACCTCCTATCTTTTCTACACTCTGTGTGTGTGTGTGTGTGTGTGTGTGTGTGTGTATGTGTGTGCATGCATGCATGTTTAAATATGCCAACTGATGGGACATGTTATTTCTGTCCTCTCAGTGCTGGAGATGGAATTGTGGGCCTCACACTAGCTGGACAAGTAGTCTACTACTTAGCTGTAGGCTGTGTCTTTCTGGTAGAAGACCATTTTGTTATACCTGGGTAAATTTGTCTATTTTGGCTGCAGATTAGAGCTATCTAGAAAGTTAACAACTAACCTCAGTAGCAACAAGTTTTGACTCTTTACCAAGTGAATCAGAATTCCCAAGTAAAGGCAGTTCTCCAGCCAGAATTCTTGTTCTATTTTGTCTTGTCTGGTGGTAGTACTTGGGATTGAACTCAGGTTTTGAGCTAGTAAGGTGGATGTTCTATCACTCAATCATGCCTCTAACCTTTCATTGAACTGATTTTTTTTTTTGAGATAGGGCCTCATTTCCTGCTTAAGCATGCATCTGGGATAATATTCTCCTATTTTTGGCTGCCTGTCATAACTGAGATGATAGATATATGCTACCATGACCAGGTTAAATTGGGGGTCTCAAGCCAGGTCCTGGTGGCTCATGACTGCAATGCAAGAAGATAGAAGCAGAGCTGTAGCTCCAGTGGTAGAGCACTACCTTTAACATAAAAGCTCAGGGACAGTGCTCAGGCCCTGAGTTCAAGCTCCAGGACCAGTGAATACACACACACACACACACACACACACACACACACACACACACACACACACACACACAGATGGGCATCCCAAGTAAATGTCCAGACTGGCCTGTAACCTTGAGCCTCCCAATCTCCCAGCCACTAGAACCTGACTTCAAGCAAGAGATTCTTGCTTGGATTGTGAAGAGTGGTTGAAAAGCTTTGTTTTGTTTTTGTTGGTTTGAACTCTGGGCCTGTGTGCTGTCCTTGAGCTTTTCAGCTCAAGGCTAACACTCTATTCCTTGAGCCATAGCGCCACTTCCGGTTTTCTGGTGGTTAATTAGAGATAAGAGTCTCACAGATTTTAGTGCTCAGGCTGGCTTTGAACCCTGATCCTCAGATCTCAGCCTCATGAGTAGTTAATATTACAGGCATGAGCCAAGGGCACCTGGCAAGCTTTGGTTTTTATCTAGGCAAAAAGCAATTCCAGAAATCGACATCCAATAAAGCAGTCAGCCATGAATCCTGGCTCTGCCTGATCACTCTCTTTCTTTCTGGCTCTCTCTCTCGCTTCATTGATTAATTGATCAATCTGTAGATCAACATATCTATATGAATGTCTATCTATAGATCCCTATATATGTTATGTGCATGTATATTTGTATATACATGTTACATGTATATATATATATATATATATATTTACAGTAGAAGGTACTAGAGATTAAACTCAGTGCCTCATGCTTCCTTAGCAGATGCTCTGCCACTTGAGCCATAACCTTAGCCTTTGTTTGCTTTAGTTACTTTTGGGGTACATGTTCATATTTTTGCTTCTGGCTTTGATTCTCCTACTTGTGTTTTCCATGGAGCTGGGATTCCAGACACACACCACACTTGCAGATTATTTGTTGAGATACAATCTGCCAACATTTTACTCATGTTGACCTTGAACTGTGATCCTCTCAATCTCTGTCTCTTGACTAGTTGGCATTTACAAGCATGAGCTACCACACTTAGCCATTCAACCCTTGGTTTCAGCTGGCAGTACTCTTTGGGGTGGTGGTGGAAACCTCGGAGATGGAGATCTCCTGGAGGAAATGGTCATTGGAGACATATCTTTGAAGGCTGTATCTGGTCCGTAGTTCCTTCCTGGCTCTCAGCTTCCAGTCCACTATAAGTAGCCCCATACCCCCCTACCACAGCCTAGAATCCAGCAGAGCCAAGGACTGAAATTCCTGAAACTACAAGCTAAAATGCATCCTTTCTCCTTTCAAGTTGCTCATGTCAAGTATTTTGTCATGCTGACGAGAAACCTAATTTTTTTTTTGTTTTTGTTTTCTGGTAAGACCATAGGCATCATTGTGCAAACTCCACGTTTGTTCTGTCTCTATACTTTGCGGGCATGACCCTATACAGGTTCCTCCAGCTTCTGGCATGGCATAGGCACAGAGTCAGTTGAGTGGTCAGTCAGTGGGCAATGATTTCTTTAGCCATAGCTGTAGACAACAGGTGTGAGTGTGTGAGGGAACAATACAGGGCTGTGGTTGTCTTTGTAGCTTCTTTCTGCAAGGACTGGGGCAGAAATGCCTTCTGGATTCCTTTGTTCAGAGTGTTCTTTGCTCCTGCTTGCCTTGCCTTTTCTTCTGGTCCAGGTGCAATTTCCACCTAGCTTGTGTTCTACTGGAGGAGAATGCCCCCCCTCCCCACCAGGCCTTCTTCCCAGGGCCAGGCTTTCCTAGCAGGGCCAGGCTACTCTTGCTTTCCTTGGTTTCCCTTGGACGATTTAGGCTCCCTTTGATCTGTTGTTTCGCAGCTAATGCAATGTTTCTGGAAGATTCTTTATTTACCCAATAGCACAGTCATCTACTTTTTACCAGAGATCTTTGGGCTCTGAGAACAAAAGGCCTGGGGCATGTCCTGAGCTGTGGGGGGGGGGGCAGGGGACCGCCTTCCAGTGGCTCTTGGAGACAGTGGGCAGTACTCACCCAAGCTGAGTGGCCAAGTAGGATGAATTGGAAGTGAGATGAATTGGAAGTTTTGCATTGGGATAGAGAACTTTGTCTTTCCTTTTGTTTTTGTTTTCCAGTCCTGGGGCCTGAACTCAGGGCATGAGCACTGTCCGTGGGCTTTCCTCAAGACTAGTGTTCTACCACTTGAGCCACAGCACCACTTCCGGCCACTTCTACTGTAAGGACAGAGCAGGCCCCTTGTGCCCAGTAAGCCTTCTAAGGAACCAGAGCACTTTATCATTGAAAGGGAGGGCAAGGATGGGGGCTGGGGAAGATAAAAGGCTAGAGAGGTAACACAGTGGGGAGTCCAACAAAGGGCAGGGAAAGGAGACTAAAGGATCCAACTTGAATCTGTCCTGCCCAGGCCTGAAGTAGATCAGATCCTCTGATTACTGAAGAGTAGCTTCTAATCCCAGTGGAAGCCCAGCGGGCGACGGGTAGACTGCAGTGAGAGATGAACTAGTTTAAGGGCAGGACAGAGGTTCTCAACCTGAGTACAGCGGCAATATGGGAAAGAGAGAGGAAGGAGGACAGGTGAGAGGGACTGGTCCCACTCAAAGAGTAGCTCTCCTCTTTCTGCTTCGGGAGGCCTGGGGTGGAGCCTGGAATTTGCATGTCTTACAAGTTCCTAGGAGATGCTGTTGCTGTACACTGGTAGGCTGCACTTTGGACTTCAGTGTCTGACCACAGAACCCTGAGGCTAAACAAGGTCAGTGAGAGTGGGAGGGGAATTTAATCAAATGCCCTTTTCTTTCTTTTCTTTTCCCTCCCTTCCTTCCCTTCCTCCTTCCTTCCATTTTCCTTATCTCTTTTTCTCTTTCCCTTCCTCTCTCCCTCCCTCCCTTCCTTCCTTCCTTCCTTCCTTCCTTCCTTCCTTCCTTCCTTCCTTCCTTCCTTCCTTCCTTCCTTCCTTCCTTCCTCTTTGTCAACTCAGGTTTTGAACCCTGTTCCTTAGCCTTTTCCTCTCACTGCTGGTACTTTATCACTTGAGCCTCAGCTCCACTTCTGGGTTTTTGATAAGGGTCTCTCAGATTTGTCTATCTAGGCTGGCTTCAAACTGTGATCCTCAGGTCTCAGCTTCCTGAGTACCTAGGATTACAACTATGAGCCATTGGTGCCCCACTCAAGGGCTTTCTGGTGATGGAGTCCAGGAAGTAAGAGGTGGTATATACATTGGCAAAACTTTGCCTCAACTCCCTCTGGAATGTCTGTGGCTGAAGAAGGCAAACTTCAAGAAAAGTAGTTTCCTGAAGGAGAATCTAGTTTCTGCAAAGAATGGGGTGGTGGAAAATGGAGAGGTGACAACAACAACAAAAAGGCTCAAAAGTTTTCCCTGATGGAGCTGGGCAGCACAATGTCAAAAGAAGTAGAGGGGCCAGAGGCAGGTAGCATATCTATAACCCTAGCTACTCAGGAGACTGAGATCTGAGAATCTCCACTTAAAACCAGCCTGGGCAGGAAAGTCTTCAAATAAATATCTCTAATAATCACTAAAAAGTGGAAGTAGAGCTGTGGCTCAAAGTGGTAGAGCACTAGCCTTGAGCAAAAAAAGCTCGGGACAGCATTTAGGCTCTTAAATTCAAGCCCTAGGAAGAGGAAGAAGAAGAAGAAGAAGAAGAAGAAGAAGAAGAAGAAGAAGAAGAAGAAGAAGAAGAAGAAGGGGAAGAGGAGGAGGAGGAGGAGGAGGAGGAGGAGGAAGAAGAGGAGGAGGAGGAAGAGGAGGAGGAGGAGGAGGAAGAGGAGGAGGAGGAGGAAGAGGAGGAAGGAGAAGAAGAGAAAAAAAGAGGAAGAAGAAGAAGAGGAGGAGGAAGAGGAAGAGGAGGAGGAAGAGGAGGAGGAAGGAGGAAGAGGAGGAGGAAGGAGAAGAAGAGAAAAAAGAGGAAGAAGAAGAAAAAGGAAGAGGAAGAGGAAGAAGAAGAAGAAGAAGAAGAAGAAGAAGAAGAAGAAGAAGAAGAAGAAGAAGGGCTAGAACCCAGCTGAAAAGGGTGAGCTGACCTTTTGGGTGTGCAGGACAAGAGCCCTGAGGATCGGAACATGCCTGAGAGCAGGAGACAGCATGTGTGTGTACACCACATTGCTGGTCTATCACAGATGTAACATGGCTCTCACTCGCATGCGGTTGGCTGTGTTTTGGGTATGGAATCTGCCAGTGACCTCATGTGACCCTCCAAGCATCCTTTTGGGCATGAAGGACAAGGACTGTCACTTTCAGGTACTGCAGGAAGAAACTCAGAGTCCAGGCCTTCTGTTTGGAGGCCTTGCTGGTGCTGGCAGTTGGTGAGGGCCACGTCTGTGTGTTCTGGGTGGCAGGGGGTGGGGGTGGAGGGTGGGGGGTGGCTTGCAGGTGTCTTAGTGGATACAGCCCAGTGTGGTGACTGCAGCATCTGGAGAGGATTGTGGAGGAGTTAATTTGTATATTTTGCATGGAGAAGAGCAGGGGCGGTGGCAGGTGTCTATAGACGGGTGAGGCCAGGAGCAGGAGAGTCAGGCAAGCAAAGGATACAGGCCTGTATCCCTTGAGCTTCTTTCTGGGCCCTTGTGATGCTCTGGAAGCCAGTTTTCTCCTTGTAGTGGGTGTGCTATGCCCAGCTTCCTCTGCTAACTGTCGTCTGATGTGGCCAGTGGGTTCTCTGCCTTGGCTATGCTCTCTCTGGGGAGAGGGATTTAGATCCCCTTATCTGCCTGTCTGAAATACCCTGCCTGCTACCACATGGCTTCTGCTTATGGCCTTTACCTATATCCGTTCTCTGTCCTGTGTGCCAGTCCTTTCCTTGTGGAGTCTCCTGTATATTCTATTTAAAGTCATTGGAAATGAGACCTAGTATGAAGATGAGGAAAGAGGCTGCTTCTGGGCGATGTGTGATATAGGATCTGGTAAGCTGAAGTTGAGTTGGCAAGGTAAGACAGCACAGGTGACCTGAGCTGCTGTGGCCTGGTTCAGAGGAGCAGCAGGAACAGCCACCCTATGGGGTGTGAGTCCTACACTCTTACGAAAGCAAAGCAGAGCCAATGCCCTAGGGAACAATTTAGAAGGACTTGACTGGGACACTAACAGATACTTAGAGATTTCTAGAGAAGGGGAATGAGATGAGATCTCCTTTTCTAGAACTGAAATGTGGGTCAGGGTAGAAGGGAGGGAGCAGAGCAGAAGACAAAGGCTAGAGTGGGGGAAGTTGGAGGAGGCAAGAGACAGTTGGCATCTGATGTGAGAGTTGTATCTGCTTCTGATCCTGGACCCCAAGGCTGGGATGGTTTCACAGGGAAGGGTCTGCAGGCTTCCCTGAGACACTCAACTTGGAATCCTCTTGATCTCAGCCTTCTAAGTAACTAGGATTACAGGTATGAGCTGTACCTGGCTCACAGGTCATTATTTTTTGTCAGTTGTGGAACTTGAACTCTGGGCCTAGGGGTTGTACCTGAGCTCTTCAGCTCAAGGCTACTACCCTACCCCTTGAGCCACAGTGCCACTTCCCGTTTTATATGATTAATTGGAGATAAGAGTCTCATGGACTTTTTTAGTGCCCAGGCTGGCTTTGAACCTCAATCCTCAGGTCTCAGCCTCTTGAGTAGCTAGAATTACAGGTGTGAGCCACTGCACCTGGCTCACAAGCCAATTTTGAACCCTGGCTCTGCTCTGCTCACTGTTCAGTTTGTGGCCTACTTCACCCTGCTATACCTTAGTCTTTTCCTCTATGGAAACAAAACAAAACAAAATAACAAAACACACACACACACACACACACACACACACGCACACACACACACAAGATTCATAACATTCCTGTGAGACCTGATATTGTTTATCCATAAAATTTTAGCTTTGTACCTTTCATATAGCAATGCATGCCCAATGCATGTTAGTCATGTAGCTGAGATATTATAATTATTTACTGAGCAATTGCTAGAAGTTCAGTCGTTTGCTTTGCTCCAGATCAAGATGCATGGTACTCATAAACATATGTAAATAAAAATCCATTTCTATAACTACTTAAAGATCATAATTAAAAAATACTATCTAGCTAGGTTCTGGAGCTCAAGCTTATACTTCTAGGTACTCAGCAGGCTAAGATTCGGTAGATCACAGTTTGAAGCCAGCCTGGGAAGAAAAGAAAAGTCCTTGAGACTCTATCTCCAATTAACTAGTAAAACATTTTGTGAACCAGAAATCCAAAAGGAGTGTGAGACTCTGACTTCAAGCTCTAGTATCAGGAAAAAATAAACATATAGAAAAAGAAATGCCACCTGTAGGGACTAAGGGTACAGCTCAGTGGTAGAACACACAGGCGGTATGCTGGAGACTCTGGGTTCCATCTCCTGCTCTGCAAAATTAAAAAAGAACATAAGCAAAAGTAAAACATCTCCTGTGAGTGACTGTCTGAATATTGAAGGCTGAGCCTCATGTTCTGATACATGGAAGGAGATTTGAAAAGATACAAAAAGAATTATAAATTGGGCACCAGTGGCTCATATCTGTAATCTTAGCTACTCAGGAAGCTCTGAGATCTGAGAATCATGGTTTGAAGCCAGCTCAGGCAGAAAAGTCTTTGAGACTCTTATCTTTAAATAACCAACAAAAAGCTGAAAGTGGAACTGTGGCTCAAGTGATAGAGCCTCAGCCTTGAGCATAAAAGCTAAGAGAGCGGGCCCTGTCCTTAGTTCAAACTCCAGTACCAATAATAAATAACTAGATAGATAGATAGATAAATAATAGTTACAATTCTGTAAGTCAGGTTATGAGTACAATGTATCTCAATCAAGGTCATGGTTCCATGGTTCTCACCCCATCCCCTCCCTACCCTTTATTACATAGTCCATTTTTTACGTAATGTACACTGAATATAATGACTGTGTTTGCTCATCCTTCCTCCCTTTATTTATGTCCCCAACCCTCAGTGCCCCAAAACATGTAAGGAGCCTCCTGGAGTTCATTTTGGTAAATATTATTTTGTATGATTAGATGTACTTAAGCATTGTGCCCTTGTTTTCCTCTCCTAAGAGTGTCCTTGGTTCTCACTCTATGCATGCCTAGAGTCCTGTATAATTTACTATGCCCCAGTGAGAAGCTAATATTAATAATATTGATTACTCATTAGGAGTACTGCCAGATACATTCATTTTCTTCCCTCACCAAATCCTCTGAGAGCTGTAAGGATAATAGCCCTCGAGGGTATTCAGAGTATATTATTAGAAGGTAAGTGTATTTTAGATATGAGGCCTTTGTCTGTTGTATGGCTAGTGAAGATTTTCTCCCAGTCTGCCATGCAGAAGCTCTGCAGTTTAATGCAATCCCATTTATTCAACCTTTCCTTGATTTGTTGTGTTTCTGAGTTTTGATTAAAGAAGTTTCAACCTGTGTGAAGGAGTCTAGAGTTTGCCTTATTCTTTCCTGTAGCATTTTTAGGGTATCTGCTTTTACTTTGAGGTCTTTGATCCATTTGGAGTTGATTGTGGTGCAGGGTGATATATAAGAATCTAACTTCAGTGTTCTACATGTGTTTAGCCTGTTCTGCCAGCGCCATTTGTTGAAGAGGCTATGTTTCTTCCATACTGTTGTTCTGGTTTCCTTATCAAAGATTAGGTGGCCCTAAGTCCAAGGGTTCCTTTCTGGGTCTTCAGTTCTATTCCATTGGTCGTCCAACCTTGGACGACCTTTTTTTTTTTTTTTTTTGCCAGTCCTGCGGGTGAACTCAGGGCCTGGGCACTGTCCTTGGACATTTTTTGCTCAAGGCTAGCACTCTGTCACTTGAGCCACAGCACCATTTCTGGCTTTTTCTGTGTATGTGGTTCTGGAAAATTGAATCCAAGGCTTTGTGTATTCTAAGCAAGCATGCTAGCACTAGGTCACGCTCCTGGCCCCCAGTATCAAGCTTTTTATTACTATGGCTTTGTAGTAGAGTTTGAAGTTTGGTATTGATATTCCTCTAGCACTATTCTTCCTGTTATGGATTGTTTTGCTATTTGGGTCTTTTATTGTTCCATATGAATTGTTTGATTGCTTTTTCTATTTCATTAAAGAATGAAGTTGGGATATTGATGGGTATTGGATTGAATTTGAAGCTAGCCTTTGGCACTATTGCCATTTCCAGGATGTTAATCCCATATCCTTAGCTCTGCTTTCCTTTCCTTTCCTTGTACAGGTTGATTGTGGGTATGTGTCAGTTGCAGTCCACCCCTGTGCCCTCAGCAGGACTGGGTGAAGGAGTGAGGTTGGGCCTAGTGCTGTCTCCCCTCCCTGCCAGCCTCACCTCTTGACAACTCTACTCTTTGAGGTCACAATCAATGGTAAACTCTATGGGCTCCAGGTCTGAGGAGTCAACCAACACTTCAATAAAGCAGTTTCATCTTGTTAAATGCTGATGCCATAAACCTGTAATCTTAGCTACTCAGGAGGCAGAGATCTGAGGATCATGATTTGAAGCCACTGTGGCCAGGAAAGTCTGTGAGATTGGTTTTTTTTTTTGTGTGTGTGTATGGGTCATGGGGCTTGAACTCTGGGCCTGGGCACTGTCCCTGAGCTCTTCAGCTCAATGCTGCCATTCTACCCCTGAGCCACAGCCCTACTTGCAGTTTTCTAGTGATTAATTAGAGATAAGAGTCTCACATTCTTTAGTGCCAGGGCTGGCTTTGAACCTTGATCCTCAGATCTCAGTCTCCTGAGTATCTAGGATTACAGGTGTGAGCCACTGAGCCTGGCTCAGTGAGATTCTTATCTACAATTAACTACCAAAAAAAAAAAATTCAGAAGTGGAGAGAGCTAGCCTTGGACAAAAAAGCTTAGGGTTGGTGCCAAGTCCTGAGTTCAAGCCCCAGGACTGCTCTGCCCTGGGGCATGAAAAACAAAAAGAGAAACAAAACGAATTCTCTCTGAACAGAACATATACAAAAATGTTTTTCTTATTTCTAGTCTCCAAATGATACAGCATAGCAACGATTTATATAGCATTTACATGCTATTAGATACTACAAGTCTCCTAGCGAGGTGAGATGGAAGCTCATTATGTAGGATGTTGAGATCCAGAGGATCACCACTCAAAGCCAGACTGGGCAGAAAAGTCCAGGGGACTCCATCTCCAAATTAACCAGCAAAAAGCCAGGCTTAAGGCATGGCTCAAGCAAACAAGCTGAGCAAGGGAGACCTTTAAACCTTTGTACCATAAACAAGAAAAAAAAGTCATGTTGAAGAGATAAAATACACAGGAGGACGTGTATGTAAATATTGCAACATTCATAGAAGGGACTTGAGCATCATTGATCTGGATTTCTGAAGAGGTCTTAGAACTAATTCCTAGGGGTTTCCAAAGGACCAAGGTATTCTTCTCATCTGAAGTCTGAAGCCACAGCCTTCAAGATGGTATTACCAGTTACCTGGCAGAATTAAGATGGATACCCAAGCTTTTCCCACTTCCATTCACTGCTATATACATTTTTTGTTGGTATGATCTGGGGCTTGGAGAGAATTAGATTTATTTTTTTAAATTTATTTTTTTTGTTGGGGTAATGTATAGAGGGGTTACCCTTACATTCGCCAGATAGTAGGTGCATTACTTCTCACACACTGATATCCCTTCTCATATTTTTGTCCCCATAATTGATTTATCTTTAACTTTACTGTTGACCCCTCTGTCATCTGTGGTGACTCCTCCCTTCCCAGTCTTTGAAGGACTCTCCCTGCACCTGGTCTGTAGTCTCAGGCTGTAGTTGGAGAGCTCAGAAGGAGTAACCTTGAACAGGGGTTCAAGGTTATATTGAATACAATCTTCTGGATGCTCTGAAAACATTGTCATTTGTTAATTTGCAAATAAACTACTGGCCATAGGCTAAAATGATATGAATCTGGAAATGAACTTTGCAGAGGAGTAAATCAGATTTTTGGCATAGGTTTTCTGTCATTAAGACTCCAAAGGTTGGGAAGGAAAATTCAAGGACCAAGGGTATTTCCTTGCTTTGATTTTCACTGACATGCGTGGCTGTGCTTGTATGTATGCACTTCAGAGGTACCTGGAGCTCAGGGGAGCTTGGTGGAAACTTGCAGAATAGCACTGTTGGATTGTGGGGAAACATATATGATATCATAATTACCATACTAGACACTTTGAAGTGGGCAGTCCTCTGACATTAAGTACATTCATATCATTGTATAACTAACATCACTGTTCATCTCTAGAGGTTTTCTACTTGTCTTTCCCCAGCACTTGACAACAACAAATCTTCCTCCTCTTCCTTCTTCATTTCTTCTTCCTCCTCTTTCTCCCTCTCCTCCTTTTTGTCCTCCTTTTCATTGGTACAGAGGCCTTATGTTTGTTTGTTCAACAGGTACTCTACCATTTAAACTACACCTCCAGTCTAATATTTTCCTGGTTAATTGAAGAAGAGAGTCTCAAGACTTTTTCTTTTTTTAATTGGCTATGGGGCTTGAACTTAGAGCCTAAGTGCAGTCACTGAGCAATGTTTCTCAAGGCTGGCACTCTACGACTTTGAGCCAGTACTACTTCTGGTTTTTGGGTGATTAATTGGAGATCCATCTCATGGACTTTGCTGCCTGGGTTGGTTTTGAACCATGATCCACAGATCTCAGTCTCCTGAGTAGCTAGGATTATAGGCTTAAGGCATCTGCATCTGATTCTACTTTCTGTTTCTTTGGCTTTTCCTATGCTAGGTAGCTCACATAAGTGAAATTACATATAGTAGTTGTCTATTTTTTGGTGGTACTGGGGTATGACTTCTGGACCTTGTGTTTGCAAAGCAAGTGTTCTGTCACACAAGCCATGCCTCCAGCCCTTGTTTGCTTTAGTTATTTTTCACCTAGGTCTGCCTTGGTCTGCAATCCTCCTATCTGCTCCTCCCAAGTAGCTAGGATGACAGTAATTATCTTTCATGAATAACTTTTTCACTTAACACCTGAATCCAACATTCACCCATGCTGTAGCATGTACCATGCTTTCCTTTTCTCGGTAGGTTATATAATATTCAGTTGTACTATGTACCCCATTTCTGTGATCCACTCAGCTGTTGGCGTAGATCTGGTTTGCTTCTGCCTTTGGTTATTTATACATAATGCTGCCAGACACACAGGTATGCAAATATCGTATCCCTACTTTCAGTCTCATTGGCTCATTTTATGTCTCTCATCTTAAGCACTGAGAATACTTATTCCTGTCTCACAGTATAGCATTTTGGGGTCCCCTTTATATATATGTATATATGTATACATATATGTACATATATAACTATACATACCCACATATATATACATATTATAATGGAACACAAAGCAAAAAATGTTGAGAAAAATGTATTAATCAATCTGTGATGTCAGCTGCTTTGCCTTCTGCAATGAGCCATTTTCTAAAGCATGTCAACTTATAATTCTGTTTCAGGAGGAGCTGAGCATCTGGACCTTCTGTACTCTGACTACACCAAGTTGTAGGGGATGCCATGGACAGTGGAGTGGCCTCTGTGGCTCCATGTTGGAGTTCGGCCCGTTCTTCTCTGCCTTCACCAAGCGCTGCATGTGAGACCTGCCCCGAGCCATCCCTGACTCTTCCTTTGCATTTCACATTGAGCTTTCAGAGCCTCATCAGCTGCCTGGTTTAAGAAAACCTTAAAGAAGAAAGAAAGAAGGAAAGAAAGGAAGAAAACAGAATGGAAGGAAAGAAAGAAGAAAAAGAGAAGGGAAGAAGAAAGACAAAAGCAATTGCCAAGTATTTAAAAAAACGAACAAACAACAAAACAGATCAATGATACTCACTAAAAAAATTAGAGCAGGAGGATTGTAGTTTGAAGCCTGCCTGGGGCGGGGAGAGGCGGGAGGTGGGGGGGAACACTATAAGATTCTCAACTAACAGCTACTAAGATTGGGAAGATGGCGAGTCTAGACCAGTCCTAGAAAAAAGTTGTCAAGATACCCTCAGTAAAGAAGCTGAGTGTGATCATTTACACATGTCATCTCTTTTATTCCGGAAACAAATAGGTGGAGCACAGCCTAGCCCACTCCTCTTCCTAGATGGTCATGTCTATTACTATCAGGTTGTATCTCTCACACTATTTTCACGTGAGAAACTCAAAATTCTCCTTCCAATTTTGCGAATTCATTCTAGGAATCCTACAAAGAAGATGCAAAGCTTTCATAAAATAAAATGCCAAATAGTAATCTACATTTAATTGAAATAAAAGAAGAAACAAGCCCCTGTCAGAAGTTGGTGGCTTAGCTGGTTTTCCATTATTGTAACAAAATACCAGAGGCAACTAACTTATAAAGCAGAAGGTTCATTTTGGTTCTTAATTGGGAGTTTTTAGTCCATGATTGACACTTTACTTTTAGGTCTGTGGTGAGGCAGAATATTATGGCCAGAGTATACATGGTAGAGCCAAGCTGGTCATCTCAGGGTGCCTGGGAAGTGAAAGAGAAAGATCAGAAGGGGATTGAATTATCTACCACACCTCCAATGACCTGACAACACCCTTTCTCGGGCCCACCTCTTCCAAGTTCCATCATCTTCCTGTAACATCAAATTATTTAACACATGGGCCTTTGGGGAACATTCCATTTACCAGCAACAGCTGGCATTTGTTATTTCCATGGTTCTCAAAACTCCTCCCCCTTCCCTCTCCCTCTCCCTCTCCTTTCCTTTCCTCTCTTCCAGCTCCTCTCCGTCTCCCTCTCCTCCCTTTTCCTCCTCTTTTTGGAAGTACTGAGATTTGAATGCAGAGACCTGAAGCCTATCAGGCAGAAGCTCTCCCACTTGAGCCCCTTCCCCAGTTCATCATCCCTTCCCTTCCATTTCTTTTTCTTCCTTTCCTTCTTTCTCTTATGCTCGTACTGGGGCTTCAACTCAGGACCTTGTGCTCTTAATCTGTTCACTCAGGACTGGTGTTCTACTACTTGAGTCACAGACGCATGTCAGCTTCTTTTGTGATCAATTGGAGGCCAAAGTCTCATGGACGTTTTCTGCCTGGCTGGCTTTGAATGGTGATCCTCAGATCTCAACATCCTGAGCAGCTAGGATTATAGGTATGAGTCACCAACACCTGACTCATGTTCAGTCTTCTTAGTCTTCAAGCACCTGCTTCATTTTCAGCATCCTCAACTATCAAATTCTTCCTAATAACATTGGCCTTCCTTGCTCTCAGTTTAAACTTTAAATTTTGGCACCTTAGCCTTGCAAGGCAGACGACGGCTAGCCAGGTGTCTTGACTGTGGTGGGGTGGGCATGAGCTGTCTGATAAACCATCCTTAGCTCCAGAGAAGAGAATGTTTATAGGTTTAAGGGGAGATTAATTTTCAGGGGCTTCAGGCTCCTAATATTCTTCTCTAGTTTGTGCTGGGATGCTGGCACAGAGCTAACAAGACAACATGACCTCTGTAGAGGGAAAATGCCCTTGAGACACACTCTTATTTGGAAATGCACTGAACACATGGAGTTTAGAGCCAGGGGATCTGCGCTGACCACGTGCAGTGTGTGTGCCTTTCCCTGAAGCCATTCTTGGCTCTGTGCTTCTAACAGACAATGCTTGTCTTGGAGGAAAGGCATCTTCTTTGGGGAAGAATGGAGGATGGGGAATAAAGCAAAAGTGAAGTTCATTTGCATTCAGATGTTTACATTAAATATTAAAAGGGCTGTGTGTGTGTGTGTGTGTGTGTGTGTGTGTGTGTGTGTGTGTGTTAGTCTTTTATTGATAGGCTGGCATGGCTGTCTGGGCTTTTTGGATCTGGCTGTGGGCAGAGGGGGAGGAAAAGGTTGACCATAACCTGAAAGCAGTTCAAGGTCAGATCCTCATCTTGTGCCCTGGCACTGTGGCTGTGTTTGAACAGTAAGTTCAAGGAACTGAAAAACACGGACGTTTCCAGCACCAGCTAGAGAACACCTGGTGGTTTCTCTTTTTACCCAATGAAACGTCACCATGTTTTAAAAGCAATAACCAGAATTTAGGGTTGGGCAGGGAGTATCAGTGGGAGGGCAGGAAGCCGGGGATCAGTATAGGGAAGTCCAAGTTCAAGTACTGGAGATTGAGGGTTGTTCTATGAATGTCTGAAAGGCAAGAGCTGGAACCTGTCCTGCTTGGAGCCAGAGAAAGCCTCTACTCAGAAACTGGCTGCTTGGGGCTTTCTCCTGCTATAGACAATCGACCAAGAGGACAGTGCAGACTGGAGGACTGGTATTCTTTACCCACCTCTGAGTTTTGAAGAAGCCAGGAAGTTATGCAGTCGGGGACATAGAGACACTTGTTGCTTTGAACAAATGGCAGTTCCTTGGCTGTAGAGTGTCTGGGATCAGTGAGGTCCTTGAAGCAAGGGTCCCGTAAGGAGAGGTTGTGTGTCCCCTTCAATCTTCCTCCCTCCATCCTCTTCTTTCTTTTTTCATTTTTGTCTGAGACCAGGGCTTGAGCTGCCTGACACTTTGGTTCATTGGCTAATGGCTCTCCTCACTGAGCTATGCCTCTAACCTCTCCTCTGCTCTCCTTTCTCCTTCCCCTCCCCTATGGACTTTTCTTCCTCCTTTCCTCCCTTCCTAGAATAGAGTTCTCTGAATGGATTCCATTCTCATCTGGCCCTGTGAGTTTCAAAACTCATGGGGCCTGGTGACTGCTTAGCTTTCTTGCAAAACTGACTCTTGCCATCCAAGTCTAAGCCCCTCTTGGGCTTGTCCTTTACCAGGGAACCCTGGAAATTTCCATTGGTGCCTTCCATCCATTTGTGCTCCCCCCACCCAGGGTGTGGCAATTTGACTGCACAGAGCAATTATTTTGTCTTCTCATAGGCAGCCTTGAACATCTTTTTTTTTTAGACTTAAAAATAGTTATTATAAAGGTGATATATAGAGGGGTTAATGCTTCATAAGCTAGGTAGTGAGTATATTTATCTCTGTCTCTCTGCATGCCTCTGTCTTTTTCTGTGTCTCTGTGTCTGTGTCTGTGTCTGTGTCTCTCTGTCTGTCTCTCTTTGTCTTTCTCTGTCTCTCTGTCTGTCTGTCTGTCTCTCTCTCTCTCTCTCTCTCTCTCTCTCTCTCTCTCTCTCTCTCTCTCTCTCTCTCTCTCTCTCTCTCTCTCTTTCTCTCCTGAGTTTCTTTGTTCAAGGCTGGAGCTTTTCCATGTGAGCTACAGTGCTATTTCTAGCTTTTTATTTTATTTTTTTTGGTTGGTCGTGGGGCTTGAACTCTTAGCCTGGACATTGTCCCTGAGCTTTTCAGTTCAAGGCTATCGATCTACCACTTGGATCCACAGTGCCACTTCTGATTTTCTGGTGGTTAATTGGAGACAAGAGTCTCACAGACTGGCAATCCTCAGATCACAGCCTCCCAAGTAGCTAGGATGATACATGTGAGCCACCAGTATACATCATGAACACATTTCTTTTTGGACATGTCATCCCTTCCTTTGCTTTCTCCCAGTTTTCCTTCTCAGTCCTGCCCACAAGTTGTATAGTTCATGTAATCTAGTAACACTGCTTTATTAGTTTACCCTTTGTCCCCACTTCTGTGCCCCTCCTTTACGCCAAAGACCGATAAACAAGACAAAAAAACAAACAAACAAACCTCCGTTTCACTTTTCTGGAATTCAGTTCTGTGAGTACAGTTTATATGATTGGAGGTACAGAGGTATTATGCCTTTCGGTTCCTCCCTGTGTGTGAATGCTTAGAGTCCTGTATAATTCTTCATGTCCCAGTGTAAATTAGATCTAGCTTCTGCATACGAGAGAAAATACACACTATTTCTCTGAGCTTGGCTTACCTCACTAAACATGATCTACATGATTTGTTCTCTGTAAATGACCTAATATTATTCTTTCTAATGACTGTATAAAATCCCATTGTGTATAGATGCCACATGTGCAAGGGTCTTTACAGTGTCAAGGCTTGTGATGTTCTGGGTAGATGGCCCGGAGTGGAATGGCTGTGTCGTGGAGAAGATCTATGTTTAGTTTTTAATCGACCATGGGGCTTGAACCCTTTAGCTCAAGGCTAGTGATCTACCATTTTGAGCCACAATACCACTTCCGGTTTTCTGGTGGTTAATTGGAGATAAGAGTCTAGTGGTCTTTCCTTTCTAAGCTGACTTTCAACTGTGATCTTCAGATCTCAGCCTCCTGAGTAGCTAGGATTACAGGTATGAGTCACTAGTTGTTAGCTTTTGTTTAGGGTTTTTTTTTTTTTTTTGAGGAACCTCCAGACTGCTGCCCCAGACACCTTTTCAAAGCTTGATTGCCCTAATGCCATTGTAATAAAATCAGAATCTCTAGGGGTATATCCCAGACTAAGTAGTTTTTAGAAGCCTCTGGAGTGATTTCAATGGCTGCCAAGTTTGAGGGCTGACAGGATTGTCCTTTCTGAGTACATCCAGATTGGCTGGACTTGACTCTTACTAGTAGTAGGCCTGGTTCAGTTATTTCCCACTCCGTGCCTCAGTTTCTTCATCTGTAAAGTGGGAAGGATAAAGGGATCAAAAGGATTCTATGATTGGATATTAAATACATTAAATGCACAAAGGGCTCAGAAAGTGGTTGGCACTTAGCGAGCACTCTCCAGGCATTTGCTATCTATGAGACAAAGCTGTTCATCTGAAGATTCGAACAAGGGCTCAGTGGAGGTCAGCATAAGCTTGGTCTCATTTTCCAAGATTCTGCACCTGTAGATTCAGCCAATCTCAGGCAGAAAATGTATTTTTAAAAGTTGCATCTGATACCATCTTGAATTAAAACCCTTTTGCATAATTACTTAGAGATAATAAAAGGCATATTTTTATTATTATTATTATTATTATTATTATTATTATTATTATTATTTTACCAGTTCTGGGGCTTGAACTCACAGTCTGAGCACAGCCTTGGGCTTTTTCCTCAAGGCCAGTGCTCTGCCACTTGAGCCACAGCACCACTTCAGGCTTTTCTATGTATGTGGTACGGAGGAATTGAACCTGGGTGTTTGTGCATGCTAGGCAAGCAATCTACTACTAGGCCAAACCTCTGGCTCATAAAAAGGCATTTTAAAAAGTAGCATCATGCTAGGTGCCAATTCCTTAGGACTATAATTCTAACTACTCAGGATGCTGAGATGTGAGGATTGTAGTTTGAAGCCAGCCTGGGCAAGAAAGTTCCAAGACTCTTTATCTCCAGTAAACTATTCAGAAAAAGCCAGACCTGGTGCTGTGGCTCAAGTGGTAGGGTGCTAGCCTTGAACAGAGAAAGGTTCAGGGATAAAACCCAGGCCCTGAGCTCAAGCCCCAGGAACAACAAAAAAGTTGCATCTGTCCTGGTCCAGGCATAGACTTTTTTTTTCTTGTTATGAATTATAACTTAAGTAAAAAAGCCATAAATGATATCATCTACTGACAGAGAATTGGCATCATATTAGGTCATCTTAGAGGTGGTATAAAGAAGCTTAAGTGGTGGAGTGACAGTATGAGGCCTTCAGTTCAAATCCTATTACTGCCAAAAAAACAATGAATTGTCCTGACATGATGGGAAAAGGAGGTCTGTTGGGTTGAGGAATCAGCAAGAGATGGGGAAGGGAAACAGAGGTCTTCGGGATGAATGTGATCAAGGTATTTCATGTAGATGTCTGAAAATAGAATAATAAACCTACTAAAATCAGTTGAAAAGGGGAAATGAAAAAGGTTAAGAAAGAGTAATACAGACAGGCTGAACCTGATCCAAGTATATAACATACATGTATGTAAATATCACAATGGAACCTCTTTCATCTAATTCATGTGTACACAATATGAGAATAGAAAAAAGTAAAAAAAAATAAAGTAGATAAGTGATGGATAGGTTAAATGCAAATATTTTGTCATTTTATTTATTTATTTATTTAGTTAGTTAGTTAGTTGGATTTTAGTTTCCAGAGACAGGGTCTTGCTGTGTATCCCAGGCTGATCTTGAGACTCATAAAGCTCTCTCCTCAGTCTTCTGAGTGCTGGTATTACAAATGTATGCTGCTATATCCACCTTCTACTATGCCAATTTATATGTAGAACTTGAACATCCACAGACTTTGGTCCTTTTGCTGTGACTTGGAGCCAATCCACACCAGATAGCAAGGAATGACAGCATTTCATCAGAAATCCAGCTGAGCTTCTCTTTGAAGAGGAGAAGCCTCCATTTGGGATTGTCTAGCACCCATCCAGCCACATGCCCGTGGGGATGGGGGGGGCAGCTCTGCCTGGCTCTGGTATTTATCAGGTCCTCCGTTATGTTGGTCTGTTTGCAAGGCAATGAGCCTTCTTTATCTTCTCAATCCTGGTTCCCTCTGTAGCCCCAGCCTCTCTGTCACAGGCCTCAGCCACACCCTGGGCTTTCTATGGCTTCTACCTTCCTGGAATCCACCCTCAAAAAGCCTCTGTAGCCTCAGACTGAGGTCCTCTCTTGCCCCCTCCCCACCTGCTGAGCCCTTGGGGACCCATCCTGGCTGGCTTGTTCCTTTCTCCCCTGTGGAATTAGGGTTCCTTGCTGAGCTGATGCAGCCCAGTTCTCAAAAGCACCTCCATTTCTTACCCACCGACTTCATACTGGGGCCTCTTGGCCAAGCCTTTCATCTCCTCCTGATCCCCAAATGCTGAATCCGTTGGGGTGGTTCGTGCCTGACAGTAATTGGACCCCCAGAGCTTTCCTGCCCTGCTGTTGGGCTATCCTGATGCTGTCCTGGTGCCACAGGCAGGCATCCTAATTCAGGTCCATTTTTAGCTCCCTATCGGATTCCCATAACAGCTGCTCCGAATCTGAATCTTTTCCACTCTGTCCAGCCCCAGCTGACCCTGTGGCCTTCTCTCCCTCCCTCCCTCCCTCCCTCCCTCCCTCCCTCCCCCCCCCCCCCCTCTCTCTCTCTCTCTCAAAGGAAGCCATCGCCCATACCACTAAGCTCCCTTCCTCTCTTTCTCCTTTTTTCTCTTTAAACCATGGCCAGTTTCCCATTCTCTTTTTATTCTGTCTGGGACAGAGACATTTCTTTTTATTTCAAGGCTAAAACTTCTTCTTGGGTTCCTAATCTTCTCTTCTCTCTGCCATCTTTCTGATTTTTCATGTTTTCTCATTCTTAGCTTCCCTTTCCTCTGATTCCCTCCATTATGGGACTTCCTCTAAATGTCTTCATCTTAAAAAAACAATCAGTAACCCTTTTATTAATTACAATAAAAAATAAATATTTAAAGTAGAAAACAACAACAACAAAAAACCAGTCAGGCTGGCTGAGGTGGCTCATCTGTAATCCTAGCTACTCAGGAGGCTGAGATCTAGGGACTGTGGTTCAAAGCCAGCCTGGGGCACTAAAGACCGTGAGACTCTTATCTTCAACTAACCACTAGAAAATGGGAAGCAGTGCTATGGCTCAAGGGGTAGGGTGGAGCCTTGAGCTGAAGAGCTCAGGGACAGCGCCCAGGCCCAGAGTTCAAGGCCCATGACCCACAAAACAAAACAAACAAACAAACAAAAAGAAAACAGTCAGGAGACAGAGGGAGGGAAGTGATATTGTCCCAAAAGAAATGTACTCATTCCTTGATGTATGTCACTGTAACCCTCTGTACATCACCTTGAGAATAACAAGGAAATAAAAAATTCAAATTACACAAAAGAAACAGCCAGAAGCTAGGCCCTGCTTTGGTTTTCCTCCTCCTTTTCTTCCATTTCCAGGCCTTGTTTATTCTCTTACCTTTTTGCCACCCCAGTTCTAGCTTCCTGCCCTGTCGTCTG
Source organism: Megascapheus bottae (assembly GCF_031878675.1). Taxonomy (NCBI): domain Eukaryota; kingdom Metazoa; phylum Chordata; class Mammalia; order Rodentia; family Geomyidae; genus Megascapheus; species Megascapheus bottae. The sequence goes on along the minus strand of NC_143530.1, from coordinate 29,813,722 downwards.
GAACTGACCACAGGAAGGCTATCCGAGGAGGTAACCTGGGGAAGCAGAGTCAGCCATGAAGGGTTTAAGTCCCGTATCTACTCCACTTGTATTAGATAATCTTGACCTTCACTTGGCAAATCATTAATCTTCTCAAAGTTCAATTATGCTCCTCTGAAAATTGGAAGACGTGTTACCTAATTCACTGGGTTGCAGTGAATATAAATGAAGCTGCATCTCTTCCACACCCAATACCTAATAAAAATATCCCCACCTTTCTTTGCTTTAGCCAGTGCTGAGCCCTTCGTGTATTCTTTGCCTACTGGCTCACACTCCAGTTCCCTTCCAGGGCTTCTTATATCTCTCCATCGTTCCTTGCTAGGTTCTGATCCTTCCAATTCCTTTTCTCTGGAGGACCTTCCTCTAGTACATACCACAGGTGCTGTAGTTTGATCTGTGGTGACCATTAGATGCTTCTGAAACTGAGAAATGTAGAAGTGAATGTGGGGTGGGGTGTGTGTGTGTGTGTGTGTGTGTGTGTGTGTGTGTGTATTTTGCTGGAATTTGAACCCATACCTTGTGTTTAAGGCAAGTACTGTACCATTTGAGCCCCAACTTCAGTCCTTTGTCTTTTGTCATTGTCTCCTCCTCCTCCTCCTCCTCCTCCTCCTCCTCCTCCTCCTCCTCCTCCTCCTCCTCCTCCTCCTCCTCCTCCTCCTCCTCCTCCTCTTCCTTTCCTTCTTCTTCTTCTTCTTCTTCTTCTTCTTCTTCTTCTTCTTCTTCTTCTTCTTCTTCTTCTTCTTCTTCTTCTTCTTCTTCTTCTGATTAGATCTCTCATTTTTGCCTAGGAGCAGGGATGTTGAATTTGCCTTTGTATCTCTCTAGAGTTCCAGAAGGAAGGGGGTCCTTTCAAAAATTTATCTCTAAAAAAATTACTTTTTGCTAGGGATCTCTTTATAACCTCCTACACATTAAAAAAAAATCTAAGTGGCTCTGTTTTCCCGCTGTGAAGATACTTCTGAACTTTGTACAATTTATCATAAAATAAGGACTTATCATGTAAAGGTCTGAGCAAATTTTATAAAGATGATAGATCTAGCAGACTTTTGGTGTTTCTTTGGCTACCTCTGGAGATTATTTCTCTTCAAGTTACAAAAGTCTCATTGGCAAGTAGTAAAGAGGATTGACTCACACTTGTCATGGTGGAAGGAAATAGTCTTGCTGATAGCAGACATCCTAGCCCGCTTTTACAAACTGTGCCTCGGTGACTGTATGCCTTGAGTGCGAGGTAACTAAAACAGATATGCAAGCTGGGTGCCAGCAAGTCATGCCTGTGATTTTAGCTACTCAGGAGGCTGAGAATTGAGCCTCAAAGCCAGCCCAGGCAGGGAAGTCTGTGAAAATTTTATCTTCCATTAACCAGCAAAAAGCTGGAAGTAGAGGTGTGGCTCAAGTAGCATAGAACCAGCCTTGACAGAAAAAGCCACACGAGAGTGCAAGGCCCTGAGTTCAAGCCATAGTACTGGGGTGCACACATATACACACACACACAGACACACAGACACACACACACACACACACACACACACACACACACACACACGCATACTGTTAGTGCACCTTCCAAAATGAGCCCTCTAAAGCAATTTCCACTACAGAAGAACTGACATTCTTCTTTTAGGGGGCTTTTTTGGAAGGCACATAACTTGCGTATGCAATAAATATCCGGTATGGCTGTGTGGGCCTGTCATTAGATGCTGGGACTACAATGAATCAAGTTCAATTTCACGGGAGTGCAGTTGGCACAGACAGGTTATTCTTGGGAAAGGAAGACGGATGTGTGGAGGTCGGGGGAGAAGCTGCCTGGGCTTAGGGATTGTCCAAGAGGACAAACTGAGGGACAGTCTTCAGCCATGGTCACACCTGCCCCTTCTGGCAGGTCTCTCCATACGGTGACTGCAGTCACGTGTCCCTGGCTTGTCACATTAAGCACGGCATCCTGAGATGCTTCCTGCCACACACCCCAGCTTCCCTGAATTCATCTTTCAGTCTAGAGGATTTACAAAGATTTATATCATTAAGAGCAAGATCTCAACAGCATGCTGTATGGGGAGAAACATGTTTTGCTTCTGGCTATATACGTATTAGTCTGTAAGCTCTTCTGGGCAGGGACTCACTTTATGAGTCATAGTTCTCTGTGGAGAGCTTTATTCCTTCTTAGGGCTGGGGTGGCAGCAATTTAGGTCTATCTCACTGTCTCAAATCAACACTTAGTAATAGACACAGGCGTGGATGGGTAATCTACATCTTACAGGGAGGGCCAGGGCCTGATTTCTGACCTCTGTGATTGCCCCTTAGCATCTGCATGGGGGATTGTGTCCAGGATTTCTGTAGACACCAAATCCACGATGCTCAAGTTACACATATAAAATGGTGTTTTTCCATTGAACCCTCGTGTAGCCTTCCATTGACTCTAGAATCGTCTCTAGATGACTTGTTCTTACTAGAGTGTAAATGTACTATATATGTACATGGTAGTTATTCAGTATCATTTAATGAACAATCACAAGATGAAAATAGACTGCACATGTTAAATATAGATCCAATTTTTCCCACAATGTTTTTGTCTGTGGTTGATTGAATCCAAACTGCAGTTTGAATAGCCAACTACCCTCCTCCCCTCACAATGAGGATAGAAGGGAAGATAACTACATTTCTTAGTACCAAGCCCTTTTCTTGGCTGAGGAGTGGCAAGGCTGAAAGGTGCTTATCTTCCTTGAGGCCTGGAGGCCTCAGCTTTGGATCATCCAGGGGTGCTGGAGGTCAGAGCAGAGCACAAATGTTTGAAGTGGTGTTTATGCCAGGCCGTGCACTGCCCTTGCAGCTAGTTGGGGCTTGCCAGTAGTTGGTTCCAGCAGAGTTTGGACAGCTTTCCAGCAAGGATAAGCATGCTTCCATGGTCACCTGGGGCCGGGGGGATGGAAGAGGCAGAGGCCTGAAATAAAACATCAGATTAGGGAGGGGAAATAAATCATGCCAGTTTTCTTCCTCCAGCCCAGTTTACTAGATGTCATTTGGATGCCACTAATGTACGCCTCCTGAATATTTCCATGTGCTCACATGAAATTTGAACGGAACAACTGCTATGGCCAAAGGAATTTTGAACTTATTTCAATTAGTATCTAATCCAGGAGGTGTAGTATATACTACATAACCTGTCACAAACTCAGTATGTGACTAACACATGTTCTGTGTCAACAAAAAGTGGTAGAGACTAAAATCCGCCATGGGCCTTCTACTGAGAAAGGCAAAATAGTTCAGAGATGGGTGGTGGCTACTTTTGACCATTAACTCCCAGCTCCAGGTAGAGAGTCAAGGAGTTTGACTGACAGAGGCAAATGCTCCTTCTCAATTTAGATTTGCATATCCAGGAATGGAAGTAAACACTACTAGAGGCCCTAGAGCAGGAAGCATCATTTTAATTTGCACCCATTTTAGAGGCCTGAGTATCAAAGAAAGGGATCCATTTTTATGACAGAGTCAATCTAACAATGTACTGTGAGGATTAATTACGCAAGGTTACAGGCTGAGTGACAGTTTGGGTGAATGAGATAACCAGGATGGCTTATCCCATAAGATCAAGGAAGATCAACATTAAAAGAAGAAAAAAGTTCACAGAATTAAATGAAAAGATTAGCTATGGCTAGAGTAGAATGTGTAGCTTTTAATGTTTTCAACAATTTTCTCTTCTTTTTCATTCTTTTCTTTTTCTTGTTGCTGCTGGTGCTGAGATTTGAACTCAGGGCTCATAGGTATAGATAGGATCACAAACAATAAGCCACTAGGGCTCAACTTACATTTTAGACAATATATAAAAATAAATGGGGGTCAGGAGTTTGGCCTAGTGGTAGAATGCTTGCCTAGCATGCACAAAGACCAGGGTTCAATTCCTTGGTACCACATACATAGAAAAAAGCTGGAGAAAGCCCAAGGACAGTGCCCAGGCCCTGAGTTCATGGCCCAGGGTTGGCAGAAAAAAAAAATGGGTATTTTGGTCAATTATTAACATGCATTTTTAACATTTGTTTAAAAAGTTTACTGACACCCACTACTTAGATAGTAGATTTAGATAGTGGATTGGTAATTATGTTTATATATGCCACTTTTTAATATATAAAACAAATGGCCCAAGACTATACTTCTGTTAGGAAATGAAATAAGCAACAATTCTCATTTGTTGAGTCCATTCACTATTCTTAGAAACTTTATTTTACCACAGCAACATGAAAGATATGATGTGCATTTTATGTATGAGATACTCAGAGCTTCATCTTGCTTAGTCACAGAGCTAGTAAAAGGCAAGTGTGATTGGTTTCAATGTTCATGTTGCTTTTCGTTCAACTCTGTCTTTGGGGAGTTTACTCAGGGTATCCAGAGTCCACAAATCTCTTAAATCAATTGTCTGTGGCTTTTACGGTAGAAGACACCATTGTGTTGAGCCAGCATGTGGCCTAGTGGTAGAGTACTTGCCTAGCATGTATGAAAAGCTGAAAGTGGTACTGTGGCTCCCTAGAGTGCTAGCCTTGAGAAGACTCAAGGAGAGTGCCCAGGACCAGCAAAAGAAAAGAAAAGAAAAAGAACACACTGTTGCGTGTATGTACATCTAGACATCCTTACACACCTGGAATGGAACGTAAAGGAACACATCTGATCTGCTGACTATTATAGACAGAGCTTTCCTGGAGGCATTACAGTAATGGACCCATTGGATTCTGGGGTTCTAAAACTGGATTTTATTTACGAGAACTGACTCAATTGAAGCAAATCAGCTGACATAAGAACTAGCTGTCACTTTGGCCACAAAGTTGGAGCAGAAATGATAGGATGTAGTCCACTAAGTTTTGCCCCCTTCCTTGTGGTGGTGATTGGGGGAGTGTGTGCTAAGATGGAACTCTGCCATCCTAATAGTGGAAGTGAGCTCACCTATGCTGGGCAGAAGACAAAAGAACTTGCTGTTTAATTCACAGAGATGATATTTGCTTGTTTTTGGTCATGGGTCTTGAGCTCTGGGCCTGGGTGCTGTCCTTGAGCTCTTCAGCTCAAGGCTAGCACTCGACCACTTGAACCACAGCACCCCTTTCAGTTTTCTGGTGGTTAATTAGAGATAAGAGTCTCACTAACTTTTGTGCCTGGGCTGGCTTTGAACCTTGATCCTCAGATCTCAGCCTCCTGAGTAGCTAGGATTACAGACATCAGCTACCAGCACCTGGCCGATGAGGAGCATTTTTTTTATGTATACAACCTCGTTTATCCTGAATGATAGAATAAAGTGAGTCTTCCCTCTTAGATTGTGTAACATCCAGTGCCCAGCTTGGGGAGATGTGCTTGAATTCAAGTAACATTTGCCCATCAAATCTACATGAAAATCTACATGACTTGTCATGCAGCTAAAGAAAAGTCAGGTTGATACGTGAATTTCCCCTCATCTAGCTTTGCTTCACCAACCTACTTGAATGCTGGAACCAACTTTTATCAAACTGAGATTTCAGTGAACAATATATTGGAAATATTTTTTATGTTAGTAAAATTACTTTTCACTGGAGGAACATGGTTTGAAAAATCAGGGCCAGTCATTTGCTCAAGGCCCTGGCTCTAAATGGGCTGATCTTGGGGTTATTTTTATCAAAGAAGTGGGCAGGTGGGTGGTCCGAAAATTAGAATAACAGGAACTACACCTTCAGGGAATATTTTTCTTCCAGCAATGGCACCCTGATAGACTGACTGTCAAGTATTCTGACTCCTAACTCAGTCCCTGAGTCAGGGACATCTAATGTTTGCTTATGTGGAAATACCATTCTGGCTACGGATTTAATCAAACATTGGTTTAATAGTAAGACTGCAGATGCATTTCCAAGAAACCTTAAGGATATTAAAAGCTACATGAAGATTGCGGTTTGAAGTTAACTAGGGCATACAAATATGTAAGACTCTTATTTCCAATTAACCAACAAAAAAACAGAAGTGGAGGTGCAGCTCAAAGTGGTAGTGTGCCAAACAAGTGTGAGGCCCTGAGTTCAAGCTCCAGTGCATGCACACACGCACATAACACACAAAGCTGTATGAAAAAATTCCTTTAAGCTGGGTGTTGGTGGCTCACACCTGTAATTCTAATGACTCAGGAGGCTGAGATTTAAGAATCATGGTTCAGAACCAAGATGGGCAGAAAATTCTGTGAGATTCTTATCCCCAAATAACCACCAGAAGACTAAAAATGGAGCCGTGTCTTAAAGTGGTAGAGCACTAGCCTTGAACACAAAAGCTCAGGGACAAAGACTTGAGTTCTAGACCCAGGACTGACAAAAAAAAAATAATTTTTAAAAGACATTAAGCTTACACACTCTTGGCTGTATGTAGTTAGATCTGGAATGACCCAACAGTCCATGTTAAAGGCTTAGTCACACAGCACTGTTGCAGGGAGTGGGCCCAAGAGATAGGCCTACTGAAGTCTTCCGGTTTTTAGGGCTACACAGCCTTGGAGGGTGCAGTCCCCCACCCACTTCCCATTTCCTGGTCATTTTCCTACTTCCTTTGCTAGACAGATTCCTCTACCTGTGGGCCCAAAGTAACAGGGATGGAAACTTCCACAATTGTCATCCAGATAAACATTTTCTCCTTAGAAGTTTATCTCAGACATTCCTTTAGAGATGGAAAGCTAACTAATCGCATCAATTAAATGGTTTGTCTTGTAGTATTTATCTTTTAAATGTCATTGGACATGTAGAACTGTGTAATTAAAACAAACACAAATCCTAAGTGGCAGAGAAGAAAGGCAATATAGCATAGAAGATGAAAAATATAATCCGATTATTTAAAAATGAAGAAGACGAATTGCAGTATCGCTCATGGCCCCCAACGGTGATTAAAGAAGCACACTGATACCTAGGGGATGGGTGTCTACGACTCTGCTAAGTCTCTCTTTGTCTTGTACCAACACCTGACCATGTTAAACTAAGTATGATAGGTACTATGGTTAACATGTGCTCACCAAGTATGTATTGGATTGAGACTTACTCAGAGAGGTGGGGCTAGTGGGAGGCATCTGAGTCCTGAAAGCATGAACCACCGTGACTGGATTGAAGTCATTATCTTTAGAATGGGTTTCTTACACAAGGCAATTTCCCTCTCCCTCTCATCTCTCTTTTGTACTTCTGCTGGTGTGGTGTAAGACAGCTTCCAGAACCATGAGCCGAAAAATTTCCACTCATTATAAATTCCTCATCTCAGGTATTTTGTTACTGCAGCACATAGCAAACTAAGCTGGCAAGTATAGTGCATGTCACATTTCCCATTATTATCAGTTTCTAATTCACATTACACAGACAATGTAGTTGGGCACCAATGGCTCATGCCTGTAATCTTAGCTTCTTGGAAAGTTGGGGTCTGAGGATCCCAGTTTGAAGCCAGCTCTGGCAGGAAATGTGAGACTCTTGTCTCCAATTAACCACCAGAAGACTGGAAGTGGCGCTGTGGCTCAAAGTAGAGCACTAGCCTTGAGTGAAAAAGTTCAGGGACCCTGAGTCCCTGAGTTTAAGTTCTACAACCAACGAAATACAAAAATAAGACAAAACAACAAAACTCCAATGTGAACAAGGACAGCCATAGGCTCTGTGTTCATAGTCACCATCATTTCTGTGAATTAGCCAGAATAATAAAGTGAACCAGAGGGTGATCGCTGGGTCCCACACTACAGTTAGATAGGAGAGAGAAGTTCTGGCATGCTATAATACAGTAGCGTGACTATGGATAACAATAACATATTACACATTTTAGAAAACTAGAAGAAAAGACTTTGAATGTTTTTGTAACTATATGCCAACGGTAAGTGTTTGAAGAGACTTATGTGCTTAGTCTAATTTGGACATTACATAATATACACATGCCTTGAAACCTCAAATACTATCCTGTTAATATGTACCATTTTAATGCGTCAGCTAAAGAATAAAAAAAAATCTTACAATTCAAAAGCAATGAAATAAACAAGCAAGAAACAAAACTACGTATGTCTGCCCTTTCTAAGTAGGAGACTTTTTTTTTCTAACTGGAGTTCCTGAAAGAATTGGAGGTACAATAGTGCAATGGCAAAGGCACTGGGTAACATGACTCAAGCCTCTTAACGCTGTGTGTGTCGGCCAAAGGTGTGTGTGTGGGGGGGGTGAGGGGAGGGCTATGTACTTGTCATTTTTGAGAACTGAATGCTTGCCACAGCATGTCCCTTTCATTTGGAATTCTCCCAAAAGGGAGGTGTGATACACTAAATGCCAGGTGTGACACACTAAATATTTAGTACTTTATAGGAAAGTGCATAATGAGATGAAGGGTAGAAAAGAGTGGGTGTGGGGGAGTGGTAACGAGTGAGAGACAGACCGACGGGCAGGTAGATAGACAGACAGAGGCTAAGAGTCAAAGGATGAAACATGAAATAATTTTCTTCCAACTCTGGATAGAAGAATTCTAGAATAGCTTTAGGAACTTTCTATCTTCTGCTACAGTAGAATAGAGAAGAGTCAGAAAGCCCACTAAGAGATAAAAGTGGAATTTCCGTGTATGACACCATCATCATAAAATATGCAAGAAAAAATTTACTTTTCCTCAAAGCTAAGGGAGAAGTATTGGCTTGTGGCAGCACAAAATAGTTCATAAGGAAGATACTCCTCTCCTGACAAGTTTTGGAAAAGCTACAGCCTTTCTTCCACAGGCTTCCTGGCTTATCAGTTGCCATGGGAACCATTAATCTCTTTGCTGAAGTTTGCAGTGATTTGAGAGGAAGAATGTTCACTTGGACACATTTTGCCCCACTTCCTTCTTCCTTCCCAGGACTCTGTGCTCATGGTCAGGATGTCTCCTGCTGTGGGGTCACAGGTGCTGCACACTTTGGGGTACCCCACAAAGAAAGCTAAGTTGTTGGGATTGGGGTGGGGGAAACCAGCAGCCCAAGAACTGGAGCAGGCCTGAGGCAAGTTGGTGTCAATGTTGGCACGGCCCGGCTCACCTGTTGTGTGATTAAGTCATGGGGTTGCCGCTTGCTCTCTTTGGGAAGAAGCCAGGCAGCATTTGTTCTAGGGAGAAAGAAGGCTCTGTGTGCTCTGAGACAGTATCAATAGAAACAGGCAAACAGATTCCGGGAGGAGAAAGGAAGGAAAAAGTGGGCGATGCACCATCTGCCAGCTGTGTTGAAAGGTGTCTTAGACAAGGGTGGTTTGGTGGTAAGAAACAAAAACCTGCTTTACTTAAGAAAAGTGGGATTTGTTGTTCACAGTCAGGGGACTCTCAGAACCAAGGGAAGGAAGCAGAAACCGATGCTATGGGAAGTAGAAAACAGTCTAGCAGCTCCTTCTGCTTGGACTTCTGCTTTCTACCTTGGTCAAGACTGCTTCATTCTTATTTCTCTGCAGATTGTGTCCTTGTAAGATCTCATTCCCATCACTTGGGCCTGTATGTGCATTTGAATTGCTATGATAACTAGATGGCTCCCACTTAATAGTTTTATAGTACTCTCCAGTAAGGTGCATAACACACTCCAGTAAGATGTCTAATACTTTCCAGCAAGATACCCTACGTGTCCCCCAAGGTAATACAGAATAAATTCTTAAGACAATTGTCTACCATGGATCCAATCAGTTGGAGCTGGTAAGGGTTGGTTCTCTGGGGAAAGGGCTAGGATTGGAAGCAGAAATGGTAGATGGAAGGGGTGACAGACCCAAATTAGTCAGCATGGACATAGGTCATAAACAGTGGATAGCTGGTTCTGTCAGCACGGGCTGATTTGTGGTGCTGTGATGAATACAGGGCTCTGGAAAGGGCAGTATGCAGACTTGGCTGTGAATTCCAGAAAGGATTTGAGTAGGTGACGTAGCTAGCCAAGGGCTCAAGGGCTGTCCATATAGAATGGGGCTGATGAATCAGACATCCTATTGAGATCAGAACAAAGATGGCAGCTGAGGAGAGATGGTCCTGGGAAAGATGGAATTGGGAATGGGTTAGCTGGGTGAGGACTCACTGTGGCCAAGCCGTAGGATATAGAAATACTTTGTTAAGTGTCATTCACTTAACAAGGAGAGGACCAGTCCTCAGATTCAAAGCGAAGGCCAGTCATGTTCAATATTGCCATGGATGGTGGTAAGGGAGAAAATGCAGGAGGAGGAAGACAAGGCGAGAGAGTGAGAGAGGTGAGAGAGAGGGTCGGTATCATGGGAAGTAGGGGAAGTCATCATTCTACTGTGCAAAGACAAGGAGAGAGGGCACAGGAGCCGTGCTTGTGAGGGTTGGGTACCAACACAGGGATAATAGGAGAGACATCCCCTGACATGTAAAGGATGCAGAAGCACTGGATAGAGTCAAAGTAGTCATGTTAGAGGCAGAGAGGAGTTGGCAAAGGATTAGTCAGTGTCCTCATAGCAATTGACTGAAGATGCAGAATAAAAAGGAATACACACACATACACAGACACACACACAGACACACAGACATACACACACACACACACACACACACACACGCACACTCGTTTCATATGAGGTAAGCTCTGGGACACAGGAATCTTACATGTCATGTCAGAGGGTCCCTTTTGCCAAGTTGCTCAGCGCCTGCTCAAACAGAAAAATTTGGCATTCTTTGGGGGTGTTTCTTGGATGTGATTGGCCTTTGAGACCTATTATGGTCAGGATCTCCACCATAGCTGTTCTGGAAGACAACTCTCCTCTGATTTGCTTTTTTGTTTATGCCAAAATATTAATGTTTCAATTCTTCCCCGCTCTGACTAATTCTGAGGCTTAGGTTTTGATTTTGTTTGGAGCTTTGTTACAACAGAGGGAAGCGTGTAGGAGCTTTGAGTAAAATCCTTGGGAAGTGAAATTCAAGGTCAGCAACTGACCTGTGCAGAAGTTTTGGAGGGGGTAGCATGCTAGAGTGGTTACTAGTTAGGGAAAAGTGTGTGTGTGTGTGTGTGTGTGTGTGTGTGTGTGTGCGCGTGCCATGTGTAGCCTAACCCAGTACTGTGCTAGAATACAGCTGAGCCTTGTTCTCTGTGTGGCATTACTGCCTCAGCCACGCCAGCCAGTCAAAGCACACAGCAGCACATGGATCTCTTAATATCACTTGTTCTTTCAAATGTGACTCCAGCGTCAGATCTGAGGGAGGAAGGGCCATTTCTTCTGTTCCTGCCAGGGCTTTGGTCAGTGCCTTACACATGCAAATACTTGCTCAGCAAACACTTGCAAAGTGAAGATATCAATCATGGAGTCTAAAGACATGGTTAAGAAAACTTAATACTCTCATACACACACATAAAAAAAGAAAAAGCAAGCTGGATATGGTGATGGATACCTCTAATCTTAGCATTCAGGGGGCTGAGACAGAAGAATCTTGAATTTCAGGTCAGCATGGGCTACATAGACTTTGCCTTAATAAAAAATAATCAAATCAAATGAAATAAACCAAATAAAACCTAAGAAAAAAAATCAGCAAACAAGATTCCCAAAGCACAATATAAAAAAGCTGAGTGAAAGACAAACAAATCACAGAAGTATAAATGACTTCAAATGCTTCAAATCACATAGCCTCAAAGAAATATAAATTGCTATTGTAATGATATGCTACTGTCAAGCCATCATATGTGCTATTTTGAAGTAAGAAAAGATTAAAAAATGCTAACACTTAATGTTGGTGTGATTGCTGTGAGATGCTCTAATATTGCAGACAGGAATGTGAATAGTTGTAACTCGAAAAAGGGTTTTGCCAGGGTGTCTCAGAAGTCATAAAATAATCACATTAACTGGCCTTTTAATGTTATTGTTGTTGTCATCATTATTACTATTATTTTGCAGGTATCAGTGCTTGAACCCAAGGTCTCGTATTCACTCAGCTTGCTGGCTCAGTTGAAGCATGCCTCGGGTCCAGCTCTTTGTTTAACTGGAGACGGAGTCTCACAGACTTTTCTGCCCAGCCTGGCTTTGAACCTTTATTCTCCTTTTTATCTCAGCCTCATGAGTAGCTAGGATTACAGGCATGAGCTACCAGAGCTTGGCTGGATTCTGGAATATTCTGTTATTTTATGACTAAGTCTTGGTCAAGTATAATTCATCATACTGAATGAGTATATTTTTTTTAAGGAGAAAGTATTGGTTGTAGAAGTTGTGTAGTCTTTAGATAGAAATCTTCTATCCAAAGTTTCTTTTTCTTTTTCTCTTTTTTTAAATATTTTTTTCTGCCAGTCCTGGGGCTTGAACTCAAGGCCTGGGCACTATCTTTGGACATTTTTTTTGCTTAAGGCTAGCACCCTGCCACTTGAGCCACAGCACCACTTCTGGCTTTTTTTTTGTGTATGTGGTACTGAGGAGTCGAACCCAGGGCTTTGTGCATGCTAAACAAGCACTCTACCATTAAGTCAAACTCCCGGCCCTATCTATCCAAATTTTCTCCTCCAAATATGGTCAATCGAGAGATGTTCCTGGGTTTTTGTTTTATTTTATTGATGCATTATATATTTTCTTGGCATATAGTAAGAAAACAACCATAAAAACTGGAAGTCCAATTATCAGTTCAACACTACTCTGCCTAGAGTTGAGAACAAATGATTCCATACCATCTTTTACAATATTTATTATATTTATTTTGTGTTTGTATGACTCAAATGTATGCCATAAAATCATTTTGCTCCAATAATACTCCAGTGAGCATTTAAAATACAATCAATATTATTGCTAGTTATTACATAATATATTACCAAATTCATTTATACTGTCATGTTTTCAGGCCCGATGCTTAGCTTTTAGATATAAGCTTGTGACCCTGGCTTGGTATTCTTGTATTCTAGCTTAACACTCAGGAATTGTGTTGTCTGTCACACAGAATCCACAGTGCACATAACAACAATATGGAATTATTTGTTTAAAATTTAGACTCAGGACTTAATGCAAAATATAAATAAATCCTGGTTATCCAAATAATGAGGTTGTACATGTATTTGTGTATGTATTATGGAATTCCTCTGTATTTTGGGGTTCGCTGATGGACGGGGAGGAGTGCTCTGGAGTCCTGCGGTTGTTAATAAACCTCTGAGTTACAAATGTCTCACACCTGTCAGTATGAATGGCCCTTTCTTTCTTGAATGCTTGTGATATCATTTTGCCTTAGTGTCTAGCTCCAGTCCTCTTTCCAGTGTGTGTGTGTGTGTGTGTGTGTGTGTGTGTGTGTGTGTGTGTGCTGGGGCTTGAATTTAGGGCCTGGGAACTATCTCTTAGCTTTTCTGCCCAAGGCTGATGCTCAAGAACTTGAGCCCCAGCTTCACTTCTGGCTTTTTATTGGTTAATTAGAGATAAAAATTCCATGAACTTTTCTTCCAGGGCTGGCATTGAACCACAGTCTTCAGATCTCAGCCTCCTGCATAGCTAGGATTACAGGAGTGAGATACTAGCTCCAACGGCCACTTCTGCATGAGCAAATATGAATCATGGTTTGAACATCGACTGCCAGTGGCTGTGACTCAGGTAACAGTGAGGTAGAGATGGTGGCAACCCCACATCAGCCACATTCATCTCTCACCACTGTCAGGCTCCTGCATGCCCGAGTCCTCAGTGGCTCCTTCCCAGGGGACATCTTGTGTCTGTTTAGACCTAGAAAACATGGAGCTCATCCTAAGCTGGGCACACACAAGCTCTGGGAAGGCATGCCCCTTTCCACCTCCCCTTCCGCCTCACTTGCTCCTTCCCAGCTCTTCTCTTGACCCAATGCAAACCTACTGCCTGTTCTTGCTGCTCCCAGAAAGACACCAGCAATTTCCAGTGGAAGAAGCTTTGTGGCTTCCTTTCGGGTCTTATTCTCCTGGCTGAGTGTGATAGGAATTCAGGTACTGGCATTGCTTCATTCTCCATTGTTTTATTCTCCCCCCCACCACAAGCATGTGGTTATGTTTCATCCCCTAGAGCCTTTCTTGTTTCTCCATGCTATGTGGGGTATATTATTGATTTTATTATTTATTTATTTATTGTTATTATTTTTGTTGGTTGTGAGGCTTGAACTCTGGGCATGGGCGCTGTCTCTGAGAGCTTCAGCACAAGGCTACTACCCTACCCCTTGAGCCACAGCGCCACTTCCGGTTTTCTAGTGGTGACTGGTGAGAAGAGTCTCACAGACTTTAGTGCCTGGGCTGCCTCAATCCTCAGATCTCAGCCTCCTGCATAGCTAGGATTACAGGAGTGAGATACTAGCTCCAACGGCCACTTCTGCATGAGCAAATATGAATCATGGTTTGAACATCGACTGCCAGTGGCTGTGACTCAGGTAACAGTGAGGTAGAGATGGTGGCAACCCCACATCAGCCACATTCATCTCTCACCACTGTCAGGCTCCTGCATGCCCGAGTCCTCAGTGGCTCCTTCCCAGGGGACATCTTGTGTCTGTTTAGACCTAGAAAACATGGAGCTCATCCTAAGCTGGGCACACACAAGCTCTGGGAAGGCATGCCCCTTTCCACCTCCCCTTCCGCCTCACTTGCTCCTTCCCAGCTCTTCTCTTGACCCAATGCAAACCTACTGCCTGTTCTTGCTGCTCCCAGAAAGACACCAGCAATTTCCAGTGGAAGAAGCTTTGTGGCTTCCTTTCGGGTCTTATTCTCCTGGCTGAGTGTGATAGGAATTCAGGTACTGGCATTGCTTCATTCTCCATTGTTTTATTCTCCCCCCCACCACAAGCATGTGGTTATGTTTCATCCCCTAGAGCCTTTCTTGTTTCTCCATGCTATGTGGGGTATATTATTGATTTTATTATTTATTTATTTATTGTTATTATTTTTGTTGGTTGTGAGGCTTGAACTCTGGGCATGGGCGCTGTCTCTGAGAGCTTCAGCACAAGGCTACTACCCTACCCCTTGAGCCACAGCGCCACTTCCGGTTTTCTAGTGGTGACTGGTGAGAAGAGTCTCACAGACTTTAGTGCCTGGGCTGCCTCAATCCTCAGATCTCAGCTTCCTGAGTAGCTAGGATTACAGGCGTGAGCCACCGCGCCCAGCTTATTTTATTTTTGGTTGATTGTGGGGCTTGAACTCAGGTCCTAGTGCTGTCCTTGAGCTTCATTTTGCTCAAGGCTAGTACTCTACTACTTTGAGCCACAGCGCCACTTCTAGTTTTCTCTTGGTTAATTGATGATGTTTCATGGTCGTTCCTGCCTGAGCTGGCTTTGAACTGCAATCCTCAGATCTTAGCCTCTTGAGTAGCTAGGATTACAGGTGTGAGCCACTGGTGTCCAGCTTGTCAGTTTTATTTTTAGCCTGGATCATGTCCTCCTTTCTGTCTCACTCTAAGCCCATATGGGAGAACCAACAGCCTCCTGTATTTTCCAGCTCTATGCTTTCAAATTCAACAAACGTGAATTGAAGACAAGAGTTCAGAGGAAAATGTTTACTAACAGACATAGATAGACCTTCATGCTATTACTCTCTCAATAATGCAATGTAATTGTTTTACAAGTGAAGTAACCTAATGATTCAACATGTAAGGGAGGGCATGCATAGGTTATTTACAAGTACTGCTCAATTTTATATGGACTGGAATATGCACAGGTTTTGGAATCTATGTCCTGTGACCCAGGGATAATGCTATTTACTGGTCTCTAAACATAGTAGTTTCAGCCTGAGTCTCATATACTTGGTCCTTAAGAGCCCTCTCTCCAAATTCTCCCTCCTTCCCTCTTCCTCACTACTTTCTTCATATTCTCTCCCCTCCCTCCTCCTTTGTTACTTTGTATTCTTTCTTCATGTCCAATTCATGTGAGAGTTCCCTGAATTCTGTTCAAAGCCAAGTTTTGGAGCCTCTTGCTTATTTATCCCAACCAGGCTATGCTATTTATGTTTTACAGTTCTTTGCCTTTGTGCTTATCTTTTTCATCTCATTATGGGGCCTGATCAATTTAATCTCCTGTTCTTGCATCTGGCATTCAATAGGTGCTTATTAACAGTAGATTGACTATGTGTTTCTCAGGAGCAAGGATTCTGACTTTCTTCCTTTTCATTATAGAAATCAGATTTGTGCCTGCCACATAGCAAATGCCCAATAAATACTGAAAGTGGTAAAGTGTTAAGAAACAGAACCAAGCAAATGTGGCAGTGCCTGTAGTTCAAGCTTGAAGATAATGTGGGAGAAAGATGGGTACTGCCCACTTTAGAGATGAGGAATCTGAAGAAAGAGGGCATCCAGGAGGCACTGTCCTTTTGGTGGGTGCTTCTTATTTTTCTCTCAACACTTCTGGAAGTCTTGCTGGAGGCTAGGCTCATTAGCTCAGGGGATGCCACAACATTCCCCAGTCAAGGAAGTCTTAGGGTCTTCGGAGCACCAAGAGCTCTTGGCAATAGGTCACACTGGCTATTCTGCATGTAGACAAACACTGCATGCCCTCCCTCCCAGATGAGTGGGGCTTCTTTACTGCATAACTCCCACAGCTCTCGCTGTTTCTGCTCCACTGGAGATCAAAATGGACCCCTGCCCAGTGTGCCTCCCCACGACACAGCAGGGCCTTCAAAAAAGTCTTCATTAAACAGTGTGGGCCAGGCTCATTTTCTGGACCATGCTCACTTACTCAGTAACAGCAACTTCTACTGGGGCATGCCAGTGGGGCCCAAGGACACATGGTCCCTGGACTCAGGAGGCTCCCAGGCCAGAAGCCAAGGGCAGCAGGTGCTCAGGTTGATCTAGGACTGACACACACACTCAGAAGTCCCATGCTGTGTGCTGGTGATGGGATAACAGGAGCCCAAAGCAAGGGTGAGGGGAATGGGATGAAGATGTGACTTGGCCAAAGACACAGAGAGAAATGGAGGTGAGGCTGCCAGAGGAGGCAGTTCAGGAAGGAGGAGAGGCTGTGCAGAGTTCACTGCTCTGCCCACATGGCAAGGTGAAACTCTGGGCTCAGGTAGCTTACATCCTGTTCCATTTCATCCTGGCTCATTCTCCTCCCCTTCCCTGAAGCGTTTAACCCTGTTTCCCTTTTTGAACACACACACACACACACACACACACACACACACACACACACACACACACCACAATTGCCTCAGCTCCAGCTTTCAGAGTATCTGATTCAAGGAAAGGGGGGCAACTGCTCTGCCACCCCTCCCTATTGAAACAGTGGCAAACAAACAAAGACAAGGCAAGGAAAACATGAAGTTAAAGAAACAGAAAGAAGGAGAGAGCCGAACTATTTTGTTGTGATCATTATGTGGCTAGCTAGAACACCTACCTGTGTTCTATTTGGGGACAGGTCAAGCTGGGTTAAAAAGGGAAGCTTGTCTAAATGTTCAAATGGCCAACACGGATTGCCTTAATTCAATGTTTCAGAAGTCAGGCAGAAGAGGAGTTAAATTGCAGTAGTGGAAGACCGTAGCAGAGCAAAAGTCACTGTGCTATTTCTTGGAACTGTTTCTGCCTAACCAGTTACCATTTCTCAAGCCCTCTGAATGCGTGCCAAAAGCCGCCTGCAGAAGCAGTGACCGGCCAGCAGCCAGCACGGGCTGTTCCAGTCTCTGGGCACAGTGCCGAGCAGCTTTTACAGTTATCTCTTCAATTGGCATCTCATTTGCTTTTATTTTAAGCAGGGCCTTTTGGTGAAAAGTACACTGGACTTAAGAGTCTGAATATCTGGGTACTCAGGCAGCCAGACCACAGCAGGCTAAACTGCCTCTTGGAGCTATCAGCTGCCTTACCAGGCAAGCAAAGGCAGTTACATCAGGGCACTTTAGTTGTGCTTCTTAAGTCCACATTCAAATCAGGAATTGGCAAACAACAGTCCAGAGGTAGGACAGTCTGTCCTATTGTGGACTAAGTGTAGCTATTGTCTTGTCCTCCCTCCCTCCCTCCCTCCCTCCCTCCCTCCATCTGTCCTTTCCTCCACCTCTTCCACCTCTTTCTCCTCCTTCTCCTTTGGGTTTGAACTCAGGACCTCCTGTTTGTTGAGCTGGTGCTTTATTGCTAAGCCACACTTCGGAACCCTGTTTTTCACTGATTATTTTTAGGATAGCATTTCCTGTCTAGGTATGTACCTGGGCTATGATCTGCCTAGTTTAGGCTCCCAACCAGCTGTGGATTAAGAAAGGATCTTGCCAGGCATGGTGGCTCCCACCTGTAATCCGAGCTACTAAGGAGGCTGAGACCCGAGGATCATGGTTCAGAGCCAATCTGGGCAGGAAAGTCTGTGACATTCTAACTTCCAAAGAAGCATCAGAAAACTGAAAGTGGCACTGTGGCTCAAAGTGGTAGAGTGTTAACTTTGAGCTGCAGTGCTCAGGAACAGTGTCCAGGCCCAGAGTTCAAGCCCCATGATCCACCAAAAAAAAAAAAAGTCTTGGGCACCAGTTCTGCCTATTGCTGGCCTTGAGCTGTTATCCTCCTGTTCTTGCCCTCCCTCCCTCCCTTCTTCCTCCTCCTCCCTTCTTCCTCCTCCTCCATCCTTCCTTTCTCTCTCTTTCTTCTTCTCTCCCTCCCTCCCTCCTTCCCTCCTTCTCTCCTTTCTTCCTTTGTTCCTTCCTTCTTTCCTGTTTTTCTTCCCTCCCTCCCTCCTTCTTTTCTTGTTTATTGTAGGACTTAAACTCAGAGCATGGGCACTTGTCCCTGAGCTCTCTACCACTTTGATCCACAGCACTACTTCCTGTTATCCAAGTAACTAGTCTATATATGTATTTGCTAAAAATGCATGGGATTTCTTCTTGTGGTGATTAGTTGATGGACAGAGAGGAATGCTTTGGAGTCCTGTTGTCGTTAATAAACCTCTAAGTTACAAATGTGGTGGTTAACTGGAGATAAAAGTCATATAAACTTTCCAGCCCAGGCTGGCTTTGAACGGCTGTCCTCAGATATCAGCCTCCTGAGTAGCTAGGATTATAGGTGTGAACCACTGGCAGGAAATACAGGCCTTCCTGTACTTCATAATGTACATATATACACATGCACACATGCACCCCACGCTGCTACTGGCTTTTACTTCCTCTGCATGGAGCTTTCGGCACACTCTCAGAAGGATGAGAAACAATCATTGGTTAGGTAGAATGAACACAGATCCTGGTTCTGCCACTTCAACCGTACTCTCCATCTTTCCTCTTTGAATTAGCTTTTCAGACAAGATCTCATACTTATGCCTGGGCCAGCCTCATTCTGCAATTCTCCTACCTCTGTTTCTCAAGTATCTGGTACACAGATGTGTACTATACCTGGCTTGATTTTGAACTAGAGTATGGCTAACTTTTGCCTGAGTCTTCCTATCTCTGCTTCCTAATAAGCTGGAATTGCAGCATGTACCATCATGCCCAGTCTCCAAATAAGGTTACATGTCATGAGAATAATCTGACTTTAAATTTCTCTGTATGTAAAGTGAAGTTTTCTTGTCATACCCACATAATCATATTGTCTATGGCTGCTTTTATGACTTCAAATTTCAGTGTCTACAAATAAAACTTTATTTTTACCCTGCCATGTGTTCATTTGTATGCATATTAGCTATGGCTATGTTCCCACTTAGTGGAAGAGTGAGTTACACTACATTAAGTATATATGGCTCTGACTCTGGATCACTACTTGGTCCTTTGGAGAAAAAGTTGATGAATATCTGATGGTCATTATCCAATAGGTCTTCTTCCTCTTCCTCTTCCTCTTCTTCTTCCTTCTCCTTCTTCCTCTTTGTCCTCTTTGTCTCTCTGTCTCTCTCTGTTCTTTCTGTGTCTGTCTGTCTGTCTGTCTGTCTGTCTCTCTCTCTCTCTCTCTCTCTCTCTCTCTCTCTCTCTCTCTCTCTCTCTCTCTCTCTCTCTCTCTCTCTCTCTCTCTCCAGTCCTGGGGCTTGCATTCAGGGCCTATGTGCTGTCCCTGAGCCTTTGTTTTGTTTTGTTCAAGACTAGCTTTTTTTTTTTTGGTAGTTAATTGTAGATGTGAGCCTTAACAGACCTTCCCGTCTGTGCTGGCTTTGAATTGCGATCCTCAGATCTCAGATTCCTGAGTAGGCCAGGATTGTTAATAACTGGTGCCAGTTATAACACATGTGGTTGTTTCCTATCTTCGTGAAAACATTAACACCTCATTGTCTTCTTGTAACAATGAAGTGAAATGCTGGATGTAAAAGCATTTATTTTGGAATTGTGAGTTGAACCCACCTTTCAGTCATTGTAGAACACCTTAGATGTTCAGTAGTCAAGGAATAATTTTTACAGTAGTAGTCAGTAAAATTATGAAGACCATATTGGTCAGAAATGGTCAAGAAACAATGACTGTAAATCTCTTTCTTCCTTGTAGCAAATACTGGCAGATTCATGGTTTAGTAAGAGCCTACCTTCAGGATCATGGATGGCCCATCTTACCTCACCTGGTGGAAAGCACAAAGGAGCTCTCTCCCTTGGAAGGACACTAGTCCTTTTTGCGACGGCTCTACCCTCATAGCCTAAGGCCACATCTCCCAATGCCATTATTTTGGCATTTAGGATTTCAATATATGAACTTTTTCCTTTTTTGGTCATGTACTCAGGGCCTGGGCACTGTCCTGAGCTTTTTTTGCTCAAGGCAAGAGCTCTACCCCTCTGGGCCACAGCTCCACTTCTGGATTTTAGGTGGTGAATTAGAGATAAGAGCCTATGGACTGGGCCGGGAGTTTGGCCTAGTGGTTAAAGTGCTTGCCTAGCATGCATGAAGACCCGGGTTTGATTCCTTGGTACCACATAAATAGAAAAAAGCCAGAAGTGGTGCTGAGGCTCAAGTGGTAGAGCTCTAGCCTTGAGAAAGTCCAAGGACATTGCTCAGGCCCTGAGCTCAAGCCCAGGACTGGCAAAAAAAAAAAAAAAAGACCCCTGCCTGGGCTGGCTTGGAACCATGATTCTCAGATCTCAACCTTCTGACCAGCTAGGATTACAGGCGTGAGCTACCTCACACCTGTTTTGGGAGACACCAGTTTTCAGTCCCTTGGATTTACCCTTTTCCTCCTCTCTTTCTAAAGCCACATTAGGGAAGCAAAAAAAGTCAAGCAAGAGTGTGAGGCTCTGAGTTCAAGCCCTAGTAGTACTGGCATACTCACACAAAAGCTTAATCCACTTTCTGGATGTGTGACAGAAATCATCTAACAGCTAACCTCATCACAGAAAATCAGCCCTTTCTCCTGCTCACAGTTCCCAGAGTAATGGCACTATCCAATGAGAGATGGTTTCGAACTACCCTTCTGGAATAATGTAGTCAGGAGATGCATGGAAGTTGCACATCAGAAGATGTGGAGGTAGACAGAGCTTGCTTTAGCTAAATGGAGCTGCAGTTATAGGTGAGAGGGCAAGGGGTCCAGGAGGATGGGGGTGGCATCTGCTGCCCGTGGCTTGTTTGTGAGCCTGAGTGTGAACTCCTTACTTCCCTTCCCATACCTTTCATATTGCACCATTGTCTAGGCGTCACGCTTGACATTTCAAAAGGCTTTGAGTTACACATGAAGGAAACAGCAGGCCATAATCCAGCTCCAGTGTGAGTTCCTTGTAAAGCAAAATGTTGACTGGAGGCGGTGTTACGTTGTTGTGAGATTTAAAAAGAATTAAAATGGCAAGCATAATGATGATAACTTCTTCCAATTGTGGAAATGGTTATGAAAATTAAATACCCTAAGACTAAAGTGCTTTTTTTTTTCCTAAAGAACAAAGACGATGGGATGGGAGGAAGGGAGCAATGGAGGTGGTGTTTAATTTCTTCATTTACTTAATAATCTTTTGTAACATGTACCAGGTGTCTGATGTGAAGAAAGGAGATCCGTTAAGTAAGATAGTTTAATGAGGGATATGCAAAATTAAACAAAATGTTGCCATGTACTTGGCTAAAGAGTCCTTCCGTCTTAGCCATGCTGGAAAATGTTCCACCTCCACTGTAGCAGATGCCTGGAAGTGTGGATAGTACTAAACTTGCTGTGTGCACTGTTTTCTTATCCTTACACACCTGTAAAAAATAGTTTAACATATTAATTAGGCACAGGAAGAGATTGGTCATAATAATTAATAAGACAATGGAAAAATTATAGAATATAAAAGAAAAATATATAGTAAATAGAAAGATATGCTGTAGTAAAAAAAATAATAGGTAAATGTGGTCCTAGGCTTTCAAAATATCTTCTGGTGCTCTGCTCAGATGATGTGAAGTGACAGTCAATGGAGCCACTGTGTTTATTTATTTAATTTTGTTTTGTTGCCAATTTTGGGGCTTGAACTCAGGGCCTGGGCACTGTCCTTGAATTTGCTCAAGGCTAGTGCTCTACCACTTGCATCACTTTTGGCTTTTTCTGTGTATATGGTAACGAGGAATCGAACCTAGGGCTTCGTGCATGCTAGGCAAGCACTCTTATCACTAGGCCACACTCTTGGCCCAAGGAGCTATTTTATGACTTGCTTTTGCTTTTCTGAATTGAATGTCATTACTTTTATGCTCCAGGGATATTATGAAGTAAAATCAGAGACATTTGAGCACTGTGATAACTGAGAGAGCCACTAAGGGACTCACCGGAGGGTAGTATAAATATGACATGCTGGACAAGGAGAGGTTTCATATCTGGGTGAGAGGGCATGAAATTCCATCACTTTCCTCAGGAGGGCTTGAAGTTTGGAACTTAGAAATTGTTGAGTCACAGACTTTTCCATTCAGAAGTTTGGACTGTAATTGGCGTCAGGTAATAGACACCATAGAAGGCAAAACTCGCCAAGAGGAAGTTCTGTGTTGAGGCATTGGAAGATGGCTGTGCTGGAATGCCGGGGAAGGTTTTGGTCTGAAGGTGAGGAGGATGTAAGCTACAGGTGAGGGAGAGCAGAATGAAAAGGTAACAAAGGACAGAAGAGCTCGGGTTACTCCTCAGCAGGAGACATGGCCAGTAGCCATGTAGCTGATGCAGAAGATGGCTGCCTCGACTAGCTCATGCCAGGCTGCTTCAAGTCTGGAGTTGGGAATTTGAACTTCATCCTGGCAGCAAAGGGCAGAGGCAAGATGTACTCAAATTCTGTGTCTCTGAAGACTTCCCTGATTTCACAGCAGTTGGAAAAGACTGTAGAATGGGGCTCGAAGAACCATTTTAGGAGTCCTCTTTATTGTAGGGGTCCAGCGTTCTTCATCAGACCCTTAGGACTTGCAGTGAGGCCTAAAGACCAGCAGGATTTGGGCATCACTGAAGAAGCTCAGGCCACTCTCCAGGCTGGCAGAAACTAGCACCTCTGGTTTTGCAAGACCCCTGATGAAGCTAGAGAGGAAGAAAGACTTCGGGGCACTGTGTATTTAGAAATGTATGAAGCTTTGCAGCTGAGGGCTGCTGAGGTGAAACTCCATGCATGGTTGTTCTCTTGGAAGGTGGAAATAGTTCATCTTGCCGAGCAGACAATGTGTTTGTACTTATCAGTTAGGACACAGGCCTGCTCCAAAATGTTTCTGCTTACAAGGCACCCACAAATCATCGTTGTCAGAGCCTCACATCCAGCCCCAGGCTGCACTCGAAGTCCTAAGCTGTTCTCTTATTTCTCATATCCTGTCAGGATTTCTCCTGAAGTACACGGACCCCTCATTAATGACCTTGATCTTCCAACCCTTTTCTATTCTTCCAGAAGTTACTAAATGTGCCTTTAGTTCTTATGGGGAACCCCCCCACCCAAAGAGGAGAACAAGATTTGTTTACATTTTGAAAATTGTTAATATAAAGGTGATGTACAGAGGGGTTATAGTTACCTATGCCAGGTAAAGAGTACATGTCTTTTTGGTCAAGGTCACTCTTTCTCTCACACTCTGTGTTTTCCCCTCCAGTTCCTACCCACAGTTTTATAGTTCATTTTGACACAATGTCCAATGAGTATCATTGCTGCATTTTTTTTACCCTTTGTCCCTTTATTTCTATACCCCCGTACTCTCCCAAAGACAGATAAACAAACAAGCAAGATGGAAAGAAAACAAAAATAGCAACAAAGAAAAAAACCCTCTAGTTTTCATTTCCTGGAGTTCATTTCAATAAATATTATTTTTGACAGTTCCACGTTTTATTTACACTTTAAGACTACCTTTAATCTCAAAATCACATATCCATACACTTAGTTCCTTTTTGTGGATTTAAACATAAATGCATGGTTTATTAAACAAAGACTGTAAACAAGTATTTGTCATGTCTGTTATATGTAACACACAGGAACAGCTTTGAACAGAAATTCATCGACCCCCCCCAACATCTTTTTATTATAAATACAGATATAAAAACAATCCTGAACATATTTTTGATACTACACTAGTAGTCAGAACCTACACCATTTCAAAAATTAACACAATTTGTACCTGCTACTTTAATCAATGTCAACTGGAGCTTTTTCACTGAGTAAGATGGATAAAGCATGCCACTTCGGTTTTTCCTTCTGGAGGTTTTATGTGTCAGAAGCACAATCATTTTCCACTGCCATCTGACTCTTCTTGACATGCTTTCACCTTGAAAACCTGAGTTCTAATTCGAGTACTCCAGGTTCATGCTTAAATTACAGTGCCTTAACAAGAGAAATAAAAATTCTGCTTCATGTTTCCTCCTGTTACCTGAAAACGTAATGGGTGTACATATATTAAATATATTCTTACAAGTGTCCATGTCATGTTTACCAGCTGGTATTCTCTTACTTAACGTGTAGGTATTTTGCATTGTGATATTTAATCAAGACATTAATATAAGTAGAAGGTTGTTGATTTAAGACAAATTTAAGATTCACTAAAATTGTTGTATGTTTGTCCTTCAGGTGGTTGTGGAAGCTTCATATTTTCCTTGGACATCATTAGACATCTTAGCTCTTGAAGTACAACTTTGATGCTATATGAATTTTGCCATTTTGCTAACACTGGTATGCTCTGTGCATCCACCATTCCACTGGAATTGTTTATTCCATTCCTATTAATTTTTGTTACAAATCTAACTGATGGAGGAGCCTCTGAATATTTAGGTCCACATTCTACTTTTAGGCTATATATTCTGTTTTCATAATTTTTCCTTGGAGGCCCAATAATCATGCCTGTCCACCTTGTAAGTGTCATATCTTCATCATCTTCAAGGCCCCAGCTAACCATACCATGGCCTACTCCTTTTTGTCCTTCTTCAAGTTCTTCCAATAAGCGAAAATCATGAGGAACTTGAACTCCTGTGGAGACCGCCATCTTCTCCTGCAGCAATAAGTATTATTTTATATGATCAGAGGCACATAGTCATTGAGCCTTAGTGTTTCTCTTCAAAGAATATCCTACTGTGTCCCATTGTGTGTGAATGCCTAGAGTCTTGTATAATTTATCATGTCCCAGTGTAAATGAGAGCTAGCTACCTTATGAGAGAAAACATGCGCCATTTGTGTCTCTGAGCTTGGTTTATCTCAACAGGATTTGTTCTAAGTCATTTCCCTGCAAATTGCATAATACTATTCTTTTAAATGGCTGTGTAAAATTGCATTGTGTATAGATGCCACAAGTTTTTGGATACACTCATCCTTCTAGGGCCTCTAGGCTGTTGTTTATAATTTGGCTATTGTTTATAATTTGGCTATTGTGCATAGTGCAGCAATGAACATGGATGTGTAAGTGTCTTTACAGTATCCTGGCTTGTGATGTTCTGGGTAGATCTCAGGAGTGGCCTAGCTGGGTTGTAGGAAGCTCTGTGTTTAGTTTTATGAGGACCACTGCCCAGAGTGGTTGTATTCATTTAGAGTCCCACAACACTGCAAAAGAGTTCCTTTTCTCCCACGTCCATGCCAACATTTGTTGTTGGAGAACAAGATCTTCTTTAAAAAACAAATTACTTAATCTGATTTCAATTTGTAAATGACACAAGAGAGTGAGGGGAATAGAAGCTCTTGTCTTTCCTAGGTTATGTTCCCTTCAGAGAAACAGGACTAGATTTGGGGAGAAGGATAAGCTGTAGCCTGATGCTTGGGTGCTGTGCTTTGCTGGCTGCTACCCAAAGGCCAAAGCATGTGAAGTAAGTATTCACATTGTGTCCCACAAAGGTTCCTATGTTGGAAACAAAATCCTTAAATTCTTCCATGGGTAGTACGTGGAGGTGGTTTGGGAGGTAATTACCATTAGGTGAGGTCAGGAGGGTGGGGCCCTGTGACAGTACCAGTAACTTCATGAAAAGAGAGACCCGAGCTGCAGTGTATGATTCTCTCTTCAAGAGAGCCTCATAGATGGCAAAAAATCCCCACAGAATATTGTTTACAGCCCTGCCCTTTACTTTTATAAAGCTACTGTAGAGCTGGTATGATAGGATATTTCAATGTATGGGAATTAATGAACATAAAAGCCGACAATGGAGCTGTGACTCAAGTGGCAGAGTGTCAGTCTTGTGAGAAAACAGCTAAGGGACGGTGCCTAAGACCTGCATTTAAGAATCAGTACACACACACACACACACACACACACACACACACACACACACTCAGTTAATTCAGTTTGAGAGCATTATCAACCCTGGGACTGGATACCTTATCACAGGCATCTAAGTTTGCCATTCTGTTCTCAGAAAATAAATATTCTTCCAAGCAGCTAGTCATTTCTTCATTGCAAATTGGGAAGGAAAAGGGAGATGAAGGAAAGTTCATATGGAGAGAGTGGAACTTTCTATCATCATATATCAAGGGTAAATCTCACTCCAGTAAAGATGTCCTGCCAAATACCAAGACACTGCAACAAACAAAAAAGCATTAGAACACCGTAAAAGTGCCAGGTACAGTACACCAGAGTGTCTCTGCTGGGGCAGAGTTGACACTTGAGTCTGGTTTATTGTCACGAGAGCCGTCCTGTATGTTGTAGGATGGTTGCTAGATTCCCTGGCTTCTACTCACCAGAACCACAGCCATTCATCCCCCTCTGTGGAGATAATGAAACATGTCTCTAGACATTGCCAAATGACACCAGAGTAATAGAGGAGCTAAGACATCCCTAGCCAAGAATTGGAGTCAATTAAAGAATGGGCTATTTGAGTTTATATCTCAGTCCTGCTCAACAGGGCAGTCCACTGTATACTATACAGTCCATTGTAGCTGTGGGCTTGGTTAAATCTCTTAGTCTCTCTTGAACTCAGTTTCTTCAGTTGTAAAGACAGGGTGGTGTGGTTTGAATGTGGTTTTTGTCCCCCACTCTCAAAGGTTCATGCCTGAAGAATTTGCTTCCCAGATGGGCAATATTAAAAAATGCTATGTATCTCTTCTCTTTATATGCAGCCTGTGTCAGGTATCTTGTGATAGTGACAGAAAGCTGAGATATAGACACTATGCTGTTCCACCAAATCACTGAATACCTACTAGGCCTCCATCACCCAGTACATTGTAAGTGTCCAAGTAAGTATAAGCTGTGGTGGAAGGGGGGCTATAATGACACCCTTTCACTGAGGTAAAACAGGAGAAGTATTCTACTGTGGCCAACAAAGCAATGGTATACCTGCCATCTGTGCCCAGCTAGAAGAAAAGCACCTCACACATCGGCTTAGCAAAGGAGTTCTAGAATTCTGATCAGACTTAATAGGGGCACTGGATTTAACCTTGGAAATCTGGGAAACAACAGGGCACAGTATAAACAGAAGGAAAACAGAACAGAGGGCCTTTGAGGAAAGCTGTAAAGCTAAGACAAAATCCTGCTTTGCTGTGAAAAAATGCACTGTCCAACTTAAACGTGCCACTTAAAAGGTCCCGAGAGGTCTAATCACTCATTCTTGCTAGGTCACAGGTCTCTGCTGCAGATGGGGTTGGGGGCTTCTCCTTGCCATACCGATGGATACAGCAACATCACTTCATTCTTAAAGATGCTGAATCAAGGCTGGGAGTGTGGCCTAGTGGTAGAGTGCTTGCCTAGCATGCATGAAGCCCTTGGTTCGATTCCTTGTTACCACATACACAGAAAAAGCGGAAATGGTGCTTTGGCTCAAGTGGTAGATTGCTAGCTTTAAGGAAAGCCCAAGGACAGTTGAAACCCTAGGACAGGCAAAAAAAAAAAAAAAAAAAAAAGATGTTGAATCAAGTGCTCCAGGCAGAGAAGTAGAGTTGGGTGATTCAACTGCTACTGTGGTCTGATTGATTTTCTTCTGGATGAATCAATCAAGCTGGACGTGAACTCTAGACGGATTGCAACAGGTTGTGTTATCAGCGAGTTCTCTGATTATTCCATTTCTGATCTGATCTTATCTCCGGTTTCCCAGGATGCACCTGCAAGTTTTCTTGCCCATAGCTTCCATCATCCCTTCTCTTCTCCTGCCAGTTTTCCATGTTCCCAGAGTGTGCACAAAGAGGGGGAAGTTTTCTATAGCACAAAGCAGCAGATTGGGGGCCTCTCCCTTGCCTCTAGCAAATTCCTTAAGGTTTGGAAGAAAAATCCATCTCTCTAAGTTCTTTTCCTTTTGAGGGTCTATCTTTGATTGCCACGATTATCTCAAAGCCACATTAAAAAAATTTACATGTTATTCATCTGTTTGTTCATTTCCTATTGCATCTGATCCTCCTGATTAAGTCCTATCAACTTGACTGTTAATCAGGCTTATTTTTCATAGAAGGTTCAGTAATGCCAATCTACTACTGTTGGTGGCTCTAATATCTCTTTGTCCTGAGACATGATTATTAGTCTGAATCTTGTAAGGAAGGTAATTGGACAGAAAAGCAGCTCCATGGAGCAGTTTAGGTAGATTTAAGGCAACCCACTAGGTGTAGCGTGGCAGTCAGGTCCAGAAACAACCAGGAGCTATCACCATTCTGAAGCTGTTGATAACAGGATTCTCAGCCTGATAAGAACTGGGTTGTGCAAGAGAATCCTCCAACAAGGAGCCAATTATATGGGACACAGCCACCAGTAGATGTGGGGGACACTGAGGGAGAATAAATATCCTCACTCCTTCTTCCATCTTGACATTTCCTGATAGTGCCTCCACTAGGCCATTCTGGAGATCTAGTCCAGGGAGCTTAAACAGCTTGGCCCAGGCAAAAGTATAAAGTGGGTATGGATCAGGACTGAAATTAGATATACCTAGAGCTACCAAGGCCATGACTTCACTTCTAGCTGTGGATTCTTGCGAGGTGGTCCCCAGATGTGCGATTCTCTTAGATTTCCAGTGGTGATGGAGCATGTGAATGCAGGCCAGTTCTCTTTTTATCATTATTTTGCAATTCAAAACACATGGCTTTTTTTTTCCTTTCCATTTTACGGTATGTATCTTTCTTCTTATTGATTAGCCTGTGTCTCTGTATCCAGCTGTTGACTATTGTTAGCAGAGTTCCATCACAGTGACAAAATGCCTAAGAAAATCAACTTAAGAGAAAAAAAAAAGGTTTATTTTGGATCCCAGTTCCAGAGGTTCCTGTCCACCATCATTTGGTGCTGTTACTTTGCACCTGTGGTGAGACAGAACATTACAGGGTGGGAGAGGGGAGTCATACTGGAGCAAAATTATTCATCTTACTGAGACTATGAAGCAAAGTGTGTGTGTGTGTGTGTGTGCAAATTCAAAGACACACACACACACACACACACACACACACACACACACACACACAAGCTCCTTCAACAGCATGTCTCCAATAACCTAACTTCCTCTCATTAGGCTCCTTCTCCTTAAGTTTCTACCATCTCCTCACAGTGCTATAGGGAGACTAAAACTTTATGCTTTGCCTTTGGAAGAGCCTTCAGGACCCAAACCATAACAACTATCTGAGTGTTCGTGCTCATGAAGAGAATGTTTTAGAAATGCTCTGAGAGTGAGGGCCGCAGATCGGAGGCTGAGAGTCTGACACAGATGCAACTTTCAGAAACACAAAACCAGATACTACAGAGGATCTCTGCTGCTTCTCTCGGGCCACAGCTACCTTTTTTGTTTCAGGTGTTCCTGCAGCCACCAGCAGCACACAGGCACAGCCTGACCACACCTCCCTCAGCTGTTTTGGTATGTCTTCGTTGCCCAGGGATCCTCCAGTGCTACAGTGTGGGATAATTGGGAGAGCCAGCTCAGCTGTTCCAGGCATGTGCAAACCTGAAGGTGCTGAGAAGTCATGTGCAGCCTGCAGCAGCTCGGGACCAATAGAGTTTGAGAGACAGTGGTTTTAGAGCAGAAATACATTCTCCATGGCTTCTTAGCGAGACTCAGAACACTAACCAGTTTGCCAAAGTACCTTTGAATTGGTTTTTGTTCTTCCGAATCCTGTCATAT
This sequence comes from Megascapheus bottae, assembly GCF_031878675.1. Lineage (NCBI taxonomy): Eukaryota > Metazoa > Chordata > Mammalia > Rodentia > Geomyidae > Megascapheus > Megascapheus bottae. The sequence continues at coordinate 29,783,521 of NC_143530.1, read as the reverse complement.
TTGTTTCCTGAGATCATTTTTTTTCCAAAGAAAAATATGGATGTATAACTATGTTTTGGTGGAAAGCAGGCTGCACATACAATGGTGGTCTCTTATAAGGGGGCTGAATATTTCCTCCTGTCAGAAGGTGAGTGAGTACAGTGCATGGCTTACAGTTTTAAGGTGATCCTGGTGGACACATACCCACTCTGCTTCCACTCATGAAAAAAAAGCACAGTGCCTACAATTGTACCTAAGACTGGGTGCTTGATAATGATCATAAATGTACTTGTTTCCCTACATATTTGGTCATTACAGAGTACGTGTACCTGTTGACTGTAAGCTGGGTGAGATGGCCCCTACCTGTAGACCTGGCTACAAAGGAAGCAGACATTGGGAGGATTGTGATTCAAGGCCAGCTCAGACAAGAAGTGTGAAAGATTCCATCTCAGCCCATAAAAGTGTGGCATGATTGCGTGTGCCTATCACTCCAGCTACATGGGAAGTACAAATAGGAGGACAGAAGGCCAGGCTTGTCTGGGCATACATGTGAAGCCATATAACCAAAGCAAAAAGGGCCAGGAGTGCAGATCATAGAGTGTCTGCCTAGCAAACACTATGTCCTGAGATACTAACATAAGGCCTTGAGCTCAAATCCCACTCTGCCAAAACTTGACCAAAAACAGCCTCCCTAGAGCAACAGGCTGCAGCCTGACCTATCTGTGTCAACTACATCTCTCCATTGCTTTAGGAGGCCAGGCTGAGGGACTGCCAGGAGCACTTAAGTTTGGGTAGATGTGATCTAAAGTGCTCACTGCAACAAAACCACCTAATGACGTATTTCTGACTATATTCTTACTGCTAAGTGACACCCAATTCTCCCTGCAGTCAAAGTCCTATCTCAGGCACTCTTTTTTTGGAGAGAATCTATAGACAATCATCCTTTAGCCACATTTTGCTCACTTTGCAGGGGGTGAGGAGGGGCAGTGAGTGCTGAGACAGGATTTTATCTTAGACTATGACATGGCTTGAACCATGTCTCATGCCTCCAGCCTAGCTTTTTGATGATTATTTTGGAGGTGGACTTTCTCAGACTTTTCTGCCTAAGCTGGCTTTGAATGATTATCCCCTAGATCTCTTGAGTAGGTTGGTTTATAGGCAAGAACCAACATCATCTTAAAGGGCTGTTCTTTTGAGGAACTGATCTTTTCCCCTTTCCTTCCCTTCCCTTCCCTTCCCTTCCCTTCCCATCCTACCTACCTTCTTTTCTTTTTTTCTAATTCTGTGGCTTGAACTCAGGGCCTTTCCCTTACCCCTGATTTTTTTTTTTTTTTGGTTAGTTATGGGGCTTGAACTCTGGGCCTGGGCACTGTTCCTGAGCTGTTTAGCGCAAGGCTACCATCCTACCCCTTGAGCCACAGCGCCACTTCTGGCACTGTGGTGGTTAATTGGAGATAAGAGTCTCATGGACTTTAGTGTCCGGGTTGGCTTTGAACCTTGATCCTCAGATCTCAGCTTCTTGACCTCCTGAGTAGTTAGGATTACAGGCATGAGCCACTGTGCCTGATTTTACATTTCTTTTTCTTTTTCTTTTTTTTTTTTTTTTGCCAGTCCTGTGCTTGAGCTCAGGGCCTGAGTTCTGTCCTTGGACTTTCTCAAGGTTAGAGCTCTACCACTTGAGCCTCAGCACCAGTTCTGGCTTTTTTCTATGTATGTGGTACCAAGGAATCGAACCCGGGTCTTCATGCATGCTAGGCAAGCACTTTAACCACTAGGCCAAACTCCCGGCCTTTCTTTTTCTTTTCTTTTCTTTTTTTAGGTCCTGGGGCTTGAATTCAGGGCCTGGGCACTGTCCCCATCTTTTTTTTTTGCTCAAGGCTAGTGCTCTAGCACAGCTCTACTTCTGGCTTTTTTTTTTTTTTTTGGTAATTTACTGAGCATAGACTTTCCTGCCTGGGCTGGCTTTGAACTGCAATCCTCAGATCACAGTTCTCAGTAGCTAGGATTACAGGTGTGAGCCACTAGTGCCCAGTGAGCTCAAGGCTTTTATTCTACCACTAGAGTCATAGTTCCATTTCCCAGTTTTTTTGATGGTTAATTAGAGATAAAAATCTTACAAGCTGCTGAGCGTGGTGGCTCACACCTGTAATCCTATCTACTCAAGAGGCTGAGATCTGAGGATATCCATTCAAAGCCAGCCTGGGCACAGAAGTCCGTGAGACTCTTATCTCCAATTAACCACCAGAAAACTGGAAGTAGGGCTGTGGCTCAAATGGTAGAGCATCAACCTTGAGCTGAAGAGCTCAAAAACAATGCCCAGGCCCAGAGTTCAAGTCCCACAACCAAAAAACAAAAAAGAATCTCACAAACTTTTCTGCCTGAGCTGGCTTTGTACCACAATCCTCAGATCTCATCCTATTCTGGAGCTAGGATTATAATTATCAGCAGCCAGCCAAGGAGCATATTTCTTAATCAAAAGTTCACCTGGATTTTCAGACTGCTTATTACCTAGCCAATGCACATACTAGGATGAGATATGAAAAGAGAGACCATGAGAGACTGGAAGGCGTCCGTGTTGCATGAATGGCATACCCAACACCCAAGCCCATTTCCTTCTGTCTTATGTATTCTTCCTTGTTCACAACGACAGGGTTTAATCTGGAATTTGAAATTCTGTAGCTTAAAATTAAGTACGTGTTACATATTCTTTATGTAACTATTACATTCACTCCTTCTATGTTCCATAAATCCATCCCTGTGGCCACTTTCTTCTGTATCTATTCACTCTATTTCTTTGCAATAAGAGCCTGAACATCCTTTATCCCTGAAGAATTTGTTCAACCAGTCCCTTTCCAGATGTCTTTGAGACCCCTGGGAGATACTATGTGATAAATGTTCCCACAGGGCCATTAAGGCATGTTTGCCATGCCATCCAATTCTTCTGCTTGGCAATACTAAGTAGAGAGTAGACCTAGAAGAGTAGAGTAGGATTTTCATGGCCATTTGTGTGGGTTACCTTTGTGTCTCCCCTGAGACCCATCACAGTGCCTGCTACATTGGGTAAGCTAATTGAATAAGCTAATACCATCTGCTTTGGTTTGGATGTAGCCTGTGGTATGTTCCCAGAGTTCCTGTGTTGGAAGTTTGCCTCTCCTCTGCCCAGGGAGGCAATGCTGAGAGGTAGAGACAAGTGCAGGGCAATTAGGTCACTGAGAGCTCTGCCCTGGGAAGGAATGAATGTAGTTCTCATGGGATCCTGCTTAGTTCCCTGGTTAGTTAGAGGGTTGCTATAAAAGAGTAGGCCTGACCCCTTTCCCTTCTCTGACTTTCTATTTCACTATTCCATCTTCCCACCTCACACGTGCTCTGATGGTCTTTCCCCCTGCTGTGAGGCCTTGGAGCTAGGGGTTCCCTTGACAGAACTGGTACCATATTGCTTGGAGTCTCAGTCTCCAAAACTAATATATAAGACTTCCCTTAACATGTCACCCAGCCTTAGGTATTTTATTATGTCAATGGAAAGCAGATTAATTCACTACCTAATTGTCTCATTATCCTCAGTGCTTTATTTCTGCCTTAAAAATCATTTTTTGGGGGGGGGGCTGGGAGTTTGGCCTAGTGGTAGAGTGCTTGCCTACCATGCACGAAGACCCAGGTTTGATTCCTCAGTACTGAATATATAGAAAAGCTGGAAGTGGTGCTGTGGCTCCAGTGGTAGAATGCTAGCCTTGAGAAAACCCAAAGACAGTGGTCAGGGCCTGAGTTTAATACCCAGGACTGGCCAAAAAATCATTTTTTTTCCTGGATATATTTTAACATAGAACACAAACACACATACATGCACATGCTCATACACCACACAACAGGCTTCATAGATGCACAGCAGAACTTTGCTAGAAGAGGCAGGTGGGGTACTTTCACACTTGCTCAGATAGTTCACAAAAACTTTTAAAAATGATGAATGGCTTAGTCCTAGCCCTGACACTTCTTGGCACAATGAAATCTTTTGCTAGTGTCTGATTTCAGAATAGACCAAGCGATAGCCAGAACCCTGAGAGGCATGGGAAAGCACTTACTTATTACAAAGCTTAAATTAAACTACAAGTTTTTACAGGCTGTTTCAGCAGCAGCAGCTGATGCAAATCTTTGTCAACATAGAATTTTTTTTGCACCTCAAGTTTCATCCATAGTAAGATGATTACTGTGCTAGAACCAAACTGGATTTTTGGCATTGAAGACAATGACACTTGGGGAGATTCAAAGTCATTTTCTTTCTTTCTCTTTGAGTTAAACATCTTTGAACCTTAAGAATTTTCAGAATTCCAGTCATTTTTTTCTCCTTCCTTCCTTCTTTCTTTCTTTCCTTCTTTCTTTCTCTCTCTCCCCTTCCCTCCCTCCCTCCCTTCTTCCTTCCTCGCCCCCTCCTGTCTGGGGTCTGGGATTGGGATTGAACTTGAACTTGATACCTCTTTTATTCCCTGGCTGGTGCTCTACCAACTGAGCCATGCCTCTAACCTCTCTGTCTCTCTTTCTGTGTGTTTGTCTCTTGATCTTGAGTGTCTGAGCTGTTTATTCCAGTCAGGATGACTGGATGAAAGTGGGAATGACAGTGAGGTGACATATTGGTGTCTTCATGTTGTGTGTGATGTTGGTCTGCCATTCTTGGCCCTGCAGCCTCCTGTCCCGCTGCCACATGACTTTGCCTGGCACATCCCTCGTCTCTTCACCACACCCTTGGTTGATCATCTGTGATAGAACATCTTGTTCATAGTGTAAGACTCAGGCTGAACTCACAGGAACTCCTGCCTGCCATACCATGTCCTCACCATACAGCATGATTCTCTTGACAACACCCCCCTGTGTGTTATGTGTCAGACAATGTGGAGAAAAAGCACCAAGAACACAAACTTCTCAATGCATACTCTTATGGAGGTGACTGCAGATGTCAAGAATAAGACAGAACTAAAATGTACAATGCATTGGTCAGCTTTGTGTTACTGCAGTGAAATACCTGACAGGGGCTGCTTATGAAAAAGAAGATGTTTATTTGTTAGTTCACTGTTGGGGGAGCACAAGGTTTAAATAGCATAGCACAGGCTTTGGTGAAGGTGAGTGGTGTGTGCTGATGGAGATGGCAGAACGTGTGTAGACAGACAGACAGACAGGTAGGTAGATGACAGAGAGAGAGAGGGGAGAGGGGGGAAAGGAAAAGGGGATGGAGGGAGAAGACTAGGTCCTTACAGTCTTTTCCAGGACACACACACACACACACACACACACACACACACACACACACACACAGGTCCCACTAGACCCCACTTCCTAACATATCTGCCAGGCCCTGGCCTGAGCCTTCAGTCATGAACCATTCTTGAAGGACACTCAAACCATACCTACAACATGGGTTAAAGCATAGCATTCCCCACAGTTGAAGCCTTCCTCACACTGTGGGCAGAAGGAGCTGCACTCACAAGAGCAACCACGTGTCACGTGACATTATGTGTCGCTGTTCCGTATGGTTTTGCCATGACTCTGAGAATTCTTTAGAGACTTAGATTTGATGAAGTATTTTTCAATTGAGTCAGTTTTAGGAAATAGCCAGTCCCAGAGGAGATATACCAGAAGTAAGATGTAAACATTGTACTGTGTGGGAACTCAGGATTAATTGCACATGGAAGGGGGATAAGCCTCCTCAGGCCTAGAAAGGGGTTGCTTGAGTTCAGGTATGGTTTGAGTACGTGCCCCAAAGGGCCATATTCTGGGAGCCTGGTTCCAGTAATGAGGCGCTGAGGTGGCAGTTCATTTAAGCAAAAAGCCTAGTGAATGATAATTAGATCTCAGGAGGTTCTAGCTTCAGCAGTGACAACTGTAGCTAGTTCCAGGTAATTTCCTCAAGAACAAGTTGCTGAAAAGATCAAACTCGGCCTCTGAACCCCTCTTGCTTCTTGTTTGGCCAGGCGTTTGCTCCCTGTGGCACATGTACCCACCATGATGGCACCGCCATGTTGTGATGTAGTGTTAGAATCTGCTTCCCTTAGCTCAAGGCTGGTGCTCCTCTACTTGATTGAACCATATCTCCACTTCTGGCCTTTTCTGGGACTTTTTTTTTTTTGCTAAGACGGCTGGCTTCAAACTGAGATCCATATCTCAGCCCTCAGAATAGCTAGGATTACACACAGGAGCCACCAGTGCCCAATGGTTTGATGGTATTTGTGTCATAGCAGAAGAAAATGTCTGCCAAACAAGAGTTGAGATGGGTGCCAGGTGTAGGGGTTCATGCCCATAATTCTAGCTACTTGGGAGGCTGAGATCTGAGGATTGTGGTCCAAAGCAAACCCAGGTAGGAAAGTTTGTATGACTTGCATCTCCAATTAACCCACAAAAAACTAGAAGTGGTGCTGTGGCTCAAAGCACTAGCCTTGAGCAAAAGAGCTCAAGGACAGCATCTAGGCCTAACAAGTTCAAGCCCCACACCAACACCCCCCCCAAAAAAAAAGAGTTGAGATGGGTGCTGTGGCCCACACCTATAATCCTAGCTACATGGGAGAGGGAGGTAGAGATAGGATTATTGAAGTCTGAGGTTGGCCGATAATGGGGATCCCTCCCCTACAAACCTAGGAGATCCTATGTGAAAAATAGCCACAATAAAAAGGACTGGGGATGTGCCCTCTGGCACTATATTTCTACATGTAAATGTATGGATCTTGAAGAATGTGAAGTTAGATGCTAACATTTATTAGATGGATGCTGGAGAGAGTGGAATGGTGGCAGAGATTGGGGGTATAAAGGTTGGTTCAGTGCTGGTTGTTGTAATCAAATGTTACTTTAAGAAATAATTAAAAAGATGCCCTGATCATCAGTTTGGTGATTCTGTGGCATTCATATAGTAACAAGGCTATATGGACTGTAGCTAAAAACATCAGTAGAATTTAAAAGTAACTGCACAGGAAGCGTGACTCAAGCGGTAGAGTACCAGTAATGTGTACAAGAAGCCTTGAGTTCAAGTCTTGATGCTGTTAAAAAAATAAAAAAAGAAGGAAAGAAAAAAAAATTTAAAAAGCAAGCAAGAGCCAGCACTGGTGGCTCACACTTGTAATCCTAGCTATTCATGAGACTGAGATCTGAAGATCACAGTTCAAGTCCAGACTAGGCAGGAAAGTCTGTGAGACTCATCTCCAATTAACCACAAAAAGAAGCTGAAAGTGGAACTGTGGCTCAAATGGTAAAGACCTAGCCTTGAAGGCCAGGAGAGTGGCCTAGTGGCAGAGTCCTTGCCTAGCATGCACCGAGATCTGAGTTTGATTCCTTGGTACTACATACACAGAAAAAACTGGAAGTAGTGCTGTGGTTCAAGTGGTAGAGCACTAGCCTTGAGAAAGCCCAAGGACAATGCCCAATCCCTAAGTTCAAGGCCTGGGACTGGCAAAAAGCAGAAGCAGCAGCATCAGCAGCAGAAGGAGGAGGAGGAGGAGGAGGAGGAGGAGGAGGAGGAGGAGGAGGAGGAGGAGGAGGAGGGAAAGAAAAAAAGAAAGAAAGAAAGAAACAGAAAAGAAGAATGAGCTTTGAGTGAAAAAAATCCAGCGATAGTGCTCAGGCCTTGAGTTCAAGCCACAGAATGGAAAGAGAGGGGGTGGGTGGAGAGGGAAAGAGAAAGAGAATTTAAGATATATTGGGAAGAATCTAGGGTGTGGTAGGACTTTCCCTTCATCATGCACAAGACCTGGGTTCAGTCCTTAGCACTAAAACTGCGAAAGAAAGACAAAGAGGTTACAGTAACTCCAGCCACTGTTCACAATAAAGGGACATATTAATGGTCTTGGGTGACCTGGAAGTATTCAAAGACCAGTCTCTGGGCCAGCAATATTGTCCTCACCAGGGAATGCCTTGGCTGTGAAACTCTCAGATCCTGACCCAGACCTCTGCGTGACTGGGCCCTCTGAGATTTCACCACGCCCTCCCCCAACCAGGTATTTCTGATGTGCTCTCACATTTGACAACCCCTGTGGTAGATCAGAACTTATCAATATGTAACCCACACAAGCCTCTGTGGGTGGGGGTGGAGGAGCATGAATCAACTTGTCTGAGCAGGCTTGGTGGTGGGGCTGAGGGTCTAAAATTCTCCCAGGGGAGGTGGGGGCTGTTGCTTGCTGGCTCGGAGTTACCACTCAGTGGGAGATGAAGTGAGCAATTCATGGTTGGGGGACTCGGTAAGAAAATCTCCAGGGAAAATGCAAGGAACAAATCATTTCCTTCTCACTTGATCGTAAAGAATGCTGCTCTGTGTGCTTGGTGGCCCTGGTGCTGTAGGATGAGGGCACTAACGATGTCTCCGCACATTTCAAGCATGCTTTCTGAAAGCTTCATGTCCTAGCCCTTGTCCTTTGGATTTTAACATCCATTTCTCTTCCTGGACCAGCTGAGGTTGGTCCCCAGAGCTATTTGCATCCCAAGGTCACAGAGACCTCAGCCAGGCTGGGCTGGCAAGGATTTCTTGACTGCCTGGTTGTCTTCACCACCAGAGTGGGAAATAGTGACAGAGCTCATGAGATTAGCACTGCAGCGACTCCCGTCGTACAAACTGGTCCAGCTCCATTTCCAGGCTCCTGGTGAATAATAGGAACCTTTATCATCCTTTCCGTCAGAAAGCATTTATTTAAAGCCCCTGGCTAACTCAGTGGCTGAGCTGGCTTGCCACATGCCATCACATGGCATGGAAACTGGCAATTAAATTTAGAAACCCACCTCGGCAAATTCAGCCTGAGATGTTTACAGGGCAGCCTAGGTGGAGCCAGGGGTGTTTGCTCCCAAATGAAGAGATCTCTAGAAAAGTGCAATCAGGCTCAAGCAGGTGACATGGAGTGACAGACGACTGTCCTCATCAATAACTTGGTGTCCTCCAACCTTGGTGGCAGAGCTCACAAGAACAAGAATTCCTAATTCTGTACCCAGCCCAAGGGACATCTGTTAGCCCATATAGCCATGTGCAGCTCAGGAACCAGAGGTATTTGGTTGGAGGACAAGTTGCTTGTTTACCAACTCTGGGGATCATCCTGAGAGACAAGCATTAAGCCAGAGTTCTTTTCCCTACATGCTTTGCAAGGAGCCTTGCATCTGCAGCCCGTTGCCCGTTCTTTGTCTGTGTAGGTGAGCTGCTGCAATCCAGAGGACTTATGGGAATTGCTAAGTGGATGACAGGGCAGTGGACATACCTGAAAGCTAATTCTACTGGTTTGCAGAGTGCAATGAGAATTCTGGCTTGGGTTCATAGGTAAGGCTTTGCTGTGATCCAGGCAGCTTTTCTGTTTAAAAGGTCTACTTTCTGGAACATTCTTGCTGTTGAAAATTAGCCGGAGTGTGCTGTGTGTGGGGTGTGTGTGTGTGTGTGTGTGTGTGTGTGTGTGTGTGTGAGAGAGAGAGAGAGAGAGAGAGAGAGAGAGAGAGAGACAGAGACAGAGACAGAGAGACAGAGAGAGAGAGACAGAGAGAGAGAGAGACAGAGAGAGAGAGAGAGAGAGAGAGAGAGAGAGACAGAGACAGAGACAGAGACAGAGACAGACAGAGAGACAGAGACAGAGAGAGAGAGTCCAGGATCTGTCAGCATGTGTGAAGATGTCAAAACACTATATTCATGTCCCACATTGTAGTCAAAGATTCAGCTGGAACTGTAATTGTATAAGTGGAACGTTGTGTGTGTGTGGGGGGGGTAGTTATGGGGCTTGAACTCTGGGTCTGGGCGGTGTCCCTGGCTCTTCAGCTCAAGGCTACCGTCCTGCTCCTTGAGTCACAGCTCCACTTCCTGTTTTCTAGGAGTTAATTAGAGATAAGAGTCTCACATACTTTTGTGCCCCGGCTGGCTTTGAGCCTCAATCCTCAGCTCTCAGCCTCCTGAGTAGCTAGGATGACAACATGAGCCACTGTGCCTGGCTCACAAGTGCAAGTCTTTGATCACATCTCTCCCATCCCTGGCCATGCTTGGGAAATGACATCTTCTCAGTTGTCCTTAATGAGGGCTCCAACCTGTCACCGTGGGTGGGGAGAAGAGAAACCCACAAGCCCTATTGAAAGGCCCTGGGGACCACACTGTGTCTACCCCAGAGCATGCCACTGTGGAGATTCAGATGAACACCCACGAGAGTATCTCCTCTCCTACTTCCAGAAGAGGGAACAAAACGCCAGGTGTCTTCAACTTGCCCCGGGGAAGGAAAAGGGCCAATTGAGAACAGGGGGTTCCCTAATAGGAAAGTAAAGGTAGTGGCTTCTCATGCTTCTAGATGTAGAGAGGGGTATGTTTTCAGTAACGCAGCACCTTTACGGCTGGTAAATCATCATGTCACCATGGCAGCGTGGAAATTTCCCTTGCAGCCACCATGGGTGGTTCCCTGCTCTTGGCATCCCTCTACTCTTTCATTCTGACATCGTTTCTCATCTTTCCCTCCTCCTAGACTTCATGGCACAGAATATCATCTCTGAACAGCTTGAGATACCAGTGCTGGTTGGTGCGGATTCCCAAGCTTGGTTTCTGTGGACCTGAGACCCTTGGCCCGGCCCCTTCCTTCCCGGATGATGTCAAGAAGAAACTAGATCAAGCAGCCAGGAGGGAGGGCCCTGAATGAATGCCAGGCTTTATCTTCCTCCTGCCTTCACTCATGGTCGTTTCCTTTCTCTTCTTGTTGAGCAGGTTGGATCTGAAGAGTTGTGTTTGGCTCACGGTCAGGCAAGGTTGAGAGTCTCAGCTGCATTTAAACAAAGAACAATTGAGTTCCTAATCTACAGCCCAGCCCCCTGGACCACAGTGACCTCTGATCTCTTTACCAGGTGGAGGAAATATAACATGCCTGCTCCCAAGGTGGGGGTGAAACCAGTTGCTCAGCCTCCTCTCCCCCCCCCCCCACCCAGAAGCCCCAAGGGATTCAGCTCACCTAGACCTGGTGCCTGCTGCTTGCAGAGCGGGTGGTGGGGGTAGGGGGTGAGGAGGTGCCAGATGGACTCTGAGTCTGAAGTTGAGGAGCCAGAGGGTGCAAACTGGCATTGGAAATTAAGATTTGGTGGGCAATCTGTCCAGGATCATTAAAATGCCAAAAACCAATGCAGTTCCTTGGTACAGAGGGCAGAAGAGGGCAGGTAATATAGGGAAGGGCAGGGGTAACTGAAAAAAAGATGCAGAAAAATCTCCCTCTGAACTCGGGACCACCTACTGCCACTGCACCACAAGTCTGGATCTCTCCCTGCCACCTGCTCTGCTTTGGAGCAGAGATCTGTGTCTTCTTTAAACTACGTTTCCCAGAATGCCTTGCCCTGACTTCTGCCTGTGTTCAGCCCAGGGAAGTCCTTGAGGAAGAACTGAAGGGCTAAGGGAGGAGCCAGATATCTCTGCCTGGGCTCCAGGCTAGTCAGCATCTTCTGTGGTTAGACAGCCCTTTTCCCACAAGAGAGCTTGGAATTGGGGTACAATCCTAGGGCAGAGTGGGTTGGCTCACAATTCCATAGGCTCTTTAGCTCTTCTGACATCTTAGTAACCATTCCATGGCTCTGCTGGGCCCAGGCTCCACTCTGCCTTCCTGATAATTTCTGAGAGGGACTGGTCTGTTTTATGAATAGGAGCCTGAAATCCAGGGCAACCCCAGCCAGCCTGTGTGAATGAACTCAGTGTGGGACAAGACCTGGCTCTCAGTGGAGAAGCACCTGGCTGTGCCTCCAGAACAAGGAGGTTCATTTGTAGCTCCTGTGTGTGTGTGTGTGTGTGTGTGTGTGTTGGTCCAGGAGCTTGAATTCAGGTCCTGGATGCTGTTGTTTGGCTTCTTCCCTCTCCTCCCTCTCTCCCCCCATAGCTAGTGCTCTGCCACTTGAACCACAGCTCTACTTCTGGCTTTCTTCTGTGTTGTTAGTGGTTAATTGGAGATAAGAGTCTCACCGACTTTGCTGCCCAGACTTCCTTTAAACTGCGATTCTCAGATCTCAAACTCCTGAGTAGTGGCATGAGTCACTGACACTCAACTGTATCCACATTTTATTGGTAAGGACATCACACACACATCATTTCTAGTAAATGTACAGAAATGTTTCAGATATTCTAATCCAGAAAGGCTCTTCCTCTGACTTAAAAAAAAAAAAAGCCTGAAAGAAAAGGTGAAAGAGGAAAAGAGGAAGTTGAATTCAAGACGAAAGAAAGAGATTTGGAGTTTGAACTGGGGCCTCAATTGTGGTTGGCTTGCTTGCTTAGCTGCTACTCTTCTACTTGAGCCACGCCTTCTGCCCTGCTTTTAGTTGGTTAATTGGAGATGGAGTCTTGAGGCTTTTTGTGCCAGGGCTAGCTTTGAACTAAGATCCTGCAAGCCTCAGACTCTTCAGTAGCTAGGATTACTGGCCTGAACCACCAATACCAGCGAGGAGATCTTTCTCCTTTCTACTGCTGCTTCAGGAGTTTTAACTGGGGGAAATGATATCTGCTAAATAGAAGCAAGGGACTTGTCATTTGCCTGACAATAGGGGCGTAGCCCTTGTCATTTATACCCTGACACCAGCAGCCTGGTCTATGAGCCCTGCATCTGGTTCAGCCACAACTCACCAGTATGGCAGAGCCCTGGAGGAGCCCTCCCTGATTCTGTCCTGAACAACTAGTGGTGAATGCACTGCACAGAGCCTGATTGTTCCAAAGGAACATGATGTCATGAATCAGCCTTGTGTTATTACTATTATTATTATTATTATTATTATTATTATTAATTTTGCTAGTCCTGGGAGATAAGAGTCTCATGAAGTTTCCTGCCTGGGTTGGCTTGGAACTGTGATCCTCATTCAGCTCCTGAATAGCTAGGATTACCGACACTGGCATCTGGCTAATTTTAGATTTTAATTATGGCAAAATATATATATATAACATACAATTTCTTTCTTGGCCATTTTAATGATGCAGGTGAATGGAAACAGACATATCATGTTGTTGTGTGGTCATTGCTATCATTCTTTCCAGAACCTTCTCATCCTCTGAGACCGAAAGCTTATTCATTGACCCTGTTCCCCAGCCCCTGACAGCCCCATTCCACTTCCTGTCTCTAGGAATTTGGCAACCATTGGTTCCTCTTCTGAATCCAGTCATACAGAGTTTGTTCTTTAGGAACTGGTTTATTTCCTAAGCCCAGTGTCCTCTAGGTTCTTCCTTGTTGTAGCACATTATATATATGGTTTGGATATAATTTGAATGAGTTCTCCAAGGGTTCATGTTTAAATTCCTTCCCTTCTGTGAGGTTTAAGACAGTTGGAAATGTAACCTCACTATGGTGTTTAGAGGCCCGTAAGTTTTGAACCCTGGTTGGGCCATTGAGAGATGATTCGGATTAGATAAAATTATCTGAATGTAGCCCCCATGATTGAATCTCAGTGACTTTTTTTTTTTGCCATTCCTGGAGCTTGAACTCAGGGTCTAGATGCAGTCACTGAGGTTTTGCTCAAGGCTAGTATTCTACCACTTGTTGGCTTTTTTGGTGGTTAACTAGAGATAAGAGTCTCATGGACATTTTCACAGGCTGGCTTTGAACTATGATCTTCAGATCTCAGCTTCCTGAATAGCTAGGGTTACAGGTGTGAGCCACAGGTAGCCTGCCCGAGTAACTGTTTAAGAAGGGACAGAGGAGGCTGGAGGATCAATACAAACATGTGATCTCCATCTCTTGCTGTGTGATGCCCCATACCACATGAGCCAGCAAGAAGGCCGCCACTAGATCCCAGCCCCTTTGCTTTGGACCAGAACTGTAAGCCAAAAGAAACCTTTTTTTTTTTAATCACTTACCCAACCTCAAGTAATTTAATATAGTTATAGAAAGTAGCCTAATCATTATATCAGAAGTCCCTTCTTAGTTTGAGTGTTTCTTTTCACTAAGTTTTATATTAGCATTTAGAAAGTAAGGACACCTTGAGGCCTGTCATCATACATTTTTGTGTTGCTATAACAAAATGGGCAATTTAAAAGGGAAAGAGGTTTATTTCTAGCTTGGATATATCTTTCTCTTCTTATAAAGCCACTAATGCCATTATAGGGAGAGGGTCCCATCTAGATGACTTAGATGACTTCATCCCAGAGGCCACACTTCTAAATCCCATCAGTGTATGTATTTGGGGATTAAATTTCCATCACATGAACCCCTGAGGATCAAGTTTCAAGCCATAGCCTGGTCTTATGTCTCACACAGTAGGGCAGCTTTCCTGCCCGCTTAGTCGTCACCTCCACACTCCCTTATGTATCCTTAGTAGGGACATGGTCCAGATCTGTGGTTACCTAGGAGTGAATTGAAAGGCTGGTAAGGCAGGGAGACCTCACGGTGTTCCATGGCCTCGTTTCTCATGGCATGAATGCCCTCACCCATAAGTACGCTTCAGTTAATGGCATAGCTGTGATAATTATTTGTTACACTTGACTAAAAGGCGGATGCTCCAAACTGGTATTGAGTTAGTAACATGTGATTCTTTGAAGGTGTCAGTGTGTGAGTGTGTGTGTGTGTGTGTGTGTGTTACCCTTTGTAGTGACAGCCAGAATGTTGACCAGGGACAATCTGTCATTCCATGCTCCCTGTCTGGTTAGAAGCATTGTTTTAGAGAAATTACAGGCATGTTAAATTGTAACTTTGCCAGGATAACTGGATTAGATGGTTCTAAAAGAAAAGTAAAAAGACCCAAGCTTCTTTATCTCTCTCTTCTCTCTGTCTCTGTTTCTGTTCCTCTCTCTTTTTTGTCTGTCCTGGGGCTTGAACTCAGGGCCTGGGCACTGTCCCTGAGCTTATTTTGCTCAAGGCTAGTGCTCTACCACTTGAGCCACAGTGCCACTTCTGAGTTTTGTCTGTGAATGTGGTACTGGGGAATCGAACCCAGGGCCTCATGCATGCTAAGCAAGCACTCTACCAGTGGGCCACACTCCTAGCCCTTTTTCTTTCTATGTGAAGGACTGTCTTCTTTCAAGGAGAGCAGAGGGAAAGGGCTGGGTCTCAGTCTCTGAATGCTTCTGGTTTGAGGCCACAACTCTTATTGGCCAGGGTTTCGTGCAGGCAGCCATTGTCCCACAAGGCCTACAGGCTATCTAGCCCATGTTCAGGCTTTATTACCCTGTTTTACCTTATGGAAATGAGAGCCTGAGGATAGGCCTCTGATGATACAGCTGACATTTAGCAGGACCATGAGGACCTAGTATGGTACCGTGGTGTCTTGAAACAGTTTGCCACCCCTCTCCCCACCTACCCACTTAGGTGCTAAAGCCAAGGCCTGCATACATGCCATCCAATCCTAGGTAGAACTGTGAGCCATAAGTAACCTTTTTACTTTATTACCTACCCAGCCTCAAGTATTTTAATATAGTTACAGACAACAACTGCCAGCATTGCCCTGCTTTTCTTTCTGACCTGCTTCTGGCTGACTCTGCCAAAGACACCTGCTGGGAAGTCTCACAGGCAGGCCTACTATCCTCCATCTGCAGGGTCCCAGGCCTCCTTGGTCCCTAAGTGGAAGAACACACTTTGACACTGGATTTTGCTGATGTTAAACTGAAATTCTAGCTGGACTTGACATCCCTGAAATGGTCCTTACCCATCCCACGAAGCCAGCTTTGCCGAGGCCCAAGTCTTGGTCAAAACCAGGACATTACCACTGCATGGACAGGAGACACATTGCCAGGGGGGAAGAGAGGAAAATGGAAGCCATCCAGATATGATTTGGGTCCAGTTCTCTTCCCCTTATCTGAGCTGCGGGAGTCAGGAGGAAGCTCATGCAGTCGAAACAAAGCAAAATCAGGCTAGGCCCCTGCCACCTCCCCGAAGCTGCCATCTAAACTCTGCTTGGTGCTGAAAGCATCACATGGGTCAAGTCTGCAAACTGAGCTCTAGGTGGAAATGTATTCTTGAATCAACGCATTGATCCACAGATCAATCCAGGGGAAGGTCAGAAGCACCAGGAGAACACAACTAGAAGAGGTCTAGGTTTTGTGGTGGTGATGGTGGGGGTCAAGCATCCAGGGTTTCCAGGGAGGGAGCCCTGGGACTTAGGTACTGGGTCAGCTCCTGGCTAGTGTGTGTGTGTGTGTGGGGGGAGTGTGGGGCTTGATGGGGGAACAATGTGGTGATTAAGGTGAGCATCTGGCAGCCAGTGTCTGAGCTTCTGGGCACATGAGGTGGTGCCCCATGCATGCTGACCAGCCCAGGAGATTGCAGAGGTCGTGGGGTCCTGGTTAACATGGGTGGGCTGGGTTGTGGAATGAATGTTAACCTGTTTCTCTGAGTGCAGAGCTCAGGCACACAGCCCCTTTCAGTAGTCCGGGGTTTCTTCTCTGGATCTAAGACAAGCAGATGACCCACATGTGCTGGTATATTTTAATATCTCCAGGACACATGGGCACTCTGAAGCGTGGCTGACTGAGGGCTGGCATGAGCTCATGCTCTCTAGTGCCACCCCACAGGGATAGGTCCTCCATGCTCATATAGTCCTGAGACCCGATTGTGGGGAAAAGCCACAGCCCCTGGGTAGCTGGCTTGGCACTTGTTCTGAAAAGTTCCCAACTGGTGGTGGCTGGTGCTGGCTGGGTCAAGACCCATCCTTGGCTGCTAGCTTAGAGTGTCTTGCCCATGCCCGGTGCTGTCTGTTATCCTGCCAGCCTGTGAGCAGGGCTGTGGGGATGATGGTTCCTGGCACGGGGTGGGGTGCGAGGGCCCCCACAGAAGGCCAGCCTCTGGGCTGGAGCCTGTGGCCTCCGTGCTCACTTGCACAATGCCTCTGTTTCCTGTGGGCGTTGGCTTCACAGCCTCTGTAACTGTCAGGTCAGCAAGTGACGTTTATAAAATGTCTCAGAGGAGGCCACTTGTGGAGATGGCACTCATGAGGAGCTGCCACTTTTCCTGCCACCCTCCTGCTAGCCCTGGCAGGGTGCTGGCCCTACAACCTTCCAATTCTGGATGGATCGGGGAATATTCTATGCTATTAAAACATTTTAATCGGGCACTGGAGTCTCATGCTTATAATCCTACCTTTTCAGGAAGCTGAGATCTAGAAAAGCATAGTTGGAGGCCAGCCTGGGTAGAAAAATCTGTCAGATTCCATCTCCAATTAATCAGTAAAAATCTGTGTTGGAGGCATGGTTCAAGTGATTGAGTGCCTGCCCAACATGCCTGAGGACCTGAGTTCAAACCACTGTATTGAAAATAAAAATTAAACCTAAGGTACATACTTGTAATCCAGCCCTCAGGAGGATGAAGCAGGAGGATCAAGAGTTCAATGCTAGCCTGAGCTACATATATATATGTTTTTTTGGGGGGCGGTTGTGGGGCTTAAACTCTGGGCCTAGGTGTTTTCCCTGAGCTCTTCAGCTCAAGGTTACAACCATATCCCTTAAGCCACAGCGCCACTTCTAGTTTTCTGATGGTTAATTGGAAATAAATAAGAGTCTCATGATCTTTAGTGCCTGGACTGGCACTATGGTAGCTATGATTACAGGCATGAGCCGCTGCACCCGGATCAAAATATTTTTAATTTTAAATTTTATTTGAGGGGGCTGGGAGTTTGGCCTAGTGGTAGAGTGATTGCCTAGCATGCATGAAGACCCAAGTTCAATTCCCCAGCATCACATACACAGAAAAAAAGCTGGAAGTGATGCTGTGGCTCAAGTGGTAGAACTCTAGTCTTGAGAAAGCCAAAGGACAATGCTCAGGCCCTGGGCTCAAGCTCCAGACTGGCAAAAAAAATTATTTGACTGATTTATATTCCTTATTTTAATTAGTTTGCTTTTAAACATTTGTCTATTCATTTCAACTTTTATTTTTACATTTATATTATTTAAAATATTTTGAAAACTAGCTGGGCACCAGTGGCTCACCACATGTAACCCTACAGGAGGCTAAGATCTGAGGATCCATGGTTCAAAGCCAGTCTGGGCAGGAAAGTCCATGAGACTCTCTTCTCCAAGGAACCACCAAAAAGTCAGAAGTGGAGCTGTGACTCAAGTGGTAGAGTGCTAGCATTGAGCAAAAAAAAAAAAAAAAAGAAAGAAAGAAAATCTCAGGGATAGTGTCCACATACTACCAGGTGTGTGTGTGTGTGTGTGTGTGTGTGTGTGTGTGTGTGTACATATATATGTATGTATATATCAATATGTATATATATATAATTTATGTTGAAAATGTGTTTTTTTTCCTGGACAGTCCTGGGGCTTGAACTCAGTACCTGAGCACTGTCCTTGGACATTCTGTCCTCAAGGCTAGCACTCTGCCACTTGAGCCACAGTACCACTTTCAGCTTTTTCTGAGCATATGGTACTGAGGAATCGAACCCAGGGCTTTGTGCATGCTCTAGGCGAGCACTCTATCACTAGGCTACACTCCTGGCCCCAAAATGTATCTTTTTATTATTGTGTTTGCCTGTAGTCATATTGTGGGCAGTTGTGAGGGAATTGGCAGGTCTGTGAAATCCCAGGACTTGACTCCCTGACCCCCATGTCCCCCCTCCCCTGACCTCAGGAGTACACTGCACTGGGTTTTGGCAGTGGCCTCACCATTCACAGTCATAGGCTGATATTTTCTGCTTTTCAGCATAGACCTGAGGTACCCCTTCCTAGCTCTCTCTGACTTGAAGAGGATGTGTGTGAAAGTGGAGCAGGATGGCATGTAGAGATGGTTGATGGATGTTCTGTCCAGCATCCTGCAGGTGCCCCATCTATAAAGTGGGTGGTATTTGCATGGACCCTCACAAATACTCCATGTACTTCTAGATAACTGAGAACACAGAACACAAGGGATCTGCATATTGTTTAGGGAATACTGGCAAGGAAAGTTCAGTATGGGTGGTGTGTGTGTGTGTGTGTGTGTGTGTGCACTCACGTGTGCATGTGAGTGCTTAATTGGACAAGAGTCTCAGACTCATGTCCTAAGACTCATGTACTGGCTTCAAATTTCAACCCTCAGATCTCAGCCTCCTGAGTAGCTAGGATTACAGGATGAACCACCAGCACTTGGGGACTTTTTTTCTTTTTTCTTTTTTCTTTTTTCTTTCTTTCTTTCTTTCTTTCTTTTCTTTTCTTTTCTTTTCCTTTTTTTTTTTAAGGGAGGTGGAGTATTAGGGTTTGAAGTCAAAACTTTGTATTTGCTAGGCAGGGCTCTACTACTCAAGCCACTCCTTCCCCCCCCCCTTTTTTGCTGGTAATCTTTTGAGACAGGATCTCATTTTTTGTCTGAGTTGGCCTGATTCGTAATCCCTCTATGTGTGGATTTCCTATGTAGCCAGGATTACAGGCATGAGTTGCTGGCACCTCTTTCTGAATCTTTTTGGTCCGTGATTGGTTGACTCCATGTCTGAAAACCCTTGGTACAGAGGGATGACTGGAACAGCCTCATTGGATAAATTCTTCAATCCATTCTGACGAATGCTTAAAATCAATCCTCACAGCAGCTGCTATGTCTCAGTGCCCCTTATTGTCAGGACAGATTTTTTACCTGGCAGGAGACCTCAGTATGTGCTTCACAAATGTGAACAAATGAAGGATGAATGAATGAACGATGGAGGATGAATGAATGAATGATAAATGAATGAGCAATGAGTAGTGAAAGGTGAACAGTGAACACTGAACAATGGTGGATGATAGCTCAATGAAGAATGAACAAATGGTAAATGCTGAATGATGGTGAATGAATGAACAATGAACGGTGAATAAATAAGGGATGAACAAGTGATGGATGAATGACAGATGAATGAATGCCATCTCTCTAGGGCCCAGAGTCTCAACTATTGAAGGAGTCTCTGTATAAGCTGTTGCTGACAGTCAGGGCCCCACAGCCCTTTTACAACCTGTCTGAAGCCACTAGGGAGGCAGCACCCATCCAAGCTAGCTTTCTTGTTGCCTCCAAGCAGGCTGTGGAGTCAGACCTATATCACCAGGAGGGAGGGAACGCTTGAGCTATGGTGTCATAAGGTGAGGAAGAGTTTGTCAGGAATGGAGGATAGGGCGGCTGTCCTGGAAACTTCTCCCCTGGGGGCATCTGCACATGTGTAGAAGGATGTGTGCACCGAATTGTCATCGTGGCATCATTTGGAGTCATGTTTGCAATCCAAATGTCCATATTTAGAAAACTGAGTAACTACAGACATCACTCAGTGAAATACTACATAATGGGGAAAAAAAGATTGGCTGTCTGTGCACCAATAGGGAAAGGTTTTCAGAATGTGGTACTAAGACAAGAAAACAAAAACAAGGGCCGGGAGTTTGGCCTAGTGGTTAAAGTGCTTGCCTAGCATGCATGAAGACCCGGGTTCGATTCCTCGGTACCACATACATAGAAAAAAGCCGGAAGTGGTGCTAAGGCTCAAGTGGTAGAGCTCTAGCCTTGAGAAAGTCCAAGGACAGTGCTCAGGCCCTGAGCTCAAGCCCAGGACTGGCAAAAAAAACAAAAAACAAAAAACAAAAAACAAAAACAAAAAACAAGAAGGAATGATTGCTAGAGAGTAAGCATACAAATAAGAAAGGACAGTTCTTGTTAAGACCCAGAAGGTTTTCATTTTAGCTGGGTACTGGTGGCTCACACCTGTATCCTAGCTACTCAGGAGGCTGAGATCTGAGGATCATGGTTCAGAGCCAGTCCACGCAAGAAAGTCTATGAGACTTTTATCTCCAATGGAACTGGAAGGGCACTGTGGCTCAAAGTGGTAGAGTCCTAGGCTTGAGTAAAAGAATTCAGGGACCGCACCTAAGTCCCAAGTTCAAGTCCTACAACTGATAGACAGAGAGGGAGAGAGGGAGAGAGTTTTCATTTTCCTTCTCTCCTTCAATTCCTATTCTTATCTCATCTCTCCAAAGAAATGCAGAGGCAGGCAGTCACTAACAATTACCAAGACTTTGGACTCCTGGATCATGGCTTTGCCATTTTAGGAATCAGTGCTTCTCTTCAAGGTTTGAGATGGCTGCCATTTCCTCACACTTTGATAGGCTGGGAGTGTGATCTAGTGGTGGAGTCCTTGCCTAGTATGAAAAAAGCCCTGCGTTTGATTCCTTAGTGCCACATAAACAGAAAAAGCCAGAGGTAGTGCTGTGGTTCAAGTGGTAGAGTGCTCGCCTTGAGAAAAGGTAGCTTAGAGACAGTGCCCAGGCTCTGAGTTCAAGCCCCAGAACTGGAGCTTTTTCTATTTTACAGAAGTAAATTATTCAAAGATACCTCTGGAAAGCTAGGTACCAGACTCATGCCTGCAATTCTAGCTGCTAAAGAGTCTAAGATCTGAGGATTCCAGTTGGAAGTCTGTCCATGAGACTCTTCCCTCCAATTAACTGACAAAAAGCCAGAAGCTCAAGTGTGTGGCTGAAATGTTTTAGAGTACCAGCCTTCTGCAAAAGAAGCTGAGCAAAAGAGCCAGAGTGTGAGATCCTGAGTTCAGTTTTCAGTATTAGCATGCATGTGAGTGTGCGCACACACACACACACATACACACACACCATAGATCTCTGGAGTCCTTTTACTTTATCTTATGCATCTAGGAAATCAAATCTAAACTCTCAAACACAGCTTAGAGCTCATCAAAGTTTAAAACAAACAAACACAGGGAAGGGTTGAGAATGAGGCTTAGTGGTACAGTGCTTGCCTAACATGCACGAAGCCCTGAGTTTGAGTCCTCAGTATCACATAAACAGAGAAAGCCAGATGTGGCTCTGTGGCTCTAGTGGAAGAATGCTAGCTTTGAGCAAAAGAAGCTCAGAGACAGTGTCCAGGCCTTGAGTTCAAGTCCCAGGACTGGCAACAAAACAAAACAACAAGAACAATAATAAAAAACAAAAGGAAGGAGCTCTTCAGCTCAAGGCTACTGCCCTACCCCTTGAGCCACAGCCCTACTTTTTTTGTTGTTGTTGTTTTCTTTATTCATCTTTTCTTTAATTTCACCATAGTTTTTCAGTAGATGTTTCCCATTCTTTATTTTATTTTATTTTTTATTGTAATTAGTAAAAGGGTTACATGATATTTGCCAGATAGAAGGTGCATTAATTCACATACATTGATACCCTTTCACATGTCTTGGTACCCATTTCCCTCCCCCCCACCCCCATCCATCTTGGTTTTCCCCCCTTCCCTATCAAATTTCAAATATCCAAATACAAATAAATTCAATATATCAGATAACAAAGTGAGATACTATACCAATAGGAGATAACCAAGGGACAGCAAAGGAGTTGAGAGACAACATACCAGCCCTACTTCTTAAAGATGTTTTTAAACATAATTTTACTGAAGAAAAATAGTTTTTGTAATTATTCTATATAAAATCCTGCTCAAAGTTTTACAATCTTACTGATTTTAGGTTGTATTTATATTTATAACTGAAAAATTATATATTTTTGATGAAATTCATTATGAATTTGTATATCTCTTTCTTTGGGGGGGGGGCAAAGAACTTGCCCAGAACCTTGAATAGGCTAGGTAAATGGTCTACCACTGAGAAATTCTCAATCTGTATTATTATTGTTATCGGTAACTGAACCTTAAATTTGTTCTTATGCTTGCTTAACAAGCCACTTGAGCCACACTTTCATCTCTCTCTCTCTTTTTTTTTTTTTTTGCTTTTAGTCTGATTTTTAGATAGTATTTTGCACTTTTGCCTAGACCTTGCTTTGACTGTGATCTTCCTACTTCTATTTTCCATGTAGTTGGAATTATAGATATGTGCCACCATTCCTGACCCCTGAATTTTTATATCTTTTTTATATCTTCATGGTGATTAGTCTTTTAACCATTTAAAAATGTCATTGTCTTTAGTAATGAATATGTTTATAATATTTATGTTTTTGATGTATTCCTCATTCAAAACTTAGTTGTAGTTTTGTGGTGAGTGTGTGTGTGTGTGGTGTGTGTGTATGTGTGTGTGTGTGTGTGTGTGTGAGAGAGAGAGAGAGAGAGAGAGAGAGAGAGAGAGAGAGAGAGAGAGAGAGAGAGAGAGAGAGAGAGAGAGTGAGTGTGTTCTGGGCTTGAATTCGGGGCCTGAGTGTTGACCCTGAGCTTTTTTGATCAAGGTTAATGCTATATCACTTGAGCCACATCTCCACTTCTACCCAGAGTCTCATGGATTTTTCTGCCTGTGCTGCCTTTGAAACATGATCCTCAGGTCTCAAGACTTCTGAGTAGCTTAGGACAATAGTCAACAACCATTAGTATCTGATGAGTTGTATTATTTTTTTGTAATACAATTGGCAAAAAATATTATTTTTGCCAGTCCTGGGGCTTGTACTCAGAGCCTGAGCACTGTCCTTGGACTTTCTCAAGTCTAGAGCTCTATCACTTGAGCCACAGTACGACTTCTGGCTTTTTTTCTATGTATTGGTACCAAGGAATTGAACCAGGTCTTTGTGCATGCTAGACATGCACTCTACCACTAGGCCAAACTCCTGGCACAGAGTTGTATTATTTTTAATGAGCCAACTATATAAATGTTAACTGCAATGTTTAATTAATTTATATTTTTATAAAATTGCTCTATTTGGTCTTTATCTTTATTGGTGCTTTTCAATAAATATGTTTTACTTTGTTAAAAAAAAACAACAAAAAAAAACAAAAGGAAGATTCTAGTAACACCACAGGTTGACTGTGCTAAGTAATATGGTCACAAAGGAGCCACTGTTTTGAAGCAAATGCTTGCATTGGAGCATAAAAAACCAGGCTAAAAACCAAAATGGTATCACTCATGCTAAAGTTCTATGTCATCCAGCAAAATCTGGGCTATTATCTGAACTGCTGAGAAATTAGGAGACAAAGATAACAGCTAAATTTTTCCTATGGGAGGCCAGTTTCGTTAGCATGATGATGCTTTCAATCTTACCCAAACAAGTAAACTAATGTTACTTGTTTTTCACTCAAGGCTAGAGTGCTCTATACTTGAGCCACAGCTCCACGTTCATTTTTGGGGTGATTAATTGGAGATAAGTCTCACTGACTTTCTTGACTGCATCTCATGTGGCCCAAAAGATATCAAGCAGCAGTACTACTTGACACGTATTGGAGAATAGACATGAGTTTTTATGTCTTTTTTGCTCCTTCTCATTTTGAAAGACCCCAAGTCCCTGACAACTTCATGCAAATTCTGTATGTGTGATGGGAGGAGGTCTTGGGGCTTGAACTCAGGACCTGGATGCTATCCCTGAGTTTTTTCACTCAAGGCTAGCTCTCTACCACTTTGAGCCACAGTGCCACACTTCTGGTTTTCTAGTGAATTGGTGATAAGAATCTCACAGATTTCCTTGCCTGGCTGGCTTTGAACCCTGATCCTTAGATCTTAACCTTCTGAGTAATTGGGACTGCAGATGTGAGCGCCTCATAGATGAATGGATCATAAAGATGTGGTATATTTATACCGTGGAATTCCATGCTGTATCAGAAGGAATGACATTGCCCCATTTGTAAGGAAATGGAAAGACTTGGGAAAAAAAATCATAGTAAGTGAAGTAAGCCAGACCCAAAGAAACATAAACTCCATGGTTTCCCTCATTTGTAATAATTAGTATACATTTAGGATTCTCCTAACAGAGGATCATAATAGCTCAAAAGCTATGTACATATGTCCAGATAGGATGAGGTTAAGCAAAATGAACTCCAGGATATGGAAACAAGAGATTTATCTTTGTGGTTGTTGTTTTTAATGTACTGTGTGAAGTTATTTCTTTTCTCTTTTTCCCCCTCTATGGTTTATCCCCTGTTGTTACTGTATCTGACTTTGGTACTTGGTATGTTGTATATACATTTATTTGTGTATTTGAAAATAGGAAAGTAGGGGAAAAACAAGATGAAGAGGGAGTGGGGGAGGGAAAGTGGGGGTTAACAATGTTCAAGAAGTAAGGTACCCACTACCTGATGAATGTAACTGCAACCCCTCTGTACATCACCCCAACAATAGAATAACATTTAAAAAAGGGGATCTCGGGGATTTTCATGCCTGGGCTGGTGTTGAATTGATATCCTCAGATATCAGCCTCCTGAGTAGCTAGGATACAGGAGTGAGCCACCAGCACCTCAGCTTGTGAAACTTCTTTATGAGTCATTGCCCATCTACCTCCAGTGTGGTTTCATGCCAGCTGTTGATGAACTCCATCGCGGAAGCCATGTTCGTGTCTGGCTTTCTGTCACATGCAGTCAAACCTAATCCTAACAAATAGTTTTCCAGCCCTTTTAAGATTGCAGCTCTGCTTACGAGCCTTGGGGATCACTGAATGGAGTTTTCTGCAAAAAAGCAGGAAGCTTTGTAACCTTCTGATGTTCAGATGAGACTTCCTGTTCTACTTGGCCAAGATGAGGAAGAGGAACAGAAGCAATGCTACCATTGAGGCTGGGGAAGGTCAGGAATGATCCCAAGTCTGAAACACTGCCACATGTGGGTTGGTGAGAACCCCAGCGAACCCAGGGCAGAGCTGAGGGCGTTCCAGGCACAACGAAAGGCCAGTTTTGCCCATGCATAGACTTGTGGATGAGTGGTTTGTTTGAATGTGGTCAAAAGTGGGCCTGCTCCCTGATTTATAATGATAAGCTACATATCTCAGAGCCATCTGGAATCCATTTTTCGATTTACTTTTTGGAGAGATGAGTTTTGAGTTGCATCTCTCTAGGCTCATCTGTTTCACATGTGTACAGGGTGGTTTGTAGAGATGGACAATGGGTTTTGTTTCCCCCCCTCTATTTTTTTCCCCCTCAAGTTTTATGGCTAGGTTTGGCCTTTATTTATAACATTTCACATGTACATATAACACCAGGACAGTATCCAGAGGGAAAGGGGCCTCGTATCATTTTACATATTCCCTATTCAAAATTAGTTTAGGCTGTTTTCAGTATGCATTTGTTTTCTATAATGATATAGTAGACCCAAAGTGTTAACTGGAAACAGAATATTCCCCACTATCTCTGGCCTATCCTCCTGCCGCCATATTGACTTCACTTACCAGTGAAAGAGAGCTGTCTGGAGGTTTCAGCCACCCGCAGAGGCCAAAGGACCTTGAACACTTATCATCCCTCTCTCTCCTCCAAACAGATGGGACACAAGCTGTCCTGGACAAACAGAGGTGTTATCTACTGTCAAAGAAGCTCCAGGGAGGTGGTGGGGTGGATCGTGACCTTGCTTTGTCACTCCCAGCCAAGTTTAGAGGCCTGGATCTCCAAAAAACTTGTCCAGAGGCCTCTGAGTAGTGTGCTGTCTCTTTGGGTTACTTAGACCCCTGTTGCTGATTCCAATTGGGTGTCTTTGCTGATCTTTGGGCTGTCATTGTGTTAGCTCAACATCCTGTTATGGGACAAACTGAAAGTCTAGATAGAAAACAAAACAGGGCTGAGGATGTAGTTCAGTGGTAGCACACTTGCCTAGCATGCACGAGGCCTGGGTGCCATCCTTATCATCCTTCCCATCTCCCCGAAATAAAGAATACACATGTACATTTCTCCCCCTGCAGAAGAAGCTTAGGAGGGGAATTTTCCTACATTTTCATATATTTGCATGCTAGATTCATAGTTTCTACTTCCAAATAAAGTGAAGAACTCTCTATACACACTTCCGAATTGTATCGTTCTTCTTAGACTCATGTCTAGACTGCCTTACTGAAGTCCAGTTGGTCTTCCATTTCCCAGAATTAGTTCTAAGTTCTAAGAAATGCTTACTCAAACTTCTTGTGAAACTGTCCCTCAACGATATGAAGAGGCCTGTTGAGAATTGGCAGCTGTGGTGAGGTATGGTCTGGAGAGACATTAAGAGTCCCTGGAGAGACCTTCCCTACCCTCCAGCGCTCACAAACAATGTTAAGCTACTAAGTTAGGCCCAGGGAGATGTTGCTATGTATGATTATGTTTTTACTGAGAAAAATTACATCTAAAATTATACTTGTATAAAAATGGATTTTACCCAAACTATAATGAAAAGGATTTTACCCAGAGTACCTCTCAAGGGTGACAAGTCTTGTGTTCAAGAATAATGGAGTCAGAACAATTGTGTGGATGGACTTGCACAAGTTGAGCCATTGCTTATTGCTTTCTTGGGTCTCCAGTTCCTTTGGACAGTGATGATAATTTTGCCAAGCCTCAGAGTTCCCAACCTCAGAAGCTTGCTGTTATCTTTATATTTTTTGCCCTATCTTTATATCATATGCATTATTGTATTCAGATTCTTTTGTTGTCTTCTTTGTACTAGTACTGGGGCTTAAACTTGAGGTCTCATGCTCTTGCCTGACTTTACTGGTCAAGGGTAGGCCTCTACCATTTGAGCCACACCTCCACTTCTGACTTTTTGCTGGTAAATTTGGAGAGAAGAGTTCAACAGACTTTTCTGCCAAGACTGGTTTTGAACCCAAATTGTCAGATCTCAGCCTCCTGAGTAGCTAAGATTGCAGAAGTGAGCCACCTGTACCCAACAAAGGGGCAGTTGTGTGTGTGTGTGTGTGTGTGTGTGTGTGTACGTGTGTTGTGTGTGTGTATGTACTAGTAGGGTTTGAACTCAAGGTGCCTTGCTTTTGTTTATCTTTTTCACTCAAGGCCAGTGCTCTATCACTATAGTCACAATTCCATTTTATTCAGATATTTTCTAGATTTTAATAACTTTTCAACATAAATGGGGTATTATCTGCCTTAGCCTAAACCTAAGCAAACTTTCTGTAAAACCAGATTTGATATATCCCTTTTACCCCCCCCCCCCTTGCCCAGTAAAAATAAATACATTGCTTATTTTAAAAGATGTTCCTCTGTGGTCACTTAAAATTTTCTCAGGTGCCACTGCACTTAGAGAATGTGTTTTAAAAATACACAAAAAACGAAAGAAAGTATATAAAGAGTAGGCATAGGCTATAAATGACAGATGTGATAGACGTTAATGTTCTACTTCCATATTCTCCTCCCTTCACAGTAATTGAATGGTGACCTGTATCCTGGTAGGCCACTAAAGTATCTCTCAGGATTACTTGCAGCTGGATGGGACTGCATAACTATGCTTTGGCCTGAACATTTTTTGTATATGCTGATATTGAGACTTGAACCCAGGGCCTAGGTATTATCCCTGAAGTTATTTTCCTTAAGGCTAGATAGAACTCTACCACTAGAACCACTGCACAATTTCTAGCTTTTTGGTGATTAATTAGAGATAATAGCCTCACTGACTTTCTTGCCTGGGCTGGCTCTGAACCATAGTCCTCAGATCTCAGCCTCTTGAGTAGCTAGGATTACAGGCCTGAGCCACCGGTGCCTGGTTTTCAGATAGTATTTAAAGCAATTAAAATATTTAGTGAAATTCCTCCGAAATTCCAACACTGGTGTAGAAATGTAATTGTCATTGTGAATACCAAGAGGAGACACTGTGGAGAGGTGGCTGGGTCAGGAGGGCTCTTTGTCATGGGTGAATTCATACTGTTATCATAGGAACCTACTTGTTTTTATCAGGAACCTACTTGTAACTTGCTCTATAGCCCAGCAAAGCTGAGCACGAGCTCTTGCCAGATCCCGAACCAATGTTCTTTATCCATTTTCCTGTCTATGGTAACCCTATTGTATGAGCAGAAAATGGAGGACAGTACCTCTTTAAGATAGAAAAGATGTGTACTTCTGCAACTTCATTTTGCCTACTCAAAGTGGGAGAAATGGCAGCCGTCTCAAACCTTGAAGAGAAGCACTAAGGTGGCAAAGTCATGATCCAGGAGTCCAAAGTCTTGGTAATTGTTAGTGATTGCCTGCCTCTGCATTTCTTTTAAAGAAAAGAGAAATAAACTTTCTAGTGTTTCAAATCACTTCCTGGTGGTCATGCTTCTGATGGTTATTGTATTAAGTATATAGGTGGGTGGGTCTGTCATATAGGCTTATTAAATTCTCAGGAATTTTGCATGCTAATGGATGTCTGATTGGTGGCTTGGAATTGGCTATTGAGGGAGCATTGGCAAATGCTACATGAACACTGGGACTTTAATCTTACTATTTACTCCCATGGTCTTGACAGAATGAAAGGACTTGATTCACATAAGTGCTAGGCTCAAGCTTTAAGTCAGTGGTTATGTCAGGGCTCAGCCTTTTTGTGTCACCTAGCTCTCATTTTATTTATTTATTTATTTATTTATTTATTTTAAAACCTTTTTTTTTTTTTTTTTTGCCAGTCCTGGGCTTGAGCTTAGGGCCTGAGCACTGTCCTTGGACTTTCTCAAGGCTAGAGCTCTACCACTTGAGCTTCAGCACCACATCCGGCTTTTTTCTATGTATGTGGTACCCAGGAATCGAACCCGGGTCTTCATGCATGCTAGGCAAGCACTTTAACCACTAGGCCAAACTCCCGGCCCCTTATTTATTTTTAAAACTTTTTTTTCATTTTCTCTCTCTCTTTCTTTCTTCTTTCTTGCCTTTCTTCCTTCCTTCCTTCCTTCCTTCCTTCCTTCCTTCCTTCCTTCCTTCCTTCCTTCCTTCCTTCCTTCTTTCTTAGGCCTTGGGGCTTGAACTCAGGGCCTGAACACTATCCTTGGGCTTTCTCAAGGCTAGAGCTCTACCACTTGAGCCTCAGCACCACTTCCAGCTTTTTCTATGTATGTGGTATCAAGGAATTGAATCTGGGTCTTCATGCATGCTAAGCAAGCACTCGACCACTAGGCCGAACTTCCAGCCCAGCTCTCATTTTAATGGTGCAATCTGGACCATTCCTTGGAGATCTGTTGCAGATAGAGCCCACCAGTTAAATAATGAGAGACCCTGCCCATTCAGGGTGGTAGGGATAATAACTAGGACAGATAGGAAATAGCATTCTGGCTTTGACATTAGATACTAAATACATATAGGCTCATATACTCTGGTTCTTTTCAGATTGTATAAATCTTTCACCTTTTACATATAGGTTCACATATTCACATTTTACCTGCTAACCACTTTTTCTTTCTTTTCTAAAGGTGAAGATAACTTGGCAATAGACATGCACACATTTAGAATTTACTCTTAGGCTATAATTATTTATAGTCAGCAACACATGTTGCATATGGATTAAGTGTATAAATATAAATACCTCACATAAATGAAACTAATGAGTTTGACTCTTCCAGAGTCAAATATGATCTTTAATTTTCCCTTGTCTTACCATTTTCTAAGGAGGTATGTATTGGTCTATTTCCTATTGCGAATAACCGAATGCCACAACTAGGTAACTGTGAACAGAAGAGGTTTCTTTGGCCCATACTTCTGGAGTTTGAAGGCCAAGGAATGCATCTGGTGACTGACTTCCTTCTGGCAGCCTTCTGGGGGGTGGTGTACATCACACTGTAGCAAGATGAGGGGCACCTGTGTGTTAACTTGTCTCTCTAGTCTCTCTCCCTCTTTATACAAAACCACCAGGATTAATCATAAGAGTTTACCTTGTTGATTTTATCTAACACCCCAAACACTTCCCAAAGGCTCTATCCCTAAACACCACAATCAGATGAAGTTTCTACCCTCTTAAGATCTCACAATGGGGACTACCTCTCACCCTAGAAACCTTAGGAAGATAATGTTCGTTTTCTGACAATGTGACAATGTCAAGATGAGCAGCTTAAAAAGAAGAAAGACTTACTTGACTTGCCATTTTAGAGGTTTCAGTGTGTGGACGGTGGGTCTGCACACTGTTTTTGGTGCCTGTGGTGAAGCAGAACATCATGGTGGGAGCAGGTGGAGGAACAAAGCTGCTCACATCAGGTCATCTGGGAAGCAAAATGAAATGAAAAGAAGTGGCCAGGCTCCTAATTCACCATTCAAGGGTGTACCCTCCTCCCAATAACCTAACTTCCTCTCACTAGATCCCACCTCCTTAAAGCTGCAGCACCTCCA
The DNA here is from genome assembly GCF_031878675.1 of Megascapheus bottae. Taxonomy (NCBI): domain Eukaryota; kingdom Metazoa; phylum Chordata; class Mammalia; order Rodentia; family Geomyidae; genus Megascapheus; species Megascapheus bottae. The sequence goes on along the minus strand of NC_143530.1, from coordinate 29,752,757 downwards.
AATCTTGCTATGAATGGGGACCAACTGTTAGGATTACACACACACACACACACACACACACACACACACACACACACACACACACACACACTCCACTCTGTTGACACCACATATATCTTTCTTTAGGGGTCATTGTTTTGAGATGTGTGTGTGGAGGGCCTGTGGGTGTGTGAAGTGGGGAAAGGAAGCGAGGGAGGGTATAGTTGTTATAATCAAGGGAGGTACCCCTTATAGCTGGTGTGCAGAGACAGGAGAAGCTTCCAAACATCCTACAATGCACAGAAAAGGGACTCCACCCCAGCAAAGAAATGGAATCATCCAGTTCCAATGGCCAACATTGTGAGATCGAGAAACACTGCTTTAGGGCTATTTTGATTTCTGCAGAAACAGAGAAATCCTACCATCCTATGCCCCTATCAAATGAAGGGTTTGCTGATGGTTTTAAAGCTGCCTGTAACAATATACTCCCCTTCCCCATGCCATAAACAGAGCTCAAAGACTATTCAACGATTTCTGTAAAGTAGGCTTTTGCTTATATAGGAAGCTAGGGAAATGGGAGTATGGATCAGGTGATAGGTCATAAAACAGTAAGAGTTTAACAGGGATTGATATTTCTCAAGTCTTTCGTGTACATCAGGCTTTGAACTACATATATCACATGGGTGGGTCTCTGATGTCAGCAACCTGATGGCTAAAGTTTCCTAGCCCAAGATCACATGCTACGTTGATTAGTATAAATTCCCTAATTAGTGTAAAGAGACTAATTACTTAAGCGTGGCTCCTGGGTGAGTGGGAACTCGGGTGTGTCCCTAGCTGCACCTCTCTGTCATTTGCGTAAGATATGGCATAGGGCGAGATATGGGCAAGGAAGGGATAGTGGATAGGACAGGACAGGATATGGGATAAGATGGGATGTGAGGCACAATAGGTTATGGTATTGGGATATAATTTACATGCCATACAATTCACCAGGTTAAAATGCACAATGGAATGGGTTATTAGCAGACTCACAGAACTATATAACTATCTCCCACAATCCATTTGGAAATATTCTCAGGATCTTGAAAAATATCTCTATGGTTCCAACTATACAATATTCTGGAAAAGGCGAAAGTATGGTGAGAGTAAAGAGTCTGGTAGTGGCCAGGGGCCTGGAGGGAGGTGAATAAACAGAGCCACAGGATGGCTAAGACAGCATAATCACATGTATGGCACTGTCCCGGTGCACTGGCACTGTTGATTCAAACCACAGAATATACAGTACCAAGAGTGAGGCCCAACAGAAACTGTGGAGCTGGGGGTTTCTCATAATAATGGACCACTCTAGTGGGGTTTGATCACTGAAAGCTGTCTGTGAGGGTACAGGGATTAATGAGAACTCTGTATATTCTTCTCCATTTATCTATGAACCCAAAACTGATTCTTACAAATAGTTTTTTTGGGGGGGGAGGGGGGCGTGAACTCATACTGTTATTTAGCTTTTTCTGCTCCAGGCCAGTGTTCTACCTCTTCAGTCACAACTCTTCTTTTGGCTTTTGTGCTGCTAAATGGGAGATAAGAATCTTTCAGATTTGCCTATCCATGCTGGCTTCAAACCACAATCATCAGTTCTTAGCCTCTTGAATAGGTAGAATTATAAGGGTGAGCCACTGGTGCCTGGCTGAAAAATAGTCTTAAAGAAAGAAATCTCATATACATTAGCAATTATTCACATTTGTCTCCCACTCCAGCCCTCAGTAACTACTAATGAGTCTCTACCTTCATAGGTTTTCTTTCTTATTCTCTTTTTGCCAGTCCTGGGGTGTGAACTCAGGGCCTCTGCACTGTCCCTGAGCTTCTTTTGCTCAAGGCTAGCACTTGAGCCACAGCACCATATTGGCTTTTTATGTTAATGTAGTACTGAGGAATTGAACCTAGAGCTTTAAGCATGCTTGGCAAGTACTTTACCACTAAGCCATAGTCCCAGCCTGATGCCCTCATTATTTTTCAAACATAATCTCACATTTATTTCTAGGCTGGCTTGGACTTTGATCCTCCCATTTATGCTCTCCTGGAATGACAAATGTGTTTTATATTGGTTGAGAAGGAGTCATATGAACTTTTTCTCAATCTCAGCCTCTCAAGTAGCTAGGATTTCAGGCATTAGTCAGTGTAGCTAGCTGATCTGAACATTAACATGCAAGCATTTCTGCAGGAAATCTTTTCATTTACTTTGGGTATACACAGGAGTCAAATTGCTAAATTGAATGGTTTCTCTTTTTGAGGAACAGCCAAAACCATCTAATGATTTTTAATCCCACAGCAATTCGTGGGGAGTCCAAGTTCCCACAACCTCGCCAACTCTTCTGACATCGCGTTTACCAGTTTTTAGTATTTACTTATTTTTTGCTGTATTGAAAAACAATCTGCTCAGTTCTTTTTTCGTTATTTTAAATTTTGGTTTATATGCTGGTCCTGGGGCTTGGGCTTGGTCTGGGAGCTGCCCCTGAACATTTTTGCTCAAGGCTTAGTGTTCTATCACTTGAGCTACATCTCTACTCCAAGCTCTTTGGTGGCCACTATGAACCTGACAGATTTTCCTGCCCATCCTGTCTTTGAACCAGAATCCTCAGATCTCAGCCTCCTGAGTAGCTAGGATTATAGGAATTAGCCACCAGTTATGAGCTCTGCTCAGTTTTCAATTTCAAGTCTCACCTCTTGTATTTCCCTTCTGTTTTCTGTGGGACAAACTCTGTTTGCCTCAAAAGGCAGTTGCTTGTGGTAGACTTTAATACATGATATGGGACTGGCAAAGGGAGTGGCTGGGGAGAAAAGCCAGGTAAATAACAAAATTAAGCATTTTTATTTAAATTTTAAGTTTCTTATCCATTGTAGACATGGGACTTTCTTGTCAGGGAGTCTTCTCCTCTCTATGCCAGTCCCTTATGGCCTTCTGCTGTCTGTCTGTCCCTCCTTTCTGGGCCCTTTACCCTCTACGATTCAGTTCTTCCTGTGCTGTCACACAGAAGTATTTAGCTTTCTAATGTCACCCTGACTCACACCAGCCTTGCCCTGAAGCTGTTTTACAACTACAATATCCCATGTGTTGTTAAACTAGATCACTTTTGGGGAGGGATTTGACATGACATTTTAGTTCCTTGAAAAAGTCCACGTAATCAAAAGCAAACAACAGTATTAGTAGTGGCAACCACAGCATCAGCAGTGACAACAAAAATGACAACAAAGATAACTCATCTAAGTCAACATCCTACCTCTAACTTTGTTAGAGGATGAAGAAAAACTGCTTCATTCTAGCCCATTCCTTGTAAGAAGCTAGAAGTAACTGGTGGATATTTCCAGAGTTTACGTAGCATAAATCATGCTGGGTATGGGTTGGCAATATTGTCTTTTCACTTAATAAAATGTGATTGTGATCGTGCTATGAATTTACCATTTCCCTACTGGTGGATCAGAGATGGTTCTGAAGCACTCATGTTATTATCTCATGTTATTATTCCCAGGTGGTACACCTGGGCACTTGTGGCACCCTGGGAATAAGCATCGCTTGCATGTGGCTCTATCTCTTCTAGAAACAGGTAGAATACAGTAGAGCTATCATCTCCCCCCGATGTTGGAATGCACAGAGTGGATTTCCCTTTCTTCATTGGATTAAAGTGGAACCTCTAAACTAAATTACATTTATTTCTTTATACTAACTATATTAAGATCAAGGTGTGGAGGAGAGAGCCAGTGCCTGAAGAGGGCCTTCATCTTGGTTTGTAGAAGGCTATTCTCTCATTGGTTCTTCACATGGCCAAGAGAAGAGAAATCAAGAACAAATTCCAACATCTTTGCTTACGAAGGCACTCCTAATCCGTTTGCAAGAGCCTTTCCATATTAATCTTCTCCCAAAGGCCCATTTTCAAAGGATAGGATTTCAACATATGAATCTGGGTGCAGGGAGAGGATACACCTACTCATTCCTTAACAAGAAGTCATGGATCATTTCTTTTACCTCATTCCACTGAGGTAAGCTGTACAGTCAGAGGAGCCAATGGTCAGAGTGGTGGGTGTAGGGCTGTGTGGGGGGGAGGGGTGGGGAGGAGAGCAGGAAGAAGATAGAACAATGGCTAATAGTACAGTACATATAAGAACAGTGTGGTAATAAGCCATTCAGCCACATAGCATGCTCTCAAAGACCCTTTCATACTCAGGAACAATGAGCATACAATCCTGGGCAAATTCACATCACTATTTGGGAGGGAGTCTAGCTGATGGTATGGTCTTAGCATAGCACTCCAAAATGCATTGGTATCTTTGTGTGGAGGCCCTGATTCCCATAAGCTTTTTCTGGGCAAGAATCTCCTGCGTTCAAGAGCAGACACATTCAGAATGGCAAGCTGATGATCTGATTTGTTGGAGGTGTTGAGTTTGAGTGATTGGAAAGCCCAGCTTTGGTGGAGAGCAGCGATCTGATAGGCAAAAACTTGGGGATCTTGAAAGAAGCACAGATCCAGAAGTCAGGAGGTAGATGTAGGTGTGGCTTCATCATCTTACTCACTGACTAATTTCTGTGCTTCTTATGGGCTGTCCACAGGGTTGAAGGAACCACGGAACTATATATCATGGCTGCTTCTAGGGCATTTGGGTCTTGTGTCCCTGACCCTGACCAACAGGAAGGGCTCTATTTATGTGGTGGGCCAGAGGAAATTGTGTGGAATGTAGGGGTTCACTAGGGACCCTACTACTCTATACCCTTTACCATGAAAGTCATCAGGACCTACCAGGGTGAGTGCTGAGAGGTAGGAAGTTCAAACCACAGAGAGGATGAAAATGACTTTGTCCCACTAAGTTTTCTCTTGGGTCAGAGATTCATGGAATGAAAGACTGGTTCCTCTGAATGGAACTGTGTAGAGAAAGAGACACGTGGCAAGTCTTTGAACTGTTCTGGGTCTTCCATGAATTCTTAAATTCAAATCCAAACCCCAGTAACTTAGAATGTGACTCTATTTGGACATCACATCTTTAAGATATAGAGGAACTAAAATGAGGGTATGGGGTTGGATCCTAATCCAATGTGCCTAGAGTTATAATAAGGAGAGGTTAGGGTGTAGAAACACATAGGACAACCATGCGAAGACACAGGGAGATAAGCCAAGGAACGACATTTCAGGAGAAACCAACCCTTTTGGCATCTTGATTTTAGACTTCCAGTCTCCAGGACTGTGAGAAAATCAGTTGTGATGTTTAAAGGCCCTCAGCCTGAGTAATGATCACATATAAATACATAGAACCAGAGATAGAGGGGGAAAAATTATATCTGTCACATTTCCAGGAACAGGGAAGAGAGACTGGAGCAGAGATGTGTGGCTAACACCACTGCTTAAACAACTTGATGGAGAACCTTCAAGACAAAGTTAGTCTTCTATGGGAAGGAGGAATGCCTCAATATCCCCATCATCTCATCTCTGGAAGGGAGTAACTTCTTGATTTTTGCTACTGGACATTTTTTTAAATTAAAAGATTTTTATTAACACTGATTTTTACATCATATTTTAAATGCCACGCTTAACAAACAAGTATTCAAGAAGGGAATCTCTATATACAATCATCAGCACATAACTTTTAGAACATAATTACAATTAAGCCAAGACTTTGTATGTCATAGATACACATCTAGATTACTATATAATATAACATTATGTCAATAGAGTATATATCCCAAGGACATGTCATTTTTGAGTGAATGACTTCAATTTCAGCATCCTCACTACTCCCAAAGTTAGAGAATCAAATTGAGTAAAAATCTTGGCCAACTTGTCCTTTATCTGGTTGCAACTTTAATGCTTGACTGTCACCGTAGTCTGGAAGCTCCTTGGAAACATGTTAGGGTGACTCAATGAGACCATGCTGCTGAATCTGCCCCATTGGGACTGGATGGCTTGGGTAGAAGTCTCACCTCCTCTTAAGCTGACTTTAGAAAAGGGAGCAAAGAGGGGATTGGACAGTGTTCAAAGATGGAGGCAACAGGTGATGAGGCTGAGTGCTAAGTTCCACGTAAAGAAGATGGGTCAGGGTGGAAAGGGTGTGTTATGTGGGGTGAGGTCACTATTCAGCTCCACCCTCAGGTGAGAATCAGGATGTGGTGGAAACAAGGGAGGAAAGATGAGTCGAAGGAGAGAGGGAAGAAGATCCTAGAAGCTCACCAGCACAGACTTGCCCAGAGAAGCAGAGGGTTGGAGTGGGAGTCACAGCTCAGGGGTGGTGCAGATATGGAAAGGAGCTTCATCCCCCTCTGTCTTAGGGGTCTTTGCAGAGCTTGCTCCCCTTTCTCTGGGGATGGAGTTGGTTTAGTGCCTTGTGGAGTCTTGGCTACTGCCTTGAAAGCTACTGAATAACTTGGCTTTGTCTTCAGGTGGACACTTAGTGACACATTTACTTTCTGAAGTCAAATTAAAATGTATTTACAGTATTAGCTGTCAGTGGCATCCTGTAATGGCAAGGTTGTATAGACATCCCTTGGAAATGAAACCCTTATGCCTTCTTCAACTCCTTAAAGAAAAAGGGGGTGGAGGGCCGGGAGTTTGGCCTAGTGGTAGGGTGCTTGACTAGCATGCACGAAGACCCGGGTTCGAATCCTTGGTACCACAGACGTAGCAAAAAGCCGGAACTGGTGCTAGAGCTCTAGCCTTGAGAAAGCCCAAGGACAGTGCTCAGGCCCTGAGCTCAAGCCCAGGACTGGCAAAAAAAAAAAAAAAGAAAGAAAGAAAGAAAGAAAAAGAAAAAGGAGATGGGCCCTGGTGGTTCATACCTGTAATCCTAGGTACTCAGGAGGCTAAGATCTGATGATCTTGGCTTGAAGCCAGCCTCGTAAGAGACTCTTATCTCCAATAAACTACCAAAATAGCTAGAAGTGAAGATGTGGGTCAAGTAGTAGAACACTAGCTTTGAGCAATAGAAACTCAGAGACAGCAACCCAGGCCCTGAGTTCAAGCCCTAGGACCAACATAAAAAAAAAAAAAAAGGAAAAGAAAAAAGAAAGCAAGTTAATTTTCAGATCTCAAAGAAAATACTTGTTAATGTCCATAGGTTTTCATGTTCAAATGACATTCTAATTTTATTTTCACTGGTTTGTGATGGTATTAGGTTAAGCTCAGAGCCTGTGCTTGATAGGCAGTGATTCTACCAATTTAGGCTTGTTGCTTTAGTTACTTTTAGAATTATCATGGACAGCAATCCCCCTAATTATGCTTCCTGAGTAGCTGATATGATAGGTTTGTTTTACCATGTCCAGCTTATTGATTGAGATGGATTAGCATTGTTTTGGAGGGGGATGGGGGAATGGGCTGGCCTCAAACTATAGTTCTCCTTATCTCTGCCCTGTGAATAGCTAGAATTACAGGTAAGAACTACTGTGCCTGAATTTTTAGGTGGAATGATTTAAGGGGTATGAAATAAAATTATAAGTAAATAAATTCATATATGAATGTTTGTTGGATGGATTATCCAGACAAGGGCAGAATTAAAGGTCTGTTGGCATGTTGGCAAGAAGGAACAAGTGATATACTTAGAGATTCTTCAAGCCATCATGTGATGGGTCAGACCTACTTCTTCCAATGTGGCAGCCACTGGCCACATATGGCTCGTGGGTATCTAGAACCAAACAAAAATCTGTTGTAATCGCAGCAAGCGTCACAAGATTCCAAGGATTTAGCATGAGAAAAGATCAAAGGAAATTCTCACTAATAATTTGTTAATGTTGGCTATCTGTTCCAATGGTAACACTTGGAATACCCTTGGCTACTAGGGTTAGTAAAATTATTTTCACCAGTTACTTTCTGCTTTCAGTTCAGCTATTAGCAAATTCAAATTCATAAGTTCATCACCTCTTCCTATCAAATGTACCTTTGGAGTCAATCACTTGCAGATCAGAAATATTCAGGAAAAAAATGTGTCTGTATTGAATAGGTACAGACCTTATTCTCATCTTTAGTTTCTATGCAACACAGTGAAACAACTATTTACAAGACATTATTAACATTGTAGGGGTGATTTATACCTACAGGACTATGCAGGTACTATATTTATATAAAGGACTTGAGTATTCATAGATTTGGAATATGAAGGAGTCCTGAAGTCAGCAACCTTCACTTATGGGAAACTCCTCTCTCATATTTCTATTGGGCATGGCTGGCTTAGATCCTCTCAGTTCATTTCCGTCAGCATTCTGTGGAAACTTGGATATAAGCTGTAGTTGCAGACACACGCACTATATAGAAGAGAGCTTTAAAGAGAATTTCAGTTTTAAGATTTCTCTTAGAAAGTTGAGATTTCCACACCCCTCCCCCAGATTGTCAAATGTAAAAAAAGGGGACATATGTATGGGAAACAAAGACAGAAGCAGTTGGTTGTGGGTCAGATAATTGCAAAACAAAGATAGAAGGATGCCCAATCTGGGTAGGAAAACAGCTCCTTTTGCCACTTCTAGGAAGAGCAAAGAAAAACTGCACTTTGAAATGCAATACCCTTATATATAGGAATCCTGGGGACTGTGTCTCCAAGCCCTCAAGAAGCAATGGAAAGGAGAATTTTTTTTTTTGCCAGTCCTGGGTCTTGAACTCAGGGCCTGAGCACTATTCTTGGGCTTTCTCAAGGCTAGATCTCTACCACTTTTAGTTACGGCACCATTTCTATGTATGTGGTACCAAGGAATCGAACCTAGGTCTTCATGAATGCTAGGCAAGCACTCTACCTCTAGGCCAAACTCTAGGCCCACAAAGGAAAACATTTTAAATCAACTCATAATTTAAAAAAAGATTTCCCTGGTTATCATTTCTTTGGGCTCATTGAAACCTGGAACTCTCTAGTATTTAGGGAATATATTAAAAAAGTAAAACTAATCAGGCACTTTTGGCTTACACCTGTAACCCTAGCTATTCAGGGGACTGAGACCTGGGGATCAAGGTTCAGAGCCAGCCTGAGCAATGAGACTCTTTTTTTTTTTTTTTTTTTTTTTTGTCGGTCATGGGACTTAAACTCTGGGCCTGGTTGCTGTCCCTGAGCTCTTCAGCTTAAGGCTACCACCCTACTCCTGGGCCTGGGCACTGTCCCTGAGCCCTTCTGTTCAAGGCTACCACCTTATCCCTGAGCCACAGTGCCACTTGTGGATTTTTATGCTGAAACATACTATTTCTTTATTAGTACAAGTTTGATGTTTGAACTCAGGGTTTTGTGCTCATTTGTCTTTCTTGGGTGGTGACTTGAGCTATATCTCAAGTGGTGATGAATTGGAGGTAAGAATCTCAAGGACTTTTTAGTGCCTAGGTTGGCTTCGAACCAAGAATGAGACTCTTATCTCCAATTAAATACCAAAAAGCCAGAAGTGGAGCTGTGGTTCATCAAATGGTAGAGCACTAGCCTTGAGCACAAAAGCTCAGGGACAGCACCCAGGCCTTAGTTCAAGCCCCAGGACTGGCAAAAGAAGAAAGAGGAGGAGGAAGAGGAAGAAAAAGAGGAAGAGGAGGAGAAGAGGAGGAGGAGGGACGTTAAATAGAAAGAACAGCTCCTCATTGGAGCCAAAGCCACCTTTCTTCCTACAACGACTGAGCCAGTATGGGAATGGTAGCCTACCACTTCCAAGGCTGTCCACATCCAGCCTTGTAAAAGAACTTCAGTGTGTGATAGCAAAACTTAAATAAGGTATAATTAGTGGAATTGCAAGTGATTCTGATTAAGGCATAGGATGCGGGATAGGATGCGGGACAGGGGAAGTTCTTAGGCTGGAAACTGGATGTCCTGTTGAGGAAACAATCCCTTCATACCAAGCCTCATCCCCACCAGAGCTCAGGTTGTCTAGGGGTCTTTGACCATGCCTCACATCTGTAAACAAGAGGAAGTCAGCTCTAGAGGTGATCATGTGAGGTCAGGCTTTAAGTTTGGGTAGCATTCAAGGGTCTTTCTTCTTCCTCCAGTGGTTCGTTTTGTGAAGGACTGAAGGCAGGTGATTGCTTTGGTTTCTGTGGTTCTGAATGTGAATGCTTACATTTCCTAAGGTGAGTTCATGCTCAGTGTGGGTGGTGAGAAACAAGGAGATTCTGACCTCTGTTTTCTTGTCTGTGTATGCTTGAGAAAAATGATAAGAGCAAAAAAGAACTTATGCAGATTACTTGCTACATATTTTGAGCACAGTACCATTGAGGGTTTCAGGCTTGTGGTGGGGTGGGAAAGTGATAAAAGTAAAGCGCTTTTTTTTTTTTTTAAGGCCAGGAATTTGGCCTAGTGGTAGAGTGTGTGCCTAGCATGCACAAAGACCCGAGTTCAATTCCTCGGTACCTCATACATAGAAAAAGCTGGAATAGGGGCTGAGACTCAAGTGGTAGAGCTCTATCCTTGAGAAAGCCCAAGGACAGCACTCAGGCCCTGAGTTCATGCCCCAGGACTGGCAAAAAAAAAAATAAAAAATAAACAAATAAAAGAAGAGGTTTTCTGGGCCGGGAGTTTGGCCTAGTGGTAGCGTGCTTGCCTAGCATGCATGAAGACCCAGGTTTGATTCCTCGGTACCACATACATAGAAAAAAAAAAAAGCCAGAAATGGTGCCTTGAGAAAGTCCAAGGACAGTGCTCAGGCCCTGAGCTCAAGCCCAGGACTGGCAAAAAAAAAAAGAAAAAAAAAAGAAAAAAAAGAAGAGGTTTTCTTTTTTAATTCAAAAAGAATTTTATGCTGAAACATACTGTTTCTTTATTGGTACCAGATTGATGTTTGAACTCAAGGCTTTGTACTTACTTGACTTGCTTGGGTGGTGACTTGGGCTATATGTTCAGCCCAGCTTTTTGCTGCCTCAAAAGTCCTCAAAAGTCTTGGAGGGGTGTGCGTGTGTGTGTGTGTGTGTGTGTGTGTGTGTGTGTGTGTGTGTCCTTGAACTCCAACTCAGTGCCTGGAGTCCTGTTCCTAAGCTTCTTTTGCACAAGGCTCAAACTTTACCACTTGAGCCACAGAGCCACTTTCATCTTTTTCTGCTAGTCTGTTGGAGATAAGAGTCTCACGGATTTTCTTGCCTGGGCTGGCTTTGAACCACCATCCAGGTGGTATGGGCCACCAGTGCCTGACTTTGAGGAATTGTTTTGTGCAGGGTGTTTTAATACCACAGTCCTCAAGATCTCAGCCTCCAGAGTAAACAGTCACCAATATGAGGTTGAAGTGTATATTTCTTAGATAAATAACAGGCAGAAGCTTGGAAGTACACAGAGTCTACAATCAAGCCAGCTGAAGGTGAGGTCTCTGGTGAAGGTTTCTTTCTCATAGATGGCTGTGTCTGTGCGCCCTCTTGGAGATGGGGAGGGGATGGGAAGGTGTGGAGGAGTACAAAGGTCTGTGGAGGTGAACTAAGTGGGAGATGGGGAAGAGGGACTGAGGCATGTTTTCTTAGTTGTATTTAAATTTAAACTAAGGTCCAGAGACTAGAACAGGCCTCATGCTCACTCTTGCCCCACCTCCAGCCTGCTTAGGTTTTTGTTTTTTAAAGACATACAGATATTTCAGCTATTTTTCATCTTGATTGACTCTGAAGTAGAGGGTGTGGTTATAGATTCCTGTGCTGAATGTTTGGATGTACAATTGAATTCTATCTTCCCTTTAAAACTTCTCCCAATAGTTCAAGCAATAGAGTTAGCAGTTAGGGTAAGCATGGCTTGGCCAAGTTTTCCTGGCTTTCTAAGGCCTGTCTGTTAAATAGGCACAAATGTGGTGGCAAGTCCCAGGGCTGGGGGGAGGATTAAAAGAGATTATTCACATAATGCCCTTAGCCCAGAGCTTGGCATTTTGCAAATCATGGCTGTATTTATTCTCACTCTCCTGCCAGCCTCATCCTGGCATTGTAGGTGTCCGAAAGGGTGATTTGGGAGGCCTTGCATCCCTGGAGCTGATGGGAAATGGCAGTTCTCACCCACAGACCTACAGTCAGAACCCCTAGGGTTGAAACCCAGTGATGTGTACTGACAGGCTGTCTTCTAGATGGATTCGTGTGCACTGCCAAGGGGAAGAAGCCTCCGCCTACAGCACCCAGCTTCCCCCACCTCAAGATTCTACACAGAGACACACCTGGCTCTCTCATCCTGCCCCGCCTCATTCCTGTGCACAGTCCAGCTGAGGTGGGGAGGGGAGGAAGGGAGAGGGAGGAAGAAGTTGAGGTAGATTCTGGGAAAGGGTGGTTGACTCAGTACTTCTGGATGGATAGACCCAGGGTGTGGAGGGTATTTGGCCCATCCTGGGTCTTCAGTACAGCCTGCAGAAAGGGGAACTGGGAGGAACTTGTCTGTGTGCCCGGAAGAAAGTAAAAAAAAGAAAAAAAATACTCAGCAGGCCCTGGGTTAGGGAAGGAGGGCCTGAGCCCCAAGGAAAGGTGAGGCAGACTAGCTCTGAGGATGTGTATTCACTAGCCAAACTACCACCAGGTCACCTGAAGGTGTCTCCTTCTCTTCACACCCCCACCAGTGCCACTGTCTGTTTCAGCTGCTGTGCCCGACTTCCTCCAGCTCTGCCAGGAACACACCCCCGCCCATCACATCTCCAGCAAACATCCAGTCCCATCACCACCCACTTTAGTCACAGCTAAGGGCACTGCAACATTGCCTCACTCCCTCAGGCCTGGATTTTACTAATCTTTCACCGCTATTTGCTTAAGAAGCATCAGGGGCCCAGCTGAGAAGCAGGCACAGCTTTGGACTCCTTTTACTCACCCAGCTGGATTTCTTATGCAGCACTTAAAAGTACAGCCACTTTCAAAATCTCTGCTGAAAATCCTCCCCTGGCTCTCACTCCCATTTAGAATAGAATGTATGCTCCTGTTGGCAGTGACATTTAGCCTGTGTGCTCAGCCTGTGTTATTCTGCTCTCATCTCTTTCCTGCCGATTCCATCAACTCTCAAACCCATTCTTGCCTCCAGGCTCTTCCCAGCTCCCCCAGAGCTGGCTCCTTGCAGATCACTGTATGTGATGTGACAAATCCACCCTCATGTTCTCCTCCATATCAGTTTTCTTAGTATTTACAGCTAAATTACACTCGTTGCTATTGTTACAAATGCTTTTGTTCATTTGTTTCTATCAGCTTCTTCTAGAGTGTAGAAGTTCCTGGCAGCCAGACACTTGTTCAGCCTGTAGTTCCTCAGTCTCAGTACTTTAGGCTGAGAGTACTCTATCAGGCTCCACCCACACGCATAGGAACTTGGTAACTATTTGTTGAGTGATTGAGTGGATATATGATTGCATTTAAACTTTATGGAATCTCTCATGAGATTTTCTCTCTCTCTCTCTCTCTCTCTCTCTCTCTCTCTCTCTCTCTCTCTCTCTCTCTCTCTCTCTCTCTCTCTCTCTCTCTCTCTCTCTCTCCTTTGTGCTGTTACTGAGACTCAGGGTCTTAAGCTCTTGTTTAGTTTTGTTGCTTAAAGTGAGCATTCTCTCATTTCTGGTGTCCAGAAGTGGCTCTATAGTCTAGAACCAAGGATTAGGTGGGTGTTTTTCCTTGGAAAAAAATGTAAGCTATTATTTAAATAAGAAAAAAAAAGGCATGATGCTTCACAAAAATGAGGATCTGAGTTCAATCCTCAGTACTGCTAAAAAACAAAGTATTAAGTAAATAGGCTTTCAGTTTTCAAAATCTCATTTATAACTGCAGGGGATGATAACAGAGGGAAAAAAAAGACACTAGTTGGGGTTAGGTTCCAATAGTGCAAATATTGCCCTCTTGCCTGGGATTCTAACTTTGTTTAATCTTTCAAGTTCAACTCAAAACAGGTATCTCCAATATTGGCTTAAATGAGGTGAATTCATCACAGACTTGAGCTCTAGAGCGGGCATCTGAAAACTTTTTCTATACAGGGCCACACAGTACATACTGTTACTTTCTGTTTAAACATAAACTCTAGATACAAGTCTGCCCTTGGTACATGAAGACAGTCATAGATAATATACAAATGGATCTGTTTTAATAAGTCTTTCTTGGGGCGGGGAGTTTGGCCTAGTGGTTAAAGTGCTTGCCTAGCATGCATGAAGACCTGGGTTCGATTCCTTGGTGCCACATACATAGAAAAAAAACCCCGGAAGTGGTGCTGAGGCTCAAGTGGTAGAGCTCTAGCCTTGAGAAAGTCCAAGGACAGTGCTCAGGCCCTGAGCTCAAGCCCAGGACTGGCAAAAAAAAAAAAAAAAAAGTCTTTCTTGGGAAAGCCAGGTGGATGGTCTGTTCTAACAGATGTTGAAATGCCTTGTCACTGTTTGAATTATAGGCCTCTTTCTTATCTGTAAAATGAAGGCATAAACTTGAAGAGCTTTCCCCTAGCTCTGTACTGTGCAATAAAAAAATATACATAGTACAGATAAAGCAAGGAAGTAACCCTACATAATAGTGAGTCAAAGAGAAGGTTAGTTTTCAAAACCATTGAGTTTGGATCCAGTACACTGTGTTCCCAGAGTGGCCCTGGAAAGATGCTCAGAATAAGATTCTAGAATTGGATTGCTTCCCACTTAGATGACATCAAGTACCCCATTTCTGGTGTAGGAAACAATACAAATACCAACATCCTAATTTTTGGAGGGTTTGGATGGGGTACAAGTAGGAGGGACATACTAAGAAGGCAGGCTAAAAATTAGGAAAGCATCCCTCTAATAATTTCATGACAGGCTGGGAGTATGGTAGAGTGCTTCCTTGCATGCACAAAGCCCTGGGTTTGATTCCTTAATATTACATACACAGAAAAAGCCAGAAGTAGTGCTATGGCTCAAGTGGTAGAGTACTAGCCTTGAGAAAACCCAAAGACAGATCTCAGGCCCAGAGTTTAAGCTCCAGGACTGGCAATAATAATAATAATAATAATAATAATAATAATAATAATAATAACAAAGTAAGAATACCTGAGAATGGCCTGCCTAAGTTGCCTTTCCCCAAATGACCACGTTCTGTCTCAGAACATGGTGGCAGATAAAATAGATCTTCCTGAATATTTGCGTGGTATAGACACAGAAATGTAAAGTAGGCAGAAAGGGCTGCAGTGTGCATCAGTGCTAATGGCTTCTTCCTTCCCCAAATACAGCCAGTTGTGAAGGGTCATTGTGTTCCTTACTATTTTTGACTTCCTGCTCTGCAGTTATTTTGTGATTATACTTTGTTATAAGAATTTACTGCCTCTGGCTGGCTTGCTTATGCCTGTAACCCTAAATGCTCAGGAGATTGAAACTTGAGGATTGAGGTTTTGAAGCTAGCTCCGGCAGATGACTGAATTCGTGTGTGTGTGTGTGTGTGTGTGTGTGTGTGTGTGTGTGTGTGTGTGTGTGCGTGTGTGTCTGTTGTGGGGCTTGAACTGGGGGCCTAGGCATTGTCCCTGAGCTCTTTTGCTCAAGGCTACTGCTCTACCACTTTGAGTCACAGCTTTACTTTTGGTTTTCTGGTAGCTGATTGGAGATAAGAGTCTCATGGACTTTCCTACTTGATCTGGCTTTGAACCACAATCCTCAGCTCTTAGCCTCCTGAACAGGTAAGATATCGGCATGTGCCACCAGAACCTGGTTTCCGTGAGATTGTTATCTCCAATTAATTACCAAAAAGTTGGAAGTGGAATTGTAGCTCGAGTGACAAAACACCAGCCTTGAGTGAAAAAGCTAAAGGACAGTACCTAGGCTTTGAGCCCAGAACTGGCATGCCAAAAATTACTGCTCTTTCAGTGAAACACTCAGTCATCGTATGCCTCCCTCTGCAAAGTACTTTTCACACTTGAGGCAACATACATTTCTGCTAGGCTCATTAAGTCCTTTTTAGTGCCATTTATCCACTTTCATTTTCCCTTGTAACTGTCCTTTGCTGTCCACAGACAGCCAAGGCCCCACTGTAACCCGTTTACCACAAGTAAACACCACTTTTTAATTGTTGGGGTAATGTATAGAGGGGTTACAATTATACTCTCCAGGTAGTAGGTGCATTACTTCTCACACATTGATACCCCTTCTCAGGTTTTTGTCCTCATTTCCTTCCCCCCACCCCTCCCAATCATCTTATTTCCCCCCCCTCCCTTTCCTATTTCAAATAAACAAATAAAGGTACATACAATATACCAGGTAACAAAGTCAGATACAGTAACAATATGAGATTAACCAAAGAAACTCCATCTTTTTATACCTGCTTTTAGGAATTATGGATTTTTATTGTAGAACAATCCTTCCCAAATGGTATACAGTATATATTTTTCTTTTTTTTTTTGCAAAACTCTTGTTCCTTCTGCCTCAGCCTCCCAAGTGGGGGTGATTACAGATTGTAAATTCATGTCTATAAATAAATGGTATTGAAGGGGTTGTACAAAGAGGTTCCAATACAGTAAGTGAGATTATGAGACAATGCATCTTGATCAATGCCACCCTTTTTATTGTTCTCCCTCAATCTTTCTCAATTCCATCCCTACTCACAAGTTTCCATTTTCGCATATGTACATTGAATATAGTGATTGTATTTGCCCATCCTTCTTTTCTCCATTTAACTGTCTCCTTAAAAAAACAGGGCTGGGAGCCAGGAGCGTGGCCTAGTGCTAGAGTGCCTAGCATACATGAAGACCACGGTTCGATTCCACATCCATAGAAAAAGCCAGAAGTGGTGCTATGGCTCAAGTGGTAGAGTTCTAGCCTTGAGAAAGCCCCAGGACAGGCAAAAAATAAAAAAATAGGGCTAGGAATGTGGGGTACTGGTAGAGTGCTTGCCTTAGTATGAATAAAGCCTGGGCTTGACTCCTCACTACCACATAAACAGAAAAAGCTGGAAGTGGTGCTGTTGCTCAAGTGGTAGAGTGCTGGACTTAAGCAAAAGAAGTTCAGGGACAGTGCCCACGTCCCCAATTCAGGATTGGTATACATGCACAGATACACACACACATACACACTCACACACGTGTGTGTGTGTGGATGTATATATATAGGTATATACAAATACTGTGTGTGTATGTATATACAAATACTCTGTGTGTGTGTGTGTGTGTGTGTGTGTGTGTGTGTGTGTGTACAACTCTTAAACACTTTGTCAAGTCTCAGTCTGGCCAGGGAATCAAGAAGACAGAATTATATATATATATATATATATGTATATATATGTATATATATGTATATATATGTATATATATGTATATATATATGTATATATATGTATATATATAATCAGGAGAGTGTTCTTTAGAAAGAAATTTCGTTTTTATTTATTTCATTTCTATTTAATTTTCCACTTAGAGAAACTTCTGAATTTTCAAGAATACCCGGTGGTTTCTTTCTTCCTCTTCCTCTTTTTTTTTTTTTTTTTTTTTTTTGGCCAGTCCTGGGGCTTGAACTCAGGGTATCAGCACTGTCCTTGAGCGTCCTTTGCTCAAGACTAGCACTCTACCACTTGAGCCACAGTGCCACTGCTGGCTTTTTCTGTTTAGATAGCACTGAACCCAGAACTTCATGCATACTAGGCAAGCAGTGTACCACTAAACCACATTCCTACCTCTACCTGGTAAAGAAAGACAAAAGTTTCATTTCATTGTAAAGAAGACAAAAGTTTCCTGCTTTCCTTGTGCTTGAAGTCTTCAAGGACTTTGTTACTAGCAGTCATATTCCTTCAGTTGCAGGTAGACAGGAAATCTAATCTGAACAGGTTTAATCTACTTGGCCTAAGGTGTGGCTTCACCTATGTCTTTACTCAAATATGAAATGTTACAGTCCTAACCAGGCTGTAACATTTGTAACAAACCTAGCATTTGTTTTCTATACACGCCTATCCCTCTATTTGCAGGAGGATAACCCATAATCTTAAAGTGAGGGGTTTCCAGGTTCAAATACAGCAGAAAAAAGATCATTGACCTGGAACTATTATTACATCTCTGATTGGACCAACAGCAACACTTCATTGTATCTCATGGTCTCTGATTGGACCAAGAGATTGAGCCTGAAGTTGGTATGGTCTATGGCTTGTGAGATGCTAATTGGCTTAGACCCAGCTCTTATGCACCTTGATCAAAGTCTGTTAACACCACTGAAAGCAAGTGAGCTTCAGTGGATGGTCTATAAGAAAATTCCCAGAGAAAGAAACTAGATAGTGAATTTCCTAGAGAAGCCACACTAACAGGAAGTAGTGGAACATAAAAGTTTCAAGACATCCTTACAGATATGAGCACACTGTCTTTTTTTTTTTTTTTTTTTTTGCCAGTCCTGGGCTTGAGCACAGGGCCTGAGCACTGTCCTTGGACTTTCTCAAGGCTAGAGCTCTACCACTTGAGCCTCAGCACCACTTCCGGCTTTTTTCTATGTATGTGGTACCGAGGAATCGAACCTGGGTCTTCGTGCATGCTAGGCAAGCACTTTAACCACTAGGCCAAACTCCTGGCCCGAGCACACTGTCTTTGGAGCTGATTTAAGCAGAGGAAGTTCCTTACTGGAAGATCATCAGAACTTTTTTCTGGCATTTGGACTCAGTAGGCTTGAGACAAGATTCATCAAACAAGTCTATAGTTGAAGAATGCTCCCAGGAGATCTGGAATGGCAGATGGAGTTGGAACTCCTCAGATGTTACCCTGTTCTACCACAAAATGAAGTAGACCAGTCTATCACCACTGTGAGCTGAAGCTATGCTCTGCTTCCCTACAGAATCAAATCCAGACTGCTCACATCTATGGCTTGGGCTACAGAACCTTGGCAGATTCTTCATACAGTTCTCTGCATTCTGTTTTCATTGGTCTGTCTAGAAAGACGCTTACCTCAAATACTCTACTCCTTTTCCACTTTCCAGTCCTTGCTTGTGTCATTTTCTTTTGGAAGGCTTCCTCTTCTGCCTGTTGAAATGACATCTGTTTAAAACCTCATCTAATCCCCTACTCCCTGAAGTTTTTGAAGCTTTACCTAAGCATATAAGCCAGATAAGATCTCCATTTTTTGTGCTCTTTATGTATTTTGTCTTTCATTTCAGTGTTTCTGAAGAGTGTGTTTTACTTTCCCTCTTAAAATGAGAAACTCCTGGGTGCCAGGGGCCATGAAGTTTCCACTACTTACTTTCATGCAGTCCTCCCACATCGCCTTATACAGAGGGAGTGCTCGATTTATGGCTGTGATTGCATACAGCCCTCCCTTACATTGACTCTTTCTCCCCTCCTTCTCTGCCATTGACCTTTTTTCTTTTCCAAGGCATTGGTCCTTTGAAAACTCTCATGAACTCCAGCCTGATTTGTTACCAAGGCCTTGAGGTGTTACTACCTTGGATTCCCTTACATTTTAAATGAGGTGAGAGATAAGACATTTTAAAGTCCTGGTGTGGAAACGACCAGGAAGCAAGAGCTCTCTGAGAGATCTCTGCCTCCAAAATTGGCTGTATTATAAAGCAAGAACAGAAGCAAATAGCAATGAAAGGAGAATAAACTTAGGATCTATAAAGGCACCCTTTTAAATGAGACAGAAGACAAAGAGAACATTACAAAAGAAAAAAAAGTACAGATTTGATAATTGGGTAGATATGACTACCAAAAAACTGCTTGGAAAATCATACCTTTAACAAAGTTGATGGACTGGGAGGAGAAATCATTCATACTTATCCCCACAGAGTTTTACTGAGGGGTGAGTGTCTATTATTTGACATAAGAAACTCAATGACTCGATAAAAAGGTAGAAAGGATAAAAACAGGCAACTTAAAGAACAGGAGGTGCCAATGGCTAGCATAAGAAAGAGGTTGAGCCTTGTGAAGGTGTCAGATTTTGCCTATCCAGTTTTCAGAATTGAAAGCAATCTACTACATCTAATGGGCTTTTTATCCACTGTTGTTAATATTTACTAAAACAGTCTGGAAACATCTATAAAGCCTGTGGTGTTTATATCCTTTAATGGAACCACACAAACTATCTCTAAAAAATCTGCCTATGGCTTAGAAAACAAAACTTCTTCAGGATAAAGACAGTTTCCGGTATTTTTTTTCAGGTGGGGGTGTTTTGGAGGAGGAGACACTGAGAATCCATTCATGAAGAAATTTGCATTTGTCCAACGTTATGTCATGGGCTAATGAGGGAGAGAGATGACTGATCTAAATTATACTGCACATGGAGATAATATTTTTATAAAAATGGTAAGGAAAGAAGAAGTAACCCTTTCTGTATGTGCTTACAGATCTACATGACGGCATAGAGAAAAGGGTGTAGAGTCAGCACCAAACATTTCTACTATCAGTTCTGGATCATGGTGTTATCTGGGAGGCAACTTGCACTTGACCTTGTGAGTACTAGACCCAATCTCAGAAGACAAATGGCAACTTGGCCCTTTCTCTCTCTTCACTGTAGCTTCCTTGTACATGTGTTGGCAGCCCTTCCCATTTCTGCTTCATCCTCCCTTCCCCTAATATTCTTAAGGCTTAGGGGGACGTTTGTTCTGGAAAGGTCTGTCCTTGGGAAGAAAGATCCAAGAGGAAGTCCGCTGGACCTTAGAAGAGGGTTAAAATCACTGGCACAGGGAATTCTAGCAGGAGAGTCAGAGACAGTCTAATGGATATATCATGACCTTGAAGATTCCTTCCCGCATGGTTGATGCTTGAACTTCTGATACAGAGGCACAGGAGCAGGGCTAGTTGCCCAGACGGAGAAAATGGTCACACTTTCTTTATATTTCTTTAAATTATGGTGTAGAAGTCAGGCACCAGTGGCTCATGCTTGTAATTCCAGCTACTCAGGAGGCTGAGATCTGAGGATTCTGGTTTGAAGACAACCTGGGCAGGAAAGTCTATGAGACTCTATTCTCAATTAACTAGCAAAAATTCAGAAGAGCAGATGTGACTCAAGTGTTAGAATGGTAGCCTTGAGTGAAAAAGCTAAGGAATAGAACCCAGGTCCTGAGTTCAAACCCCAGAACTGGCACACACACACACACACACACACACACACACACACACACACTCACATACACCCTCTATCTATTGTACAATCCAACCATTTTACATGATAAAAAAAAGAGATAGGAATGAGACTGATTGTTTTCAAACATTATGGGAAGGAGAGACAAACAGGGGGAACACAGAAAAGGTTATCAAGCTTGTGAAACTACTCTGTATGGACCAGGATGGTGGACATGCATTATTATGCTTTTGTCCAGCCCATAGAATTTGAAAATGGAATGATGTGTCTACCAGTTCCACCAGTTATAACAAATGGGCTGCTCTGGTTAGTGCAGGTTGAAGATGGAGGATAGTGGGTAGGGGACTAGGAGATACCTGGAAACTCTGTACATTCGGCTTTATTCCCCCCCCCCCGCAAAAAAAAAGCCTCCTAAGAAAAACAGCTGCCAGATGTGGTGCAACCATTAATTCCAGCCCCCAGTGGGCCTTGGCTCCATAGTGTGACAAAATAAAACAAAACTCACAGAAACAGCCATCATTCTATCAGTTGTCTATCAGCAGCTCTGATAGTCTCCATTCCCAATACACCCAGCTCCATCAGCCTTCTTTCCTGGCTCCTCCTTGTGGTGGGGCTTCTTTGAAAGCACTGGAAATGAGTATGTGTAAGACTAGAAGCCAATGACCCTGCACATTGCCACTGTGCTCTAGAAACTTCCTCAGTGGCACTACGTAGCAGTTCAGAAACCATCCCATCCCGTCCCATCCCACAGAATTGATGGAATCGGTCAAGGGGACACAGCTTCCCACCTAAGGAGCTCCCATGGGCCAAAGTTGACCAAACTGAAGAACAAAATAGTACTACATTAGGATCAAACATTCAAAAATACATATGCATCTATTGCCATACCCAAAAAATGACTGAGTAAGTGGAGGAGTTGACAAATTTCCTGTGTGGAAGAACTCTCAATAGTTGATGTGATACTTAATCCTCAGAGAGGGGGAACTTAATTCCCCCACAGTTTAAATGTCAGCTCACCTGCCTCCTGAAGAGTAAGTTATGGACAAAGTAGGAAAATATACAACTCTATCATGGGGAAATCTGACAAGCAGCAACTCGGCCTCAAGATCAAAGTCAGTCAGTGTTGATAGTCCTGTGGTTTGTGACCTTGACACAATGTGAGAACAGTAACTTTTACCTCTGTGATCTGCCAACCAGCAACGATAACTCAGCCTCATCAGGAGAGACACAGCAGCCAAAACCAACTGAGGCACACTTACAGAATTCCCAACACTCCTCCATCCTATCAAGGTCATCCCAAACAAGAAGAATCTGATAAATAGTCACAGATAAGAAGAATCCAGTTAAGGAGTCGAGATCGCTAAATGGAATGTGGTATCCTGAAAGGAAAACAAACAAAAATACCTAAAGTTAAAAAACATAGGAAATTTAATTAAAGTATGGATTTCAGTTAGTAATGTATCAACATTAATTTACTTATTTATTTTTAAATTTGTAATTGTTATTGTAAAAGTGATATACAGAGGGGTTATAGTTACATAAATCTGGTAAAGAGTACATTTCTTTTTGGACGGTGTCACCCCTTCTTTTGCTCTCTCCCGGTTTTTCCCTCCCATCTCCCATCCACAAGTTGCATAGTTCATTGTCAGTATAGTTCGTTGTCAATATAGCGGGTACCACTGCTGCATTTGTTCCCTCTTTGTCCTTTCATTACTGTGCTTCCCATTACCTTCCCAAAGACAGGTAGACAAACAGAACCAAAAGGAAAACATTAACAGCCACAAAGGGGAAAAAAAATCTCTCATTTCCATTTCTTGGAGTTCATTGCAACAAATATTATTTTGTATGCTCAGAGGCACATATGCAGTGTGCCTGTCTGTTTCTCTCTTAAGTGTATTCCCCTTTGATCTCATTGTAACACTGGTTTATTAATTGTATCGAGTGTATGGTACTAATGAAAGAAGGGAATAAAGAAGGGAATTGGATATTGGGCAATGTGGAACTTGTGTATCATCTCAAAGAAAATGTTTTCATTTCAGATCCATGTATGAAGTAATTTTGTTTTTTATAACAAAATTGTCCGAGGTTGGGTATTTTATTTTAAAAAAACAACAACAACAAAAGATCAGATGGCACCATGGATTCCGCTCTGATGACACCATTCTTGGCCACATGTCACCATGGCAGAAGGCATGACAACTCAACTTTCATGGAAGATGGACTGAAGACAAGAACCATTTTTTTTTCCAGACTAATCCTCACTCAGAAGTGAGTCAAGTTCAGAAAACAAAGCAAGTTATATTAATTCTTTCCAGGGACAGCCCTTCTGATAACCTAATAATCTTGCACTAAGCTCTGCCTCCCCCCAATTCAACTTTAACACTCAGGATCAAGTCTATAACCCATCAAACTTTAGGAGGGAAGGTTCATTCAAACCATATGCAGCTGAGAAATTCTAACCATGTTCTTTCAACCTAGTTCTTTTCTCCCCCCAGGAAAATGAAGTTATGAGCTTATGAAGGTATGACCAAAGGACACTGTTAGCTAGCTCTCTCTTGGGTGTTTCCCAAGGCTTTTAGATGGACAGGTTAATCTATGGATTGAGTGGCTTCAAAAATGGCTGCAGGAATCTCCACCATATCCCTTCAACTTTTGAAGCTTAATGAGTCGAGTAAGAAAAACTGCTTGCCTGCCTGCCTGCCTGCCTGCCTGCCTGCATTCCTTCCTTCCTTCCTTCCTTCCTTCCTTCCTTCCTTCCTTCCTTCCTTCCTTCCTTCCTTCCTTTCGCCTGCCCCCCCCCCATCTCTCTTCTTCTTTCCTTCTCTCTTTATTGTCCTAGGGCTTGAATGTAATGTCTGGAAGCTGTCTCTGAGCTTTTGTGCTCAAGGCTAGTGCTCTAATCACTTCTGCCACAGTTTTACTTCTACCCTTTTGGTGATTAATTGGAGATAAAATCTAACGGACTGGGCTGGCTTTGAACCTCAGTCTTCCGATCTCTGCCTCCTAAGTCACTATGATTATAGGCACAGGCTACTACTATCTGGAAGTTTTTTCTTTTCTTTCTTTTTTCTTTTCTCTTTTCTGTGTGGTCCAGGTTGGCTTAAGCTGACAGTTTTCTTGCTTCAGCTGCACTGAGAGTATTGCCTTTCCAAAGGCAATTCTTGAAGGAATTGGACTGGTTTTGCCTTTAACATGGAGCTGCAAGTATTCAAGCATCTTGAGTAATTAATGGCAGCTCAGCATATTTGTAAATATCTTCTCTTGGAGAGATTAAACAGGAAGCTTGAAATGTCTGTAGCATACACATTGTGCATGCTATTGCTTGAATCTACTTTTGAGGAAGAGCAAAAAGCTGTGCCGATTTCCAGTCTCCTTAGATGCTACCCTAAGACTGCCCTGCCCTGGCCATGAAGATGGTACGGAAACTGAAGGCAGCTCTGCAGAACCTTGGTGAATTATAGCTTCTTTCCCATGGGAAAGCATTTCCTTTGTCCTGACTCTCCTTTTGGAATTTTACCCCACTCTACCATCATACCCCATCCCCACCCATTCTGTATATCCCTTTTCCCCATCCTCTCATCTCATCCATCCTGTTCCTCCCCATTCAGCTTATTTACCCATCCCTCCCATCCCACCCATTCAACCCTGCTACCTCATCCTCCTCCGTCCATCCTATTCATCTTATCCCATCCAGCCTATCCTCACCCCATCCATCCCACCATTCCATCTATCTCATCCACTCCAGGCCACCCATCTGTCCACCTCATTCACTCCATGTATCTCATCTCACTTACTGAACCCATCTTGTCCAGCTCCTCTCATGCATCCATTCTCACTCAACCTCATTCATCTTACACTAGAGGTCCTGTTATATCCCCTCCCATCTCATCTATTCCATCATCTCATCCAACCCAGCCCTTTCATCCCATGAATCCTATCCCACCCTGCCCAGCTCATCATCCATCCATCCCCTTCTATGTCTTATCCATCCCACCCCGCTCATCTAGCCCATGCCTTGTACCCCATGCATTCCATCTATATGTCCTGTCACATCCATCCTCTCCCACCCCATCTATTTTGTCTCATGCCAGCCATCCCATTCTGTTCTCCCATCTCATCTATTCCATCCCATCCACTCCACACCACCCATCCGCCACATCCTGTAATACTTAGGCCACTTTTAAACCCAAGGGTCTTCTGGAACCTTTTCAGTTGCTAAAATGCAATGTGAATGAATGAGCCATAGCCCAAAACTTCCCAGAGTTTTGCAATTCCTTTTTTTCCCCCAGTCCTGGAGCTTGAACTCAGGGCCTGAGCACTGTCCTTGGGCTTTCTCAAGTCTACAGTTCTACCACCTGAGCCACAGTACCACTTCTGCCTTTTTTTTTTCAGTGTATGTGGTACTGAGGAATCGAACCTGGGTCTTTGTGCATGTTAGGCAAACACTCTACCACGAGGCCAAACTCCCAGCCTGGAGTTTTGCAATTTTATTTCGCTTTTTTTTTAAACCTTTCAGTTAAGATCTGCCTTGTTAATCTACTTTAAATCTACCATTTCCATGATATTTTCTCTGTGGATTCCCATGATGGTTGATTGGTGAGATCTGTCACTTCATAGAGCTGACTGGCATGGTGAATAGAGGCTGGGCTGTGGAGTCCTGTAAGGTTAGGAATATAGGTGTGAGACAGATTTGGTTCAACAACCAGGAATGAATCAGCTGGTTGGGAAAGCCTTTCTTTCTCTCCCATCTGTCTTTTCCCAAGTGTTGACGTGTTTTCATAGTACAGTATACATTGGACATTTGTGCTTTTTCCTGATTCTTCCTGTGATTTCCAGACATGTGACAGTCTTTCTCCTGACAGGATGAGGTATCTTCCCTTAGGGCACTCTTGCAATAATTTGTGCTTATAAAAGGGGATATTAAAATAAAGAAAGAAAAGAAAGAGAAGGGAAAGAGGAATTAAAAGAAAGGAAAGGCAAAGCGAAAAAGGAACCTTGCTAAAAAAAAAAAAATTATCTGCATGCTTATCTGAGTATTCCACAAGTAAGGTCAGTTAGAGAGTGAACAAAGAATTTTCTTCCCTCCCTTCTCCTCCTCTCCCTTCCCTTCCCCTGCCATCTCATCTCCTCCCCTCTCTCACCTTTCCTCCCTCTCTTCCTCTTCCTCTCATTCATCTTTTCATCCCAAAGCATTGAAAATTCTTCCTGACTGGCTAGGGAAGACAAAGCCTAGGGAAAAGACAATATGAAAAGACTGAACAGGAAAGAATGTGACTGTGCTTTGATTTCCAGCTCCTGGGCAGGGCCTGGGAGGAAGGGGTGTTGGGATTAGTGCTGTGTATCTGCCTCTACAACTAGACTTTGCCAAGTCTGTGCCCATCTGTGGGTGACACAGGCTTCACAGTTGGAGATTCGGTGGAACCTACTGCATGGATGATGGGTACATGCCCTTTTCTAGACACAAGAATGCTGTCCAGCCCTCAAGCAGCTTCTGCAAATAGAGAAATTCGATTAAGTGTCCTGCTGGAGAGTTTCCCAGGGAACCAGGACATGTTATCCCCTCCTTGCATCCACTGCTGTCTCTTTCTTCAACGTTTCTCTCTCACCCATCTACTTCCAGTTCACAGTCTCCTTACTACTCCCCCTGAACTTCCTGTTTCCCAGTTCCTTTTGCTCCTCTGGTTTTTTGCTTTCCTTTTAGCTATATTTTCTTCTCTAGCAGGATCGCTAGCAGGATCACTGTCTCCATCCCATTTCTCTACCTCAAGGTAATTTTTTTTTTGGTCTGTCATGGAGCTTGAACCTGGGCCTGGGTGCTGTCCCTGAGCTCTTCAGCTCAAGGCTAGTGATTCTACCACTTTGAGGCATAGCGACACATCTGGTTTTCTGGTGGTTAATTTGAGATAAGAATCTAACAGACTTTTGTGCCCAGTCTGGCTTTGAACTGTGATCCTCAGATTTCAGCCTCCTGAGTAGTTAGGGTTATAGGCATGAGCCACCAATGCAAGCAATCACCCCTGCCTTGGGTAATTCTACTAATTCTGACAGCAGCCCTGCTTCCCTGCATGGGGTTATTGTTTTCTAGTTTAGTGGACCCAGGATGACACACCAGACTTGTGCAATAGGAGTCTGTGTGTCTGGTGTGGAGCTGGGTCCCCTTAGTCAGATTCTCAGGTTTTTCTTGTTTTTATACAGCCTGAGGATGGGCCATGAATGTTCAGTAGGAAAGTGTTTCTGGTTCCGTTCAAACATCTAAAGCAAAGGTTCTTCTAACTTTAGCAAGTGCCAGAGTTACCTGATCAGTCCTGCAAGTTTTATCTCAGGTCTAGTGGGGCCTGAGAATGTGCATTTCTAGCAGGTTCTCAATGGAGACTGATCCTAGTAGCCTGGGTTTGACCATAATTCAGACATAAAAGTATAACATGGTATAAAGAAAAACCTTCACCACTCTGTTTAACACATACATAGCTAGTAATAAAAGAAATGAATTTATTTATTAATTTTTTGTGCTAGTAATGGGGCTTGAACTCAAGGCCTTGGTGCTATCCCTTAACTTTTTTACATAAGGCTGGTGTTCTACCACTTGAACCACAGCCCCACTTGGCCATTATTGGTGGCTAATTGGAGATAAGAATTTCATGGACTTTCTTTCTTAGGCTGCCTTTAAACCAGGATTCTCACATCTCAGCCTTCTGGTAGCTAGGATTCTAAGTGTGAACTATCAGCACACAACTAAAAGAAGTAAATTTATATGTCACTTATTTCTTTGTGAACTTATAAGAATCATTTGATCTCTTTGTTAGTTTCCGTGAAAGTAAAATACTAATTTCCAGATGATATACCAATCAACTAAGTTTCAATCAGAAAATTGAAAGCTAATATTTTGGGCAAAAGGACATTTCATCCAGGGCCTAGGTATTTAAAAACTACAGGTAAGATTGGGAAGATGGAACTCAAGAGAGTTCCTTCCTGGCTTGCTGTGGTATCTGTCATAAAGCTGCTGCCTTCTCCCAGAGGAAACAATGTTGTCTTGGTACTACTGTGTCCTGGGACTAGTGGCCTTAGCTCCAACAAGAGGCTGGTTTGTCTTTCCTTCTTCCTTCCTTCCTTCTTTCCTTCCTTCCTTCCTTCCTTCCTTCCTTCCTTCCTTCCTTCCTTCCTTCCTTCCTTCCTTCTTTCCCTCCCTCCCTTCTTTCTTCTTTCTTTCTTTTCTTTCTTTCTTTCTTTCTTTCTTTCTTTCTTTCTTTCTTTCTTTCTTCTTTCTTTCTTCCTTCCTTCCTTCCTTCCTTCCTTCCTTCCTTCCTTCCTTCCTTCCTTCCTTCCTTTCTTTCTTTCTTTCTATCTGTGAGCATTTGAGGGTTATTTGTTGTGACTGCTGGAGAAAGGACATATTGCATCTATATTCTGCCCCTCCGCCAGACCTTGAACAGGACTGGAAGGAAATCAGAACTGTTGAGAATATAGTAGAGGAAGTGAAGTCCCTAGGTTTGTAGTCCTGGGAATTCAGGAAAGAGCCAAGATAGGGCAGGACTGAGGGCACGTGCCAAGAATGTTCATCCCACTGAGTAAAAGGGTCACTGAGAGCCGAGGGCTGCGTCCCATTAGTGCATTGTGAAATCAATTTAGACAGTTTTGGCAAGCATTAAAAAAAAATCAAAGGAGTAAAATAGAACATAACACAGAGCCTTGAATACAGTAAGGGTAAGTGTCAGCTTGTGAAATTTTTACTCTGCTGCTGTTTGAGTAGTGTGTGTGTGTGTGTGTGTGTGTGTGTGTGTGTGTTAAGATAGAGACAGTGAGACTGATACATAAAAGTCACGATATAAAAAGGGTTAGAAGTTAGAAAAATTCACAACAAAACCTGCAGTAAATAGCAATTACCACTTACATTTCGAACAACAAAGCACAAAGCAGATACGCATTAACGTATCATTTGCTTTTCCTGAGCTCCCCGTTTCCATTGGACTCAACTGCACCTCTGCTATGTAAGATACCAGTTGCCTAGTTATGACAGGTGTATTCCACATTCTCTTCCACAAATGCCCTCAAAATAAAACCAATGTGGACAGAAAACAGAGAAACAAACAAACCAGCCCTCATATTTCAGACCCAGCCTGACTTCCCTGCTTTTATCAAAAACATACTTGACTAATAAAAATGCTGCTGCCGCCAGCGTTGGTAGCTCTGGCCTGTAATCTTAACTAATAAGAAGGCTGAGATCTTTATCTTTAGTCAACCAGAAAAATATAAAGGAAGAAAAGAAAAGTCAGGAGCTGTGGCTTAAGTTGTAAAGCATTAGCTTTGAATGAGAAAGCAAAGGGACAGCATCCAGGCTCTGAGTTCAAACCTTTTCCTGGAATACACACAAACACACACACATACACACACACACACACACACACACACACACACTATGTAAACAATGTCGAATGCTGCTGCTATGCAGAAAAAAAAAAACACCTCACAGAGACACTGCATGCTATGTAAAATATCTTTTAAAAGATAAACCAAGCACTTTGCTCATAATAACGGGGTTCACTGCCAGGTGGACCTGTGCCCCCATCCATGGCAGCTTGCTTGGGTTTCCACATTACCAACATCTGCACCCTTTGAGATAAATGCTGGGGTCAGATTTGTACTTCACAGAGAGCAAGCTTTGACATTTTATTAACTGAAAAAACGAATTGCCATTTTTTTCTTGTAGACTGTGCTATTTCAAAGCTTCTCATATCTTTTGGAAGGGGTTGGATTTCATTTTGCCAGAGGGTAAATGAAATTTTAAACTAGGTACAAATTTAATCTTCTTTCTTTCTTTCTTTCTTTCTTCCTTTCTTTCTTTCTTCCTTTCTTTCTTTTGCTGGTATGGAAATTGCTCCTTATCTGGCCTTCCCTGTACTCCCACTTTTAAAAATGCTTGTAAGAGGCTGTTCATGATAGAATAACAGGTTGTTCCTAGAATGGCTAATACACAATAAATACATAGAGCAAGAAAAAACAATTTCCCAATTGTTCTCTGAGCCCTCTGGGAGGTGGGTAAAGGCTGTGTGTGGTTCTTCTGTACAGTCAAGGGTATGGGACAAGGTGATAGGTTCCAAGGCAAGGCCAAAAAGAAATTCTAAACTGAGATCTGTTTATTCTAAAAAACCAGTATTTTATGCCTCCTTTTCAACTCAGCTAACAGGGAGTCACTATTACACTGAATCTACCCTTATCAAAATGTTCTGCTATGTTCTCCGCAGGGTCAGGAGGCCAGGAAATGAGACCTACAGCTCCTATGCCCAGGAGAGCCAGGGACTTCTGAAAAAGGGAGATGTGAACTCCTGGCGGAATGGTGGTGGATTGGGCATGATTATTGTCGGGTGAGGAGCGGATGAGAATGGTTGGTAGTAGGCTGGGAATGGGATCTGTACTGATTAGAACTGGAAAAGTAATTTCAAGAAGGCACAAAGCGCCTGGGATTAGAATATGGATTTGAAAAGGGTGTCCTATGCACTGAGTAGTTTTAGGAGTTGTTTGAGAATAGATCCAAGGCATTTGGCAATGACAGGAAAATGGTATTAAATCCAGGATTAACTGCCCTTCCCCCCCCCACTTCCCGCAGAGAGCTGTCTTTTGAAGTGGGAGTAAAAGGGGCAAATGAGTAAAGTTCTCATATGCTGGGCACTGGCCACATTTTACCATGCTGTGTCTTTCCTCCCTCCCTCCCGCCACCTTCTCCTACTTTCTTTGCTTTCTCCCTTTCCCTCCCTCCATGTCTCTCTCCCCCGCTTCCCTCTCTTTCTTCTTTCTTTCTTTCTTTCTTTCTTTCTTTCTTTCTTTCTTTCTTTCTTTCTTTCTTTCTTTCTTTCCTCAGTCATGGACCTAGGTACTGTTCCTGAGATCTACAGCTCAAGGCTAGTGCTCAAACACTTTGAGCCATAGTGCCACATTTGATTTTTCTGGTGGTTTATTGGAGACAAGAATCTCATGGATTTTTGTGCTCAGGCTGGCTTTGGACTGTGATCTTCAGATCTCAGCTTCCTGAGAAGGATTATAACTTATTTTCCCAATAATTGTGTGTGTGTGTGTGTGTGTGTATGTGTGTGTGTTCCTATTTGTGTAAGCCAGAACTAGGGCTGAACTCAAGGCATTATACTCTGGCTTGATTTTTTTTTACACCCAAGGCTCTACCTCTTGAGTTATATCTCCACTTCTGGCTCTTTGCTTGTTAATAGGAGATTTTAAAAAGTCCTGCCTGGACTGGCTTCAAACCTCGATCCTCAGATCTCAGCCTTCTGAGTAGCCACTGGGGTCTGGCATGATCAATAATCTTATAATCATTCACATTGCAAAGATGGAAGTTAAAGATTCTAAGAAGTTAATGCCCAGTCCCAGAGTTCAAACGCCATGACCGATCCCACCGCCCCACCCTTCCACCCTCCACCCCTGCCAAAAAAATGTTCTAAGAAGTTGAATAGCTCATCCAAGTTTATACAACAAATTGACTCAGGAAGATTCAAGTTGATCTTTCTCTTACTCCCCACATTCCTATTCTCTACCAAATATTACCTCTTCTCCAGAACTGAGAATGGAAAAAGTCTTCAGAATCCCAATGATTCTAGGCTGGAAGCATGGCCTAGTGGTAATGTGCTTACCTATTATGCATGAAGCCCTGGGTTCGATTCCTTGGATATCACATACACAGAAAAAGCTGGAAAAGGTGCTGTGGCTCAAGTGGTAAAATGCTAGCCTTGAAGAAAGCCCAAGGATAGTGCTCAAGCCCTGAGTTCAAGCCCCTGGACTGGTTAAAAAAAAAAAAGAATCCCAGTGATGATTCCAGGCTCTATTGTGCCAGGAGACTGCACTAGCATTATCATCATGCATGCAGTCTGTATTCCACATTTCTGTTAAGTGGGTCTCTAATAACTCCAGTCCTCTTCCAGGCTGTGATTCCAGGGGGCACAGCCTTGGAAGAGAAATTCCTGTGCTACTGACAGTGGACACCAGGCAGTATGGTGGCTGGTAGGTGTACTTTTTCTTTTGAGTTTACAGCTGGTGTGTACAGGACAAGGGTGACTAGGATTAGCTGCAGGATGGGCAGCACCCTGGGCAAAAAGGGGGTATTAGACAGCTTTCTGTCCCTCTCAGGAATAGCAGAGATAATGGACTGTGGAGAAAAGTTTACTTTGGTTCATGGCCTGGGTGGTTCCTGTCCATCATCAGTTGTCTTTCAGGCCTGTGGTGAGCAGTGCACCATGGTGGGTGTTCATGTTGAAACACACACACAAACACAACTTCCAGCCAAGATGCAAGAGAAGGAGAGGGAGCAGAGTTCCCACAGTCCCATTGGAGGGCCCACCCTTACTGACCTAAAGACCTCACACAAGACCCCCATAGCTTTCTTTGCTTTTGCATGACTGAAGTTTGAACTCAGGGCCTCTTAGTAGGCAAGGGTTGTTTTTTTTTTTTAATCACTTTTGCTGTGGCTTGTCAGTTTTGCTTTTAGTTTAGAAGATAATTAAGCCAAGAAGCATTGAACTTACAACCTGACTTACAGATATGTAATCCCTTTTACAGCTATTTGCTAAACAGCAATAGAAATGAATAAATAAAATGAAAAGGAAGAGAAGGTCTTGGGCTTTTGCCCAGGTCAGCCTTGAATCATGAGCTCTACCTTTTCTGCCTCCTACGATGCTGACATTAGACACATGCACTATTGCGGGGAGTGGTGGCTCATGCCTGTAATCCTAGCTACTCAAGAGGCTGAAATCTGAGGATCACAGTTCAAAGCCAGCCTGGGCACAAAAGTCCAGGAGACTCTTATCTCCAATTAACCACCAGAAAATCAGAAGTAGTACTGTGGGCCAAGTGCTAGAGTGCTAGCCTTGAACTAAAGAGCTCAGGGACAGTGCCCAGGCCCAGAGTTCAAGCCCTACAACCGACCAAAAAAAAAGAAAAAGAAAAAAAAAAAAAAGACATGCACCACCACATCTGTCCCTAAGTTCCACCTCTTAAAGATTCTACTACCTTCTGATAATGCCACTCTGGCAACAAGTCTTTAACCCATGGACCTTTGGGTGACATTTAAGATCCAAACTACAGCATATCCTTTGTAAATGTGTGTGTGTGTGTGTGTGTGTGTGTGTGTGTGTGTGTGTGTGTGTGTGTGTGTGTTAGGGGTTTCAAAATGAGAAATCAGAGGATTGAATGAAAGAAAAGCGCATGTGGCCCTGTTCAGTGGCACAGAATGCATTGGAAGCTAACCTGGGGCAATTTGGCTCAGCCACATTATTTACTGAGGACCTGATGTGATATCAAAATTACAGCAGAAAAGCTGACAAGGTTGGATTCTGTTAGAATGGCAAAATTGACAGCAGTGGCTAAGTTATACTCACTTATCCCTGCTTTCATGAGGTTATTTACTTAAAAGGCAAGTATTGCTGGGTGCTGGTGGCTCATGCCTGTAATCTTAGCTATTCAGGAGGCTGAGATCTAAGGATCGTGGTTCAAAGCCAGCCTTGGCAGAAAAGCCCATGAAATTTTCTAATCTCCAATAAACTATTAAAAAGCTAGAAGTGGAGCTGTGGCTTTAGTGGTGGAACACTGGCTTTGATCCTCAAAGCCCAGGGATAGCACCTAGGCCCTGAGTTCAAGCCCCAGTTTATTGTCCACTTCCTGTATGCTGGTCTGTGCTGAGGACTACAGACTCTAATTCTCAAGTATGACTTGTTCCAAAACAGTGATGACAGCAGCTTAGATACTGAGAATGAAACTAAATGGCCATTTCGATTAACCCAGAGGTCTGTTTATCAGAAGACTCTCATTGTCTCTCAATGATGAATTTATGAAAGACTCATTGGGCATTTTAGTGGCAGGAAACAGAAGCTGATTCTGCCACTATTTTGGAAGGAAAATAGTATTCTAGGGAAAGATGTGGAAGAACTCACTGCATGCAAGGAAAGAAGAAAGCCTGGGCTTGAGAAGGATGGAATTCGAGCAGATTTGGCCAATCAGGGCAGAAAACGGTAAATAAGTCTTCATAAAGCAACTGTTGGAGTGAATCAACTTTGGCTTAAACACATACACACACACACACACACACACACACACACACACACACACACCTCACGTACTTGGAGAGAGTAGAGTAAAATCATTTTCTCATTTCTCAGCTTATGATATTTTATCCTTATGGATGTGGGAAAGACATTATTTTGTTTTATTTCCATTATTTTCCTTGCTTGATTTCCAGATCCCACTACCTTCTTTCCCACAAATGACCAATTCAAATGAGCTTGATTTATGTCCTGATTTATACCCATATATAGGGATATAAGATAGCTAACCTGCAATGTCACCTGGATGCAGAGCGAGATGTCGTATGGCCTCAAGCAATGTACACAAAAATGCCATGCAAATGCCATAATGATTGGAATTTCCTAAGTATTTATGTTAGCTTCCTGGTATAAAAATGTTTTCTCTAATTAAGTACTTGCTTCATGTTTATATGTGTACATACATCATATATACACATATATTCAACTTTTGTTGTTGTTGTTAGTTATGACATCTGAACTCAACTGTCCCTGAGCAATTTTGCTCAAGGCTAGCACTCTACCACTTGGAACCGCTTACTTGTATGTTTGTGTGACTATATATTATTTGTTTCCGAGCTTCCAACTTCAAATCCATCTCGCTGTTTTAGCTTTGTTTTTAAGTGGTTTAATTTTCCCCCTTCAACATCTCCATTTGTCCTTTCGATCTTTCATTTTTTTAATTTTTTGTGCCAGTACTGGGACTTGAACTCAGGGCTTCATGTTCTTGGCTTTTTTGCTCAAGGCTGGTGTTTGACCACTTGAGTCACAGCTCCCCTTTGAGCTTTTTGATGCTTAATTGGAGATAAGAGTCTCATAGACTTCTTTGCTTGGGCTGGTTTTGAACTGTGATTCTTAGACCTCAGCTTTCTGAATAGCTAGGATTACATGTATGAGCTATAGGTGCAAAAATGTAGATTTATCTGACATTTCATTCTTCCTTCTTTTCCAAGTTCATCCTCAGGGTTCCTACCTGGTGGTGAGGCCCCCCCCCCCACTTGTTTTCCTGTCTGTCTCTAGTTCTTATCTTACCTCATGGATTACAGGTTTCAAGTCCTTCCCCCTTCCCGCCTTCCCATTGTTCCCATTGTCCTTTGAATCACCTTCAGATCTCTAGGGAAATCTGTGGGTCAGAGAACCAGCTTTCCCTTCATTGTTGGAGCAGAAATTGGATGCTTGTGGATAAGACTGAACTGCACATCCTGACCAGATGTCCCCTCACATACTCAGTGGGGGCTTCTGAGTCCTCTTAGCCTGAGCACACACTCTCAATGGCTTACAGGGAGCTTGTGATCTCCGTGGGTGATATAAGAGAAAAGCTAAGATCACCAGTTACATGAGACAAGGTTTGTGGCTGTCTTGTGAGAGGCCCACAGTGGTGGATGTTGGGGTCTAAGCTTTGCATATTCCAGGCCAGCCAGGTGATGTCTGATGGATTGTACCGTGACCTTGCTACAAAGCTGTTGTAGGGCAGGGAGGAGGGGTGTGTGTGTGTGT
Source organism: Megascapheus bottae (assembly GCF_031878675.1). Taxonomy (NCBI): domain Eukaryota; kingdom Metazoa; phylum Chordata; class Mammalia; order Rodentia; family Geomyidae; genus Megascapheus; species Megascapheus bottae. The sequence goes on along the minus strand of NC_143530.1, from coordinate 29,717,321 downwards.
GTGTGTGTGTGTGTGTGTGTGTGTGTGTGTGTGTGTGTCAGCCTGGGACTCTGCCAAAGGGATATTTACTGAACCTCTCTTTTCCTTCAAAGGCTGACTCCGCCCCAAACCCCAAGGCTCAGCACAGTTATAAACAGTAAGCTCCCCAGGTCATTGCCCTTCTGCCCACATCTGCAGATTCTGTCCCTAGCAGGTAGTTTCTGGTGCCCGGCTGCACAGCGTCCTTTTTGTTGCCCTGTCTGATTCCTCCCTTCCCCTCCCCCCTCCACAGCATCGTGGTGCTGTCACATTAGTCTCCATGGCCAGGGAGCATTCACAGGTGGCTGGTGGTAGCATGTGCTCTGTGCTAGCTCATTACCTTCCAGAATCAGACTGACCTATATGTCCTTTGGGGATAGTCATCTCTGTGTCTCGGGTGCATGGACCTTCTGCTTCACTGGCTGCACACAGAGTTTTCAATCTGAGTCCCTGAGGCTGGGTAGCTGTATTCATTAAACCAGGGCTGCTGTTCCTATGTCCCAGCTCTTCTGCCATGTCGGAGTGTTTTCCCATGAAGGCTGAGAGAAGCAATCTCCCGGGCTTACCACCCAAGAACTAGAAGCCCCATTTCCAGGAATGCAGCCACTCGATCCAACCTGACGAACCCATTCCCAGCCCAGGCCACGCCCTCCCTGGCATTTACACCCCATTGGCTCATAAATAGCCCCGCCCTGCAGATAGGTTCTTCCCTCCTCCATGCTGTGGAATGGATGGCTTCTCCCCCACATCCTGTGAGGCACCTAGGAAGGGAGCTCTGTGGTGCTGGCATGCAGTGTCAGGCACTCCCCATGACTCTGAGCAAGGGTGGGGATGCGAAAGTGTGTGTGTGTGTGTGTGTGTGTGTGTGTGTGTTGTTTGGAGATCCATAAAAAAAAAGGTGGGTGCTATGTTTTGTGATAAGAAGAGGTTCCTTTCCTAACCATATATGTCTCTCCAAGAGAACCAGTAAATAACTTGGTGGCACTGGCTGTGTTGTCTTTCCAGAGCTGCCCAAGGGCCCTCAGGCAGCGTCTCCTATTTCAATTTCCATGTCCTCTGTGTGGTAACTCAAGAGCATCTCAGGCTCAGAAACAGCTGACAGTGGGGACAGCTCTCCAGTGATGGCACTTGGGGAAGGGGTGGCAGGGCATTGATTTGCAGGCATGCTGCTTGAGAGGAAGGGGAGAAGGGAGGGCATTCTTTCTGGCTGCCATAACTCAGTTTGCAAAGTGAGCAAGAATGCTCCCTGGAGAAGCCAAACCCAGGGGACCTGGCCAGCCTCCATGGGTGAGTCATGGTTGAGGATGAGTGCCGATAGTGGGAAAAGCCACAGCCATCCCTGTCATCATCTCTAGATATTCACTTCTGCCCCCTAGCCAGAGAGGGGGCCAGGCTGCCTCCAGGGGCACTGCGAAGACATGGCTCTGCCTCTGGGAGGCCTGCTAATCTCTCCCAGGCAGGGCTAATTTTTGTTCACCTGGTTGGGCCAGTGAACTCTTGGGTTCTTTGAATGCCCAGTCAATCCAAGCCCTTTGCTTTGTAGGTGAAGACACAAACCTAGAGGAATAGTCATCTGAAATCAAGGTAAAGCGACAGCCTCATCTGTTGGGAGCAATGGGTCCTCACACCAGGAATCTCATCCTACCTCCTTTGCTCTATAGAGCCCTCATGGAGCACCAGCTAGCTTGTTTTGGGGCATGCCTTGGCATGGGGAAACAAGCTAGTCCACTGTCTGGGGCCTGGGAAAGAAGGCTGAGGCTGTTCCCTTTCTCCACTCACCCCTTTATGATAAAGGGTACCTGGAGTGAAGGGGCCAGGCGTGTGGCCTGAGGAGTGGCTGGCAAGTGTGGCTGCTGCTGACTGAGCATTTCGCCAAGAAGTCAGTAGAATCTGATTTATCCCGTGGCTAAAGCACTGAGTGGAAAGTTCTGAGAATAACCCTCAAATTGATGACGTGGACACAGGCAGCTCCCTAACTGTGATTGGCATGTTCCCTCACAGCTCCGGAATGCCACACATCTGTCTCTCTCCACACTCTGCCAGCCCCCTTGATCTACCTATCTCTGCTTCCCCCAGAGCCCAGAATACCATTGACATTAATAAATGGTAGAAAATAGAAACATCCAAGACCCCTGCCAGAGAAGTTCTTTCTTTATAAGGCCTGATTGACCCCTAATAGCCCCCAGTACTCAGAGCCAGGAACTCTGGAGGGTTACCAAACAGGGTGGGGCATTTGTTTTACCCCTGCCAGCTCTCAGAGGTCACAAGAAAATGAACCAGGACCAGGCCTCTTGCTAGGATGCACGAGACACTTGCCATTTCCAAAGCAAGGCCATGGTGTTTGTTCCTTCATTTCCTAGTCCTGGGAACAGGCGGAGGACAGATATGTGTAGGGCTGGTGGGGTCATTTCAGACCCAAGCATCCACCGGAGCCGGGTCATCCTGTCCCCCTTGCTTCCTTCTCTGCCCCTCGCATGACCAGTTCCATCATTGTTCAGTGGAGACTTCCCTGTCTGGTGGTTGAGTCTCTGAGGGACTGGGGTTTTCCAGCCAATCTGAGTCCCAGGTTTGGGCCACTTCCTGCTTGTTAAAAGGAGTTGTTCGGACTCTTCTTTGCCTACAAGGCCTGGTCAGTAGAATCATGATAAAGTTTTTATTTTATCTTTCAGTCAGTCCTTCCTCTTTCTCTTTTCTCTCTTCCTTCCTTCACAGAGGTGAATATTGCAAAGGGAAAATACCTAATATCCTGATGGTCTAAGTATAGAAGATGAACTTCCTGTATCTTATGTTTTATCTGCACAAAATTTGTGTGTGTGTCCACATGTGCTCAAGCGTGCACACACATGCTAGTATAGGGACTTGAACTCAGGGCCTGGATTTTGTGTTCCACCACTTGAGCCACAGCTCCAATTTCAGCTTTGTTTTGTGGTGACTAATTGGAGATGAGTCTCACAGACTTTCCAGCCTAGACTGCCTTTGAATCACCATCCTGAGATCTCAGCCTTCTGAGTAGCTAGGATTGTAGCATGAGCCACCAGTGTCCTGCTTGGCCACCACTCCTCCTCCTCCTCCTCCTCCTCCTCCTCCTCCTCCTCCTCCTCCTCCTCCTCCTCTTCTTCTTCTTCTTCTTCTTCTTCTTCTTCTTCTTCTTCTTCTTCTTCTTCCTCTTCCTCTTTCTCTTCCTTTCTTTCTCCTTCCTCTCCTCTTCTTGCTCCTCCTTCTTCCTCCTTCTTCCTCCTCCTCCTCTTCCTCCTCCTTCTTCCTCCTCCTCCTCCTCCTTTTTTTCCTCCTCCTCCTCCTTCTTGAATGTACACCTGTGGCGTTATACAATTATAGTAAAGATTGTCCCGTGCCTGTAAGCACATTAGCCTCATGGGCATTTCTGAGAGAGTACTGAATAGGGATGGGCAATCTAAACTGTTTCTAAACTCAGGTGGTGAAATTCAGGGGGGTGGTCAGGTGAAACTATGCTCATGGGGCTGACAAGGCCATCGCTGGCCACAGTGCCAGGCTGGGCCCTCCTTGGAGGAAGGCCGGATGTAATGTCAGCTGCTTTGTTTGCACAAACCACTCTGCACTTTTTATGGAGTGAATATTCCCATAGAGGTTTCTCTTTTGTGCTGCCTGATTGGCTCCTAAAGGCCCCCAGCTCCAGGAGCCCCTAACATCCTCCAGACCAAGCATGCGTAGAATTTGTCCTGCACTGGCCAAGACTCAGGGGTCTAAACTAAAACCACAATGAACACTTATTTAAAATCATTTGTAAACTAAAAGCTAAAATTAAGGGGTTTTTTGGGGGGGGGGGAGATACTGGATGACTTGTATATTACCATCATCACTATTAACATCATTATTGCTATCCTCATCACATCACCATCATCATAACATTCATTGCCATTAAAAAATTTAATTTATTATTCTTATTAGAGAGGTGACGTACAGAGGCATTGTCTCCATTTTACAAACAAAGAAAGGAAGACACAGTAGGTAAAAGGAACTTGTGGAAAATATGCTGTCAGTAAGTGATGTATCTAGTATACAAATTTGTTTTATATTTAAGGCAAAAAGAGGCTCCTCTGTTTTGGTTTTTGGGGTTTTCTTTCTTACACTTTTTTTTTTCAGAACTGGGGATTAAACTCATGGCCTTATTCTTGACACGTCTCACCCTCAGTCCTTTCTTCTTGATTATGAACCTTTTTCTTTACCTGCAAGGCTAGGTCAGCTAAGTTGAAACAAAATGTTCTTCCTCACCCTGCTTATTTCTCTGACTCTCAGTCTCAATCTCAGTCTCTGTCTTTCTCCCTATGCTTCTCTTTCTCACTCTTCACTAAACTAGAAAGCTGAGTCTTTGGCCCCTGGCACTCTGTCTCTTTCTTTCATTAGGTAGTAAGGTGGTGGGTAGAGATGGATAGATGAAAAGAAGATCCCAGGTGTGTGTGTGTGTGTGTGTGTGTGTGTGTGTGTGTGTGTGTGTGTGTGGTGGATGTGTTGAGGTGCAAGTTGCTATAGGAAAGTAAATCCAGGAGCTGAAGGCCATTTGTTCCCCCTCCTTTTATTCACACTCTAAATGTTTATAAAAACATTCATGAGTAGTCTCCTTGTAGGAGCCTTAGGAAAGCACCAAACCTGAGATCCATTCCCTGTTGGCTGTGTTGTAACACGTAGCTGTAGCTCCAAACCAGCTTTGTGCGGCCCTTGTACCTGTGCCTGCTGGGAAATGGGGGCGGGAGCTGAGGATCAGGGAAGAGCCAGGGCTGGGTGTGGGTTTGCTGGCTCAGAGCGAGCTCACCCTGCCCCACCCTCCTGAGAAAGGGGAGCCCCCATGAATCACAGCCTCACCTGCCCAGCACTCTTTCCAGAGCCGCCCCTGCCACTACCTCCTCACCTGGTCAGGACGTGACTGCCTCCAGATCTGCACCCCTTAATGAGTTTACACTGGGCTTGGCCTGGACCTGTGTGAACCACATAGTTATAGGATGGCCTAAGTATCCTTGTGCTGAAGTGGTTGATGATTACTGGACCACAGTAGCTGAGGGTGAGGGCTGACTTCATAAAGAAATTCAGGCAAACACGGCGCAGTAGGTAGTCTTGTTTCAGGTAGCTTTTCTTCTGAATGTGCCATCAATGAAGAACCCAGATATGAGCTACCCTGAGGCACAGTTTCTCAGGAGAGGGGCCCTCAGTCAGGGTGACACCTCACCCAACAGCCCTGGGTAGGCCCCTGCTACCCCTCCATATTCATGTGTCCTGAGGCCATGGAGTCAACCAACTTTAGATAGAAAATTCTGGAGGAGAAAGGTCTGGGGAAGGCTATCCCTGTATTATAAATGCACAGAACATGTACACCTGTACTGTATGTATGTCTGCACATGAACAGACATTTTCCTTGTTATTAACTCCTAAGCAATATAGCAGAGCAGTCATTTATACAGTCTTTACAGTGTGTTATATATGATGAGTGTTAAATATTTCAAGATGGTTTAAGATATTTGAAAAGGTGTGCATAGCCATCAGGCCAATGGCACACTGTGTACCTGAGAGATTTGAATAGCCTTAGATTTGAGGGTTTGTGAGAGTCTGGAGAGCACATGTGTAAGGATGTGATTGCATATATGACTTATGGTCCATCACAGAGTCATGACAATACAGAGACCTCAGGGACAGCACCCAGGCCCAGAGTTCAAAGCTCTATGACCAACAAAAAGAAAGAAAGAAAGAAAAGAAAAGAAAGAAAATGGATGAGGATCGGAAGTATGGCCTAGTGGTATAGTGCTTGCATGCACAAAGCCCTGGGTTCAATTCCTTGGTACCACATACACAGAAAAAGCCAGAAGTGGTGCTATGGCTCAGTGGCCGAGTGCTAGCCTTGAGCAAAAAGTGTCCAAGGACAGACCTTGAGTTCAAGCCCCAGGACAGGCCAAAAAAGGGTGGGGGGGCGAGATGAAAATTTGTTTAGAAAATATGAGGGCTGGGAATGTGGCTCGATGGTAGAGTGCTTGCCTAGCAGGCATGAAGCTCTGGGTTCAGTTTCTCAGAACCACTTATCACAAAACAACGGAAGTGGCACTGTGGCTCAAGTGGTAGAGTATGGCCTTGAGCAAAAGAAGTTCAGGGACAGTGCCCAGGCCCTGAGTTCAAATCCCAGGACTGGCAAAAAAAAAATAATATTAGTCAGCTGAGTGCCTGTGGCTTATGCAATCCTAGCTACTTAGGAAGCTGAGATCTGAGGATCGTGGTTCAAAGTCAGATTGGTCAGGAAAGTCTGTGAGACTCTTATCTCCATTGAACCAACAAATGGAAGTGGTAGAGTGACAACTTTGAACAACAACAAACCAAGCTCAGGGACAGCATTTCAGGCCCTGAGTTCAAGAGGAGAGGAGTCTGGTCCCCCCCACAATTGTGAGAGCATTCCTGACCATCTTGCTGGGAAAGGCTCTTGGTAGACAGCAGGGTAAGTTATGCAGACATCTTTGGCAAGAGCATAGCTGCTGGATAGCAGCTGAGTCACTCCTCAGGGCTGTGGCCTCGGCTGTGTTTTGAATGATGAACTTCTCAATGGCCTTGTCCTTGGGTATCAGCTACAGTTTGTGCAGCTGTGGCCATGATCCTTTGGGGGCCAGGACTGCTGTTCTTTTTTTTTTCTTTTTCTTTTTAATTTGTCTTTGATTCGAAGACCAGTTCTTGATTATCTCAATGCCATATTCTGACCTAAAAATTTTCACACAAATGTTCCCGAGAAGAAGTGTTTGAACTGGAGGGGGAGGGGGAGGGGTGCTGCCGGGGGACTGAAGAAAATGGACCCTGATACAAAAGTCTTATGTGGGTCACTGTAGATGGCGTCTGGGGGACTGCCTCAATACAGGGCTTCTCCCTCCACTGCCACAAGGCTCATACTCTCTACTTTTTATAAAGTTTCATTTATTTAGTTAGTTTTGGCAGTATTGGTATTTTAATTTAGGGCCTTACCCTTGCTTCACTGGAATCCTAGTCTGGCTTTTGAGGTTAGTTTGGAGATGTCTCATGGACATTTCTGTCTGGGCTGCCTTGATTCTCAGCCTCCCGACCAGCGAGGGTTGCAAGCATGAAGCACAGGCATGTATACAAGCTGATTCAGATGCTTTATGTCTTTGGAATATCTCATTGGGTCACAGTCTCTTGATAGCAAAAGTATCTCTACCTACTCAGATGGGCTAAATAGGAAACATTCGTCCCTGGCCGGTAAGCCAATCAGCTTTGATTTTTTCCCCCCTCCCTTTGGTTAGAGAGCTTCAGGGCTGCTTTCTGTTTTTCTGTGCTAGAGGTGCTATGGCGGTAATGGAAACTTTGAAAAGGTGGGGCCTAGTGGAAGGAAGTTAAGTCATTTGGGGTGTGACTGTGTGGAGGGTGCTGGGAATCCAGGCTTTCCCCAATCTCTTGTGCAGCAAGCTCTACATCACACCAGGATCTGATGCTTCCCCACAGGTTGAAAAGCAATGGAGTTAACCACGTATGGACTGAACTGTCCAAAGTGATAAGCCAAATTCTTCACAAGATGATTATCTTGAGTATTTATCACAAAGATGAAAAGCTGACATATTTTCTTCTGCCTTAGGTTGCTCAGATAGGAGGCCTCCACTGAGAGCTGGATGCAAATCACCTTCACCATTGACAGCTCTTTCTGTGGCTGACTGTAGCTGCCTCACGTGTTTGCTGCCTGGGAGAGAAATACAACCATTACTAGTACCTTTGTAGATTAAAGATTAGGGAAGGCAGGTATGGCCTATGTGGTAGAATACCAGACTTGAGTAGAAAAAGTCAAGTGAGAGCATGAGGCCCCGAATTCAAGCGCCAATACTGACACCAAAATACAATAAATAATAATAATAATAATAACAACAACAACAACAAAGTTTAGTGGGGTGGAACTCATTGGCCTTAATACGGAGCTGGATATGAGCGTTAGGAAATTCTCTTCTTGAGATTGATAAACTCGATGGTCTGGTGAGATTAGGTCTCCAGTGACAATTTATGTGGCTGATTATCTGGAAAGTCTGATTTGAATTGCTACAAGCTGACACTAAGAGGCTTTGAATCTGGAGAGGGATGACTTAGGTACCAGGGAGGTCTTAAGTCTGCAAATCTTTGGAAACATTTGTGAAACTGGTGAGTCTGATAAGTAGGTGCAGTCTGGTCTGAAACAAAGGCATAAATGAAATTCTGCCTCAGAGCTTCATGTCCTTGTACCCATGGCCTGGTGCGGGAAATCATGATCTTGATATTTCAACCTGATTAGGACATCACTGAGGAACTACTGAACTCAGGGCCAGGGCACTTAGCTTTTTCACTCAAGGCTGATATTCAACCACTTGAACGTACATTTGGATATATGATTCTCATGGGCTTTCCTGCCTGAGCTGATTTCGAACCTTGATCCTCAGATCTCAGTCTCTGGAATGGCAAGAATTACAGGCATGAGCCACTAAAGCCCATAAGTATTATATTGAAGAGTGTGACACTTGATTGGCTATGACAACCATTGTTGAATTGAGGCCACCTGTCACTGTTGGATCTGCTTTGGGACCAAATGCTCTGTGTTGTGTAATGGCAGATTTTCTTCATTAAGACACAAAAAGAAAGAAAAGAAAAGAAAAAGAAAGAAAGAAAAAGAAAAGGATTGTGTTGTGGGAATTTTAGTAGAAACTTACTGGTCCCTTGAAAATCGGGAGTCTGTCTCCATTTAATATTTTTTCGAAGTTAGAATCTCAAGCTAGAAAGCTACAGCTAAAACAGAATATTATGTTTATGGAAATCCACAAAAAGAGAGAAAGCAGCTATTGTCACTGGGCTCATCCAAAACCATGTGACTGAAATTAAATGTACCCAGAATGCCACGTGTTTTGGTGACCCTGGAAATTTATCGGTAAATGACTCACTAAACCTTTGTTCTTCAACCTTTTGCCTTAGGATAGCCTATCTCCCCCCTTTTTAGCCTCACGTTAGTTAACATAGACTGACATTCTTGTGTATTGTTTAAGGGAAAATATCAATCCCTACTCTGGAGGATTCCAAATGAAGTCAAAACAGATTAACTGCAGGTCCAAGGTGCATTGATCCTAAATCAAACCACAGGACATGCTTTATTTACAGTTAATGTATTAGAAATGCAACTTTTCTCATCCTCATAAGAAGAATTTGGATTTATTACATGGCTTCACTCACTGTGCTGTTTCTCCTTATAGAAACTCTCATGAGAGGCAAAAAGTAAAGACCCTCTTTCTTGCCTGCAGTCCTAAGATCCAAAGAGTAGCCTTCAGCCTTCAGTTGGGTAGTAAAACCTGAACTGACCTGAACTGACTTGCAACTATTTATAGATTGCATGGTTACTATGATTACTCATGTTGTAGTGCAGAAATCTTATTGTGTGACACATATCAGGTCTTTGGTTACAAGTTACATAACGTATGGTATATGCACTTCATTGTCTTTCTTGAAATTTGAACAATGCTGCATTCGATAATGTTGCCTGCCCCAAGAGTTTGGATAAGGACTTCTGGGGTAGAAGCACACGTTTATCTATGCGACATAAACACCAGGGAACTCAGGCTACATGCTTGCTAGGCAAGCTTGCTCCAAGTGAAGCCATACAGTCTACCCTTTGTGTTTCAGTTTGTTTTTCAGATAAGGTCTCTCACATTTGCCTGGGCCTTAGACTGTGATTCCTCTACCTCTGTCTCTTTAGGTAGCTGAGATTACAATTGTGTACCACCATATCTGATCCAGATGCTTTGTTCAATAGAGGATGGGTCACAACAAGATGCCCTAGCTTGTTGGTTGTTCTTAATCCTTGGTCCTTTTCAAATTCTAAGGTGATAGGAGCCTGTGTTAACTCTAGAGTCCCAGTTTTCCTCTGCCTGCCCCTTTAGGATGTCTGGGAGCAATTCCAGATGCTCTGTTCTCGGTCTTTGGTGTACACTTGGCTGTGTAGGAGAGGCAGAATAGGCCAAAGCTTCCATTGTAATTGATGAAGCAATCTGTCCACTACCGCCACTCACTAGTTTACCAGGATACCCATTTACTCTGCACTACTGTGCACTCTTGTCCTCTAAATCCTTGCACAGATGGATGCATAGATAGAGACTGATGGGCAGATAGACACAGACAAATAAACAGACACCAAGAGGAACAGAGGTGGGGATGGGAGTGGGGAAGGTTTGAACTCAGTGAGTTTTCCCAGACAGTGTTTCTAAGAACTCAGAAGACGCTAATGGAGTCTAGAGGAAGATTTGTATAATTGAATCAGTGTAGAAAATGATGAATGGAGCAGCTAAGCAGGTTTCTTCATTGCAGTCACTTCTGAGGTTCTGGGTCTTGAACTCAGGGAGAGCCTGGGTGCTCTCTCTTGGCTTTTCTGCTCCAGGCTGGCACTCTACCATTTGAACCAGAGCTTCAGAAAAAAAAAACAAAAACCACAAAACTAGAAGAGATAAGAATTTTGCAAACTTTTCTGCCAGAGCTGGTTCTGAGCATCCATCTTCAGATCTCAGCCTCCTGAGTGGCTAGGCTTGCAGGCATGAGCCACTGGCACTCAGCCTCTTCTGAGCTCTCAATGAAGGAACACACATGGCAAATAACTGAAGAGCTGGAGCACTTAGTGAGGACTGCTGCTCATGGGCCTCTCTGTCCTGTTCACATGACTGCTGGAGTCTTGGGTGGGTATAAGAGGTGAAGGATGGATGATATGGAAAGTAACCAAGCTATCAGACTCTACAGAGCACTAGAGGGAAATTCTGCCATGTGCAGTCTGTGTTTGCAGGGCCTCAGACTTTTAATGACTTTTCCAACTATTCTGAAACAACAACAACAAGCATATATGTATATATAAGCATATATGTATATCTGTATACACACACACACACACACACACACACACACACACACATTTATATATCTACCCTTGAGTAGTAATGACCTGAAAGCAAGATTCACAGGATCTCTGAAATTCCCATGCAGCCTGCCTTCTGCCATTGAGCAAGGAATATTAATTATTGCCCTCTTCGTTGGCGCGCGCGCGCGTGGTGTGTGTGTGTGTGTGTGTGTGTGTGTGTGTGTGTGTTGGTTCTAGGACATGAACTCAGGGTGTCATGTTCATTTGGCTTACTTGTTTACTTGGCTGGTGTTCTCCCACTTGAGCCACACCTCCAATTCTGCTTAGTGCTGGTTAGTTTGGAGGTGAAGCCTTTCAGATGTCTCTGCCCAAGCTAACTTCAAATGGTGATACTCTGGATCTCACTCTCCTCAATAGGTAGGATGATAGGCACAAGTCACCAGTGCCTAGCTCCTTCTTGGTGTTTGGAAAGTCAAGGTTTCTTTTTCTTTTCTTTCTTTTTTTTTTTTTTTTGTCAGTCATGGGACTTGAACTCTGGGCCTGGGTAGTTGTCCCTGAGCTCTTCAGCTCAAGGCTACTGCCTTACCCCTTGAGCCACAGAGCCATTTCCAGTTTTTTGGTGATTAATTGGTGATAAGAATCTCAGGACTTTTTAGTACCCAGGCCTGGCATTGAACCTCCATCCTCAGACCTCAGCCTCAGCTTCCTGAGTAGCTGGATTACAGGCATGAGCCACCATGCCTGGATGGAAGTCAAGTTTCTTGATGATCCAGGAATGAATGAAGAGGCCTACTCATTCATCCGTCTTCTTACAGGTCAATGAAGTTTTCCACTATAAAACCCTATAAACATTCCACTGGATCATTACTGGACTCCAAGGTTTAAGCACAGGGTTCCCTATGGAGGTACAGCACAACTTTCTGACTCCTTTTTACCAGGCAGCTTTTAGTCTAGTTAATATAGGAGATGGGAGTCAGATTGAGTAGACTGGACTCTTAGTGTCTCTCTCTCTCTGCACAGTGATTTCAGCTCAATCATGAATTGATCTTAGATTCTTTTTCCCATAGTTTTGGTTAGAGCTCGTTGTGATCTGTGTGGTTTCTGTCACTGTCTTGCTTTCTAATGACAATGAAAAAGCTTTATTTTTATTTGACTTTGGTGTGTCCTGGTATCCCCTAGGGGAAAATGGGAATTTGTGACAATTTATGAAGAAATATTTGTTAAAATAGGAATGTTCCTGACAGGGAAAATGGCAGGTATTATGAAATCCCTGCTTACTCAGCAATCTAAAATGACTAAAACTTAAGAAAGAAGCCCTTCTCTGTGGATATTGAATGAACTGCATCCCAGTACCTGGACCAGGGCCTAGCTGGTGATGGGGCACAGTGCTTGTAGAAAGCATGAATGGTTTACGAATGACTGTTGAAAGGAAGCAAGAAAGGGGAGGAGGCAAAGGAAGGAGGGCAGTGGAAAAGAGGAAGGAAAGAGGAAGGAGAGAAGGAGGGAGGGAGGAAGGATGGTAAGAAGGAGGGGGAAAGACAGAGGGGAAAAGAAGGGAAGGGGCTGCGAGTGTGGCCTAGTGGTAAAGTGCTTGCCTAGCATGCAGGAAGCCTAGGGTTTGATTCCTTGGTACCATATACACAGTAAAAGTCAGAAGTGGTACTATGGCTCAAGTGGTCGAGTGCTAGCTTTGAAAAAGCTCAAGGACAGTGTCCAGGCCCTGAGTTCAAGCCCCAAGACTGGCAAAAAAAAAAAAAAAAGAGGGGGAAGGAAGGAGGGAGAATGACACAACATTCGAAATTACCAGGTTATAGTGTATCATCTTTGGCCCTTCCTTGCTGTGTAAGCCAGGCGATCTTTATGTAATTACTTCAGGTATGGCCGACTTGCCGTTCCATTCCTTGAGTTTGCTCAACTGTAGTTGAAAACATTACCAAAAAAAAAAATGCATACATACCAAATATACTCAGATCTTATTGTCATTTTTCCCTAAACAACACAGTACAACAGAAATTTGCCTAGAATTTACATTGTGTTAGGCATTCTAAGAGTTCTTGGGTAATTTAAGCATATGGAGGATTGTATGAGGGTTTATGCAAATGCTCTGCTACTTTATAAGAGGTGTTTGGACCCTTGTATTTGCTATCCATGGGGGTGTGTGGCTGGAACCTGTCCCCACAGACAAATTAGATGTTTCTTTCCTCCCCTTTTACCATGGGTGAGTGGTCCTATTCCTGGCACTTGAACAAAACTTTTGTGCTCAAGGTCCTTATATTACCACTTTGAGCCATAGCACTTTTCCTGGCTTTTGGTGATTAATTGGAGATAAGAGTCTCTTAGAGAAAGAGAATCTCTTTTCTGCCTGGACTGGTTGGGAACCTCATTCCTAAAATCTCAGCCACCTGAATAGTTAGAATTACAGGCATGAGCTGTGAACGCCCAGCAACCTTCCCTTTTCTTAAGATGATTATATTAGGTCTTTGTTAAAGTAGTAGAAATCTGGCTAACACAGTAGTACCATGTGCAATTCTAGCATCTCAGGAGGCTGAGACCTGAAGATTGCAGTTTGAGGCGAGTCAAACCAGAAAAGTTCACTAGACTCTTACCTCCAACATAACAAGTCAAAAAGTAGGGTTGGAAGCATGGCTCAAGTGGTAGAGTGCCAGCTGAGCAAGTAGGAGGTCCTGAATTCAAGCCCTGCCCCCCCCCCTTGCCTAATGGCTCTGCAAAGTTTTCCAAATGCACAAGGGCTTAAAAAAAAAAAAAAAGCAATGCTTTGTCTTTTGCATGAGACAGTTTTTCTTTCACTTTGAAGCCCATGGAGGAAGAAAGAGCAGCAAAGAGCTATTCTGACTTCACAAACCACATGCTTAGGACCAGTCGTGCTGTGGTCCTGGCTGCATAATGACACAATCAGTGGAACAAGTGAAGTATGGCCATTTAGAGCACAGATACCCAGCCCACAGCTGGTCAGTGCAGGGCCCAGTGAGGGGCAGCAGGTCCTTAGAAAGCCCTTGGTCCTGTTTGGCTGTCAACTGTGTACTTGAGCTCTCATTAATGGCAGCCTGTGTGAATGTCTGAGGCTGGATTTCTGGCTCAACATAAGCAAGGAGGATGGCAGCAAGGGCGTCTCTCCTGCAGCAACAAGGGAGTCTTTGTCCTCTCCCCTTTCACACCCCACCCTCCCTTGTTACCGGATAGAGCAGAACCCAGTTTGCTCTTCAGGCAGGAAATCCCTCCCTCACTCCCTCCCTTCCTTTCTTCCTTCTTTCCTCTCTCACCTTTCTCCTCCCCCCACCTCCTTCCTCCTTTCTTCCCGTTTTCTCCTTCTTGTTCTCCTCTCCTTTTTTTCTCAATCGATCCTCTTCGTCTGGCCCCCATAAGCTGGAGGCGTGTGACTGGTCCCACTCAGATTCCAATCCCAACCCCCACTTCCAGGACTCTATTTAAAGAATACCTGATGTGGATAAATGCAGCAGTGTTACTCATTGGACACTAGGTTGAAAATGAACTATACAGCTTGTGGGAGGGGAGGATTGGGAGAAACTAGGAGGGGGGGGGATGACCTTGTCCAAAAAAAATGTACTCATTACCTGACTTATATAACTATAGCACTCCTGTCACCCAATTTATAATAACAATAATTTTCCCATTAAAATATTTTTATTGTAATTAATAGAAGGTTTACATTATTTTCACCAGAGAGAAGGTGCATTACTTCACACACACTGATACCCCTTCTCATGTTTTGTCCCCATTTTCCTTCCCCCATCCTCTCCCCTCATCTTGTTTTCCTCCTTCCTTATCCTCTTTCATATAAACAAATAAACGTATATACAATATACCAGATAACAAAATAAGATTCTGTAACAATATGAGAATAGCCAAGGGGCAACAAAAGAGATGAGAAATAACATAATACATTAAGAACAACAATCACACATTACATGGCTCTTGTTTCCATATCCTGAAGGTCCTTTCATTTAGCTTCATTCTATATGGCCTTATGTATCTAGGTTTTGCCCTATTGTAATCCTCAGCTAGGAGAGTCCAAGGCTTGTACTAACTATTACAAATGAGGGAAACCATTGAGTCTTTGTTCCTTTGAATCTGGCTTTCTTCACTTAATATGATTTTTTTCCAAGTCTTTCCATTTCCTTACAAATGGGACCATTCTTTCTGATGGTAGCATAGAATTCCATTGTGTATAATTACCACATCTTCTTGACCCATTCATCTACTGAGGGACATCTGGGTTGGTTCCATATCTTTGCTATGGTAAATAATACTGTAATGAACATCATTGTGCTAGTGGATTTAGTATGCCCTTGTTTCTGGATGGTTGGGTAAATGCCAAGGAGTGGAATTGCTGGGTCATAGGGGAGCTCTATGTTTAGTCTTTTGAGGAACTGCCATACTTCTTCCCGAAGTGGTTGAAGGAGTTTACACTCCCACCAGCAGTGCAGTAGTGATCCCTCCTGGCCACATCCCAGCCAGCATCTGTTGTTATTAGATTTCTAGATAATGGCCATTCTAACTGAGTGAGGTGGAATCTCACTCAGTGCATTTTTATGGCATTTCTTCATGTGTCTATGGGCCATTCTTATTTCTTCCTCAGAGAAGT
Organism: Megascapheus bottae; assembly: GCF_031878675.1. Classification (NCBI taxonomy): domain Eukaryota; kingdom Metazoa; phylum Chordata; class Mammalia; order Rodentia; family Geomyidae; genus Megascapheus; species Megascapheus bottae. The sequence goes on along the minus strand of NC_143530.1, from coordinate 29,701,815 downwards.
CTCTCTTTTAAGTCTTTGACCCATCTTTCAATGGGATGGTTGTTTCTTTGAAGATTAGTTTTGGAGTGATTCAATTTTTTGAGCTGTTCATATATTTTAGATATGAGGCCTTTGTTGTATGGCTAGTGAAGACCTTCTCCCACTCTGTAGGCTTTCTATTTAACTTGCTAGCTATGTCCTTTGCCAGACAGAAGCTCTGCAGTTTAATGCAGTCCCATTTATCCAAACTTTCTTTGATTTGAATAACAATATATATTTTTTTAAAGTCTGGCTGGGACAGGCCCAGAGAGGCAGAGTGTACAGGGACATGTCATTTCTGGGAAGGAGCAGCCTACAAAGCGGTCCCTCATTAGGGGAGGATCATTTCATTCTAATGTGTTCTAGACCACACCCACTCTCCCAATCACACCCAGATCCCTTTTCATTCTGCAGGCCTTAGAGTGTTCTCAGTGGACATACTTTCCAGTTTTGTTTCCAAGCCAGTGTCTCATTCCCTTAGCTCTCTTAACTTTCTGCAGGAGGAACAGACGCCAGATCACGAAGAGGTGATTTATGTTAGCTGACACTTAGTCCCCAGAAGCCTCGGTGTGTGGGATGGGTTTGCAGTTCCTTTGCTTCTCATTGGCAAGGGGCACTTCCTCTGCTGATACAGAGATTTCTCCCTCTTTCCTGTCTTACTGGGAGGCTCTCTTCTGACTCACTCCCTTGTAGCAGGCTCCCTCACTGGAGTGCTCACTGTCCCATGGTTCTGTGGCTCTTGAGAAAACACTTGGCTTTTCCAGTTCTAACTTCATCCCCTCAGAGCCCTAAGAATAGAACCTATGGGAGCGAGACTGGAATTCCAGGCTAGCTCCTATTCTAGGCTCTCCGCCTTCTTGGGTGGATGGGGAGGTCACCTTTCCCAGGAGGAGATAAAGATGGAGAGTAGGAACTAAGTACTTCCTATGCTTCAGGCAATGGATGGTTCTGTTGCTTCTCATTTAATCTGCACTGCAATCCAGAGAATCACATGCACTGCCACCTACTTCCTGTAGGTAAATGATAAGTGTTAAGTTTATGCAAGAGTTCTCTACCACGTCCAGCAGTGGCCTTTGTCCAATTACAATGGAAAAGATTGAGTTGATAACCTAACCAAGGTAGTTTGCATCGTCTATCCGTATTTATTGACCTATCTCCTCATCTATCTTCTATCTATCCATTTGGCTATCCATCCATCTTCTGTCTGTCATCTACTTACCTGTGTAATTTTTTGGAGGACTATACTTTTCATTTCTCCAGAGCTTTGAGAGTCTCCAGAACCTTGGCACTTCAGGCATGGGTGGGGTAGGGAATGGGGAGGAACAGGGCTTCACATGGAAGAGCAGCAATCCTGGCCCTCTCTTTGTGAAGAGACTCTGCATACTTGGATCTTGGGAGAGATGAGTTGGTTGCTTGGGAGAGATGACTTGTATGCCAGGTCAAGCTCTGAGATCAACACCCCAACTGGGGCTCCAACCCTTTGTTCTTGTGGTCTTCCTCCCAGCTTCTGGTCCTTGTACCCATCTCTTCTTTTACCTACCATCTAACCTCTTTGATCCTGGCCTGGCCTCACTTTGGGGTACACTTGCATGATCTGTCACGGGGCTTCCTCATCAGTGTGTGTGTGTGTGTGTGTGTGTGTGTGTGTGTGTGTGCGCGTGCGTGCGCGCGCGCATGTGTGTACACATGTGTATGTGTGCCTTTGTTTATCAGGCAGATGGATGGGTATGTTAAGCAAAAGCCTCCTGTCTTGCCCTTCTCAACATAGCTGTGAGCTTTTCACAGGATATGACTCTTCTTCCAAACTTGGACTTAGGCTAGGGTGGGTTCCAGCTTGTAACCACTGCGTAGTCAGAGGTGGCTCCACCCCCCATTTCATTGTACCTGGAGGGTTCCAGGAGGCAGTTTCTTCAGACGCGAATGAAGGGAAGGGCCATTGCCAAAGGTCAATCAAAGTCAAGAGTCCAGGTGCTGCTCAGGTGCCTCTGGGAAGAACTGGAAGGGAAACTGCACCCTCAAAGCTGAGGGGAGTCAGGAGTCCTGTTCGACCTTGTTTAGTCCTTGTTTTGTGTACCTTGGGTCTGATGCTGAGAGAGGCCAGGACAGGCTTGGTTTCCAGGTTCATTCCTGTATCTTACCTGCTCACCATTCAATGCGCAGAATAGAGAGCTCTCAGCTAAAGCGGACAGCAGGTGCAAGAAGGCAGGAGGCCTGTGGGGAAAGCTGCACAGGAGGGACAGCATCTCCATGGAGTGTGACCCATAAGATCCTCACTTATGATGTTCTGGAAGGTAGGGTGTCAGTGTCCTTTTGGACCCTAGAGGTGTTAATTGTTGGTACTCTGACCCTCAAAAGTGTTCTAAGAAATGCAAAGAGCAAACAGCCTTGACTTCAACCTCTGTGAAATGAAGCAGATAGTATTGCTGAGTGACTATCACAACCTCAGCAAAATGCTCATGGCAGAAACAGAAAGGAAACTGAGACAGATGTGTAGGTTTTTGTTGTTGTTGATGATGTTTCTTGTTTTTATTTTATTTTATTTTTTAATGTGTTTGTACTGGGACTTCCACCTGAGGCCTGGGTGCTGTCCCCTAGCTTGCTGTCCCCAAGGCTAGTACTCTACCACTTAAACCACACATCTACTTCCAGCTTTTGGAGATAAAAGTCACATGAACTTCCACGCCTGGGCTGGCTTCAAACTTCTATCCTGAAAGCTCAGCCTCTGGAATAGCTAGGATTACAGGTGTGAATCATTGGCATTCAGTTTCCTGTGTGTAGTTTATAAGGAAATGGCCTGTGAAGATAATTAATTACATTCACCAAGTGTTAGAGATTCTGTTAATAGCTTGATATTGAGTAAAGCAGCATAGGTGAGAAGTAGCTAAGAGGCTCAAAACCAAACAGAAGAGGAAAGCTTGTATGCTCCCCTTCAAGGTAACTAAAGAAGGCCCTCTTAGCCCAGCAACAGTGACTCACACATGCAATCCTAGCTACTCCAGAGGCTGCAATCTAAACATCAAGGATCAAAGCCAGGCTGGGCAGATAAATCTGAATGACTGTCTCCAATTGACCAGCAAAAAGCTAGAAATGGAGGTGTGGCTCAAGTGATCCAGTGCTAGCCTTGAGCTACAAAGCTAAGCAAGAGTACAAGTCCCAGTACCAGCATTAAAAAAAAATAATAATAAGGCTGGGTACAGTGGCTCACACTTGTAATCTTACCTACTTAGGAAGCCGAGATCTGAAGACTAAGGTTCAAAGCTAGTCCAGGCAGAAAAATCCATGAGACTCTTATCTCCAATTAACCACCAGAAAACTGGAAGTGGCGTTATGGCTCAAAGTGGTAGAGTGCTAGCCTTGAGAGAGAAAGTTCAGGGACAGTGCCTGGGCCCTGAGTACAAGCCCCACAATTCCCACTCCTCCACCTTCCCTCTCCTCCCCCCCCCACCCCGCCTCCCAAAAAGAAAAAAATAAGTGGAGGAAGGCTCCCTGATACGGGAAGGCTATTGGTATGGCCTGAACTAGAGATGAATGCTCTGAGAGAAATCAGCTCTAAATAGAGGAAGGGTACACACAAAGGCATCCCAAATATTACAAACTCAGATATAGCAGCTGTGCCTTCAGAAAAAGGCAGAAACTATAAGCTTCTGACAATTCCATAATCTTGAAGTCTTTTCATTCTTGGTTGTGGTAAATTTTCATCAATGCAAGAGAGCTTGTGTTAGGGCTATGCTGATTCCCTTAGGACAAATTCTCTTCGATCCTGTTGGGGTTTTGATATATTCCCCAAAGGTCCATGTGTTAGAGGTTGGTCCTTATTACTTAGTACTTGCTATTGGGAGGCCATGGAGCCTTGCCGGGGGTGGGGGGGGGTGGGTGGGGGTGGGTAGGGGCTGCTAGAGTGAGGCATTCTTTTTTGGAATTTCACTGTCTGGTCAAGAGGTGAGCAGTTGTTTTCTACCATGGTGTGCTGCTTTGACAAAGGTCAAAGTAGTGGCCGAACTTTAAGTCAAACTTTTCGTGTGGTTTTTTGTTTTTTTGGGTTAGGCTTGAACTCAGGGCCTGGGCACTGACCTTGGGTTTTCTCAAGGCTAGCACTCTACCACTTGAGCCATAGCACCACTTCAGGCTTTTTTCTGTGTATGTGCTACTGAGGAATCAAACCCAGGTCTTCATGCATGCTATGCAAGCACTCTACCACTAGGCCATGCTCCCAGCCCCAACTTTTTCCTTTCATAAGTGGAATATATCTGGCATATGTTGCAGTGGCAGAAGGTTGACTGATAGACCTCATAAAACACATCCAGAGTCACTGTGGAGGGAATCAGGCAAGAACTATGCTGCTTCCAGAAAAGGGTGTGTGTTTTATGGGGGGAGGGGGGAGTAGGAGGGCTGTCAAGGAGGAATGGCTTTGTTTCCTCCTATTTTAATTTAGTATTTACCAGCTCCCAGCCACTGGAGGCAGACCAGCCCAGGGGGTAGTAACTCAAGAATCCTTGAGTTAGACAGACTAGGTGAACCATTAATGCGTCACTTGTCTGTAAACATGAAACTAGAAATTCCTTGCATACTACCAAAGCATTTTTAGGTAACCACTTTGGGTGAGTCTAACTTGACTATGAGTTAGGCCTGTGGAAAAGTTAGGTGGCAGGGATCTTGGAGCTGTTCTGCTTTGGAGCAGGCCTGCCAGCACAGAAACTAAAGCATAGCCCTTGGCTTTCTTCTCTCAGGCTTTGCAGAACCCTAACTAGGATCCTCTAACCAACACAGATACATCTTTCCTGAGGGCCTCAGGGATGTCAGAATTCAACACTGTAATAAAGCTACCTTGGATTGGTCCCTTTTGAAAATGAACCACATAAGCTAGAATCATTGGACAGGACCTGTCGGTTTAGTGTGTATATCAATCAGGTAGAGCTGTTAGGCTGTGGGAAACAAATACCTCCCCTCCCCACCTCCTGCCAATCCCCACAATCTTATTTTATTATTATTATTTTGGTTGGTTTTTTTTTGCCAGTCCTGGGATTGAGCTCAGGGCCTGAGCACTGTCCTTGGACTTTCTCAAGGCTAGAGCTCTACCACTTGAGCCTCAGCACCATTTCCAGCTTTTTTCTAGGATGTGGTACCGAGGAGTTGAACCTGGGTCTTCATGCATGCTAGGCAAGCACTCTACCACTAGGCCAAACTCCCGGCCCCTCCCCACAATCTTATTTAAAAAATCTAAGAGTTTATAGCAATCTCTACTTATAGACAGAGGATATATGCAAAATCCTCAGTGGGTGTCTGAAACCCTAGATGTGTGTATCCTATATGACCTTCAGCACCTCATGCCTCTCCCCTCCCCCTCTCCCCTGCCTCCACAATCAGACTTAAGGTTAATCTGCTCCTTTGTGGGTTGTGTCCAGCTGCCTCTTTTACAACAGTATGTGTGTGTGTGTGTGTGTGTGTGTGTGTGTGTGCGCGCGCCAGTTCTGGGGCATGAATTCAAGGTCTAGGTGCTGTTCCTGTGTGTTCCTGTGTTTCTTTTGCTCAAGGCTCGTGCTCTACCACCCAAGCTACAGCTCCATTTCTGGCTTTTTGGTAGTTTTTTGAAGATAAGAATCTCAAACAGGCTCACATCTATAATCCTACCTACACAAGAAGATGAGATCTGAGGATCCTGGTTCAAAGCCAGTCTGAGACTCTTATTTCCAATTAACAACAAGAAAATCAGAAGTAGTGTTGTGGTTCAAACTGGTAGAATGCTAGCAATGAACCAAAGATCTCAGGGAGAGTGCCCAAGCCCTGAGTTCAAGCCTCCAAAATAGTAAATAAATAAATATCACATGGACTTTCCTGCCCAGGCTGGCCTTGAATCTTGATCCTTAGCTTTCATCCTCCTCAGTAACTAGCATTACAGGCATGAGCCATTGTGCCCAGCCACACAAGTACTTTTAGTAAGTTTCTTTACTAAGTAAAATCAGAGTTACTTGACATGATGTCAGTCAATGTGATAATGAGGTGACAGGTAGGTGTGAGGCTATACTGGTCAAAGGATGGCTCCTGTCCCAGGAAGGATGGGGCAAGATATCACAAGATTTCATCTAGTGACTCACAATGGCATGCTGCATGCTATTTGTAAGGCATTTTATCTGCCCCAGTCCCCAGAATTCTCCATGTAATATCTCAGATTATAGGTGACCATGGGTAACTGAAATCTCTGAGAGTGTAATTGTGTGTAAGGAGAATACAATCGTGTGCCACCCATTTTACCACACACCATATAGATGGGCTGGTGCTCTTGGTCATCTCAGAGCAGATCCTATTCCCAGCTCTTCTCATTCTAAGACAAAGGGGAGACAAATTGATTTCCGGAGCTTATGCCTAAGCACTTTTCACTCCCTCCCCTCCTTTCCCTTCTTGTTTCCTTTTACATTTGAAGAGCCATAAATAATCTTGCCAGGCTGGCCTCAAACGCCTAGGCTCAAGTGATATTCCTGCCTCAGCCATGTTGAGTAGCTGGGGTTATAAGCACAGACTAACACAGGGCGGTTCTAATTTCATGTGAGCATAGATTGCCTGGAGGAGAAACAGGAGCCTGGTAAGCTCTTAACTACATAGCCCAGAAGGGTCAGTATGGAAGGGAGGTAGGCACATTCTGAGCTAACAGAAGGTAAGGATTTTGTTAGATTTTACCCTTAGACAAACCACGGAGCCTGCTCCAAAGACACTGTTTTATTATCTCTTAGATGCCAATTTGGTAGGTATGTAGCAAAGTGGGGCAAAAGAAAAGATAAAATTATACTTTTCAACTTATCTACTACAGGAATGTTGTATGAATCAATACAGTAAAGTCAGAGGAAGTGAATAGGAATTTGAGTGGAGAGATGGGCTTTTATTGGCTCCTGTGCAATTTGCATGGGTGTTCTGCACCAGCAGCATCCATTAGGATGAGGTTACAGGACAGCACAAACAGGTGAAAGTCCAAACAGTTGCAGCTTAAACACGGCAGTTTCTATAGGGTGAGAGGCCTCAGATACACAGTTTCAAGGGGCTCTGGCTGTTTTCCCCTCACCTCTGGCCTTTTCCCATGTGCCTTCTACTCTTGACTCAGGTTATCTAACACTCGAGCACTTGGATTTTCTTGAGAAATGCAAGCTCAGGAAGCTAAGGAGAGAGAAAGGGGTTTAGGATATAAAAGAGTATATTGCTAGACTGGTCTCAGTTTTCCACAAGTACAACTAATTTGTTACTCTCCTGGTATAGCACCAGAAGGCGTGCTAGGCCTTGATTAGTAAGTGTAGAAGGGGAAGATGGAGAAGAATTTTCCCTGTCAGGTCTCCTATGAGACAGAGTAAGCTTCGCAGGGGATGGCCATACTCTCTCTCTATGGAATGTCCTACTAAGGGAAGCAGGAAAAGCTGGACTCTGCAGCAGCATCAGCAGATGTGTTTATGCCATGAACCACAGCCTGTGGAGACAGCTGTAGAGCTACTAGAGTCTACCTGCCACCTGTCTGTGACCCAGACTTCTGGCCTGGATGCGGTGTGCCTGCTTGAGAATAAATCCCATGGTGCCTTGCTCCTCAGAAGCATAGGACAGCCTGCGGCAGGAGGTGAGAGGCATGTGATGCAAGGTATGAAGCAATGCACTACTCCACTCTGCCTGCAAGCAACTTGAGGAACCTGAAACAACTGCCACAAGGGGCCCAGTCTAGCTAAGCAGGTGAAATTTCACTGCATTATGACCTTTGCCATAAGATGGCCTGTCTTCACCACGTGTAGCTGCTCCCTGCTCTGTTGTGGATGGAAAGAGGAAACTCACAAAGCAATGAAAGACAGTAGAGAATGGAACAGCATCCCAAAGATTCACAGATGCCATGATAAGAGGAAGCTGGAGTCAGGAAATACTCACTGCAGAGGAGGATCTCAAGGACTCATGGAAGGTCACTGGTCTAGGAAGGTAGGAAAGGGAGCATGGCACTGGAAAGTGGGTTGACAAGAACCTTCCTGGTAGGCAGGAACAGGAGAGTGAGGGCTTGGCTGTTAGGTCTGTGAGGATGATGGGTTCCTATATTATTTCATTACCAAATACTAAGCCTTTGCAGGTTTTAACAAGGAAATACTGTAATGTATTTAATGACATATCAGAGACATTAATTTGCCAATGACGTGTAAGATAGCTGGGGAAACTTTTCTTGCAAGTGGAGAAACTCTTTAGGAAGCTATTAAAGTAGCTGAGAAATAGTGCCATGTTCTTAAGACATGTGGATTTTATAACCCAGCCAAGTTTCCCTCAAAACTGAAGGAGACTGATGTAGGTACCACGATATTTTGCCTTGCTAAATGAGAGCATAAGCAACAGTAATAACTCTCTAATCCCACTGGTATTTTAGACGTGGATTTTGTCTCTGTTATCTTTTAGTTTTCCATCATGGTAACAAAATAACCTGAGATCATCAACTTAAAGAGGGGGAAAACCTTGTTTATTTATTTGTTTATCTATTTTTTGCCAGTACTGGAGCTTGAGCTCAGGGCCTCTAGCTTGTCCTTGGCTTTTTCATGGCTGTTTGTGTTACTATTAGCTACATTTCTACTTTCAGCCTATTGCTTGTTCGTCATGGGTTTGTCTGCCTGAACTGGCTCTGAACCAAGATCCTCAGATTTCAGACTCCTGAGTAGTTAGGATTATAGATGTGACTTCTAGCACCCAGCTGCAAAGGTTTGTTTGGACTCTCAGTTTAGGTGGTTTTAGTCCACAGCATTGGGACCTATAACAAAGTAACTTATTACAGTGAGAAAAGCATGGCAGAAATATACACTCACCTCATGGCTGAAGCAAAGGAGTGAGAACAAGCAGAAAAGAACGATACCTTAGGACTGGTGATGTTGCTCAGTGGTAAAAATCCTTGCCTAGCAAGCAGGAGGCCTTAAGTTCTAACCCCATACCACCAAAAAGGAAAAAGGAAAAACAAAAGAACAGTGTCCTACAATCCCCTTCAATGGAACAATCCCCCAAACCCTACTTTATCTCATTAGGCCCCACTTTAAAGAAAATGTATACATATACTGGAGCTTAACTCATGGCCTGATCATTGTTTCTTAGCTTTTTCACTCAAGGCTGAGGCTCTACTACTTGTGTCACAGCTCCATTTCCAGTTTTTTGCTAATTGAGGATCAAAGTCTCACAACTTTCTGCCAAAATTGACTTTGAATTATGATACTCACATCTCAGCCTTGTGAGTAGCTAGGATTACAGGCTTAAGCCACCAGCACCCAGTTTAGGCCCCACCTTTTAAAGGTTCTCTACTCTTATCTCCTCTTCCCCTGTCTTCCCCTCCACTGTCAAGCCCCAAGGTCCAGGGACCAAGCTTTTGACATGTGGGTCTTTGGGGGTGATTCTGTAGTTTGTGAACTTTAGTACCTCCCTTCAGACCTATGTCTGTAGAGATGGCCTTCTCCAAAGTGACATCTGGAGAGTTATAGCAACAAACTATTCCTCCTCCCTAAACAAACATGCTTTATTTTTCTTACTCCATAGCACCGAACTAACACTTGATTACAGCTCCATTGCGTTTATAACCTGGACCAACTACACTTTTCTTCTCTAAGTTATTTATCTCAGCTATTTTATTTTTTTGTCACCGTGATGAAAACATGAGTAGCACATGAATTGATGCTGAATGGAGTTAGAAAACACTGTTTTGGGCAAGATACTATTTCGATATTTCCTGAGTAGCCCCTGTTATGTTTGGAAGCCAAGAAAAAGGAAGTGGTCTTTGTTATAATAAGGTGCATTTCAAGGGAGCTGGGAGAAATTTATTTGTCTAAGTAGACATGGTGTCTTGGTCCTGAGACTTTGCTAGAACAAAGGGGCTAGCTGGATTGAAGCTGTTTCAGCAGGGGAGGTCGGACATTGTTTGCAAAGCCATACGTCACATACAAGAGATGACATAGGTATGATCACTTAATGATGAGAAGGGAGACAAAAGAGAATATGGGCAGGAGGAAGAGATGAGGCCCCCCCCTTCCTTCTTTTCTTTTCTTTCTTTCTTTCTTTCTTTCTTTCTTTCTTTCTTTCTTTCTTTCTTTCTTTCTTTCTTTCTTTCTTTCTTTCTTTCTTTCTTGCCAGTCCTGGGTCTTGAACTCAGGGCCTTGGCACTGTCCTTAAGCTTTCTCAAGAGTAGCACTCTACCACTTGAGTCACAGCACCACTTCCAGCGTTTTCTGTGTATCTGATACGGAGGAATTGAACTCAGGTCTTCATACATGCTAGGCAAGCACTCTACTGCTAGGTCGTGCTCCCTGCCTGAGGGTACTTTTTTCTATCTCAACAGTCTGGATCCTAGGAAGGATCCCATTTCCCCTCACCATGAGATAGAAGATGATTTGTTTTGTCTGTTGTAAAAAGATCACATGGAAGGCCGGGAGTTTGGCCTAGTGGTTAAAGTGCTTGCCTAGCATGCATGAAGACCCGGGTTCGATTCCTCAGTACCACATACATAGAAAAAAGCCGGAAGTGGTGCTGGGGCTCAAGTGGTAGAGCTCTAGCCTTGAGAAAGTTCAAGGACAGTGCTCAGGCCCTGAGCTAAAGCCCAGGACTGGCAAAAAAAAAAAAAAATTGCATGGTTTTCATGTGCATCAGCAGCATCTAGCTGTGTTCCATGCCCCCCACTCCCGCCCCACCTGGATTTTATTTTTAAAATCAAAATTGGCTTCTAGGGCCTAAAGTACTCCACTGCTGATAGCAACAGTGAGGTTGTATAACTGGTATTAAATTTCTTTTGTGACAAGCTCCTGGACAGCTCCATTTTGAATATTTAGGGTGCTTGCTTTTGTTGGGTTTTTCTGAGTCACTGTCAAGTTCATCGCTAGTGAATTTTGGTCTACCTCTGCAGGAGAGAAATGAAAGGTTGGGGAGAAATTAGTTTTTGGATCCTGGAACAGCATACAGGAGAGAGAACTGAAGACTGGTTGGGACAGGAAGCTGGAAGTAGGGTAAGTTGTTGTAAGGAGACACTGCAGTCCTTTTTAGATGTATGAAAAAATAATCTGCAGAATTCATCCACTCAGCATTTTTCCAGTGTCTGTTGTTTGGGTCTGTGTCTGCAATTTCCCAGTTCATTAGAGGTTGCAGCAGTTTGCTTGATATGTCCACTCCTCTCTGTAAACATTCCTCCTAAAACTACTGCATACATTATGAGAAACTAAAGTGAATTGAAATTTGCATAAAGTAATTTTTATTTTCCTTTTTGTACCAATATTAGGGCTTCAACTCAGGGCTTAGGCACTTGTTCTTTTAGGTTTTTTTAATCAAGGCAGGCTGCTCTAGCATTTGGGCCTTCGCTTACTTCTAGCACTGGTACCCAGTGCATTAAAAAAAAAAAATTCTTTTTGAGGGCCAGGAGTTTGGCCTAGTGGTAGAGTGCCTGCCTATCATGCATAAAGACCGGGGTTTGATTCCTTGATACCACATACATAGAAAAAGCTAGAAGTAGTGCTGTGGTAGAGCTCTAGCCTTGAGAAAGCCCAAGGACAGTGCTCAGGCCCTGAGTTCAAGCCCTGGAACTAGCCAAAAAAAAAAATCTGTTTGAGCCAAGCACTGGTGGTTCACACCTGTACTCATAGCTACTCAGAAGGCTGAGATCTGAAGGTCACATTTCAAAGCCAGCCTGGGCAGGAAAGTCCATGACACACTTATCTCCAATAAACTACTCAGAAAAAGCCAGAAGTAGTGCTGTGGCTCAAGTGGAAAATCACTAGCCTTGAGCACTAAAGCTCAGGGACAGTTACCCAGCCAGAAACGTGGGGGGGGGGGGGGCACTTGAACTCAGGGCCGGCTCTATCCCTGAGCTTGTTTGCTCAAGGCTAGCATTCTACCACAGGAGCCTTGGCCCCACTTCTGGCTTTTTGATGGTTAATTGGAGATAAGAATCTTACAGATTTTTCTGCCTGGATTGGCTTTGGACTATTATTGTCAAATCTCAGCCTCCTGAGTAGCTAGGATTTCAGGCATAAGGCACTGGTGCTAAGTTCTTCCTCCCCATCCTCCCCTCATTCTCCTTCTCTTTAAAGTACAAGGTTTATAAAATATTCCCCCAGGGGGCCGGGAGTTTGGCCTAGTGGTTAAAGTGCTTGCCTAGCATGCATGAAGACCCGGGTTCGATTCCTTGGTACCACATACATAGAAAAAAGCCAGAAGTGGTGCTGAGGCTCAAGGGGTAGAGCTCTAGCCTTGAGAAAGTCCAAGGACAGTGCTCAGACCCTGAGCTCAAGCCCAGGACTGGCAAAAAAAAAAAAAAATATTCCCCCAGGAAATCCCTTTGTCTCTCCAGGGAGTCACGTTGAAAGCACCACGTGGAGAGAGCTAGCCTGTCTTTAGAACTTCAGCGTGACCTGGTGACTCAGTCTGGCTGACATCCCGGAGTTGCTTCCCATAGTGGGGAATCATCTTCCCTTCCTGGGGAGTCCCCGGGAGACACCTTTTCTGATTGTCAGGTCAGAGAAGTGACCTCTGATTGCTCTGCCCTCGCCCAGCCTCTTGCCAACTGCCAAGCTCTGTTATGTAGCACATTAAGAACACAGTGACCAGCCTCCCCTGTTACTCTCGACTCTGCCAGATGGCCTGGGCTAGCTCCATATGTGGATCAACGTCGACTTCAGTTTCTGTTTCAGGGGTTAGGATTCTTAGTGAAGGTTGAATTGGAAGGTCTCAGAATCAGAACAGAGTTCAATACTAGGCCTCATCAAAGAGAATTGTGTTTTGTAGCTGGGCACCAGGGACCCATGCCTGTTACCTTAATTACTTGGCTGAGATTGGGAAGATCAAGGTTCCAGGCCAGCTTGGGCAAGAACATTTATAAGACTTTTCCCAACTGAGGGCTGGGTATGGGGCATTTGCCTGTCACTCTACACATGCCAGGAAATCTAACATGGGTGGATCACAGTCCAGATATGTGCTGGGTAAGACTCTATTTTTAAAAGAACTTGCACAAGGTCACGAGTGTGGCCTAGTGGTAGAGTGCTTGCCTAGCATGCACGAAGACCCGGGTTTGATTCCTTGGTACCACATGCATGAAAAAAGCTGAAAGTGGTGCTGAGGCTCAAGTGGTAGAGCTCTAGCCTTGAGAAAGTCCAAGGACAGTGCTCAGGCCCTGAGCTAAAAGCCCAGGACTGGCAAAAAAAAACAAAAAATGCTTGCCTAGCATGCACAAAGCCCTGGGTTTGATACACAGAAAAGGTGGAAGTGGTGCTATGGCCCAAGGGGTAGAGCTCTAGCCTTGAGAAAGCTAAAGGACAGTATGCAGGCCCTGAGTTCAAGCTTTAGGACTGGCAAAAAAAAAAAAAAAAAGAACCAGCATAGAAAAAGAGGTAGAGATAGGTATCTGCAATGGAGCCAAACAAGCATGAGGCCCTGAGTTCAAACCTCAGTATATCCAGAGAGAGAAACAGACATAGACAGAGGAGCTGGGTACTGGTGGCTCACACCTGTAATCCTAGCTATTCAGGAAGCTGAGATCTGAGGATCGAAGTTCAAAGCCAGCCCAGCACTAAAGTCCATGAGACTCGTACCTCCCATTAAACACCAGAAAAACCAGAAGTGGTGCTGTTACTCAGGAGGTAGAGCCATAGCCTTAAACTGAAGAGCTCAGGGACAGCGTCCAGGCCTAGAGTTCAAACCCCACGACTCCCCCCCCCCCCCCAAAAAAAAAGACACAGAACTACAGGACTGCATCTTGAGATAACCAGAATCCATTTAAATATATACACTAATAAGAAATATTCTTTGGGACCGGGAGTTTGGCTTACTGGTAGAGTGCTTGCCTAGCATGCACAAAGACCCGGGTCCGATTCCTTGGTACCACATACATAGAAAAAAGCCGGAAGTGGTGCTGAGGCTCAAGTGGTAGAGCCTTAAGAAAATCCAAGGACAGTGGTGAGGCCCTGAGCTCAAAAAAAAAAAAAAAAAAAGAAATATTCTTTGATGCAGCATTTATTAAAATTCATTTTCTGGAAAGGTTTCGTTTCCTAAAACCTGAAGGGGAACAGTTTTACTAGAACAATGCATAGGCTGAAGAGTTCAGCCAAGTGACCACCTGTGTCTTTAAAAACAAACATGCTTTTGAACTGTGGAACAAATACTCTTGAAAGAATTGAGGCCTTAGAACCAGGATCCTGCATAAACCCCTGGATGTGATCTTTAGACGGACCATGCATGTGTGCCATTTCTTCCAGTGTGCAAAGGTCTGATTTTAAACCTGAACGTGTGCATGCCTCATTCTGATGTGTTTGCTTATCCTTGCCGACCATCAGAGATGAAGGTCAGAACACAATCTCAACACCAGAATCGCTGGAATGTGATGCTTGCACTTTTTACGAAAGTGCCAGCCCTGAGCAAAACACATGGTTTCTGTGCAGCAGCTCCTTAAAATATTCATGACAACTGAAATAGTTGAATGTAAATAGGGATGGGTCTGGGCAAGATGTTTGAAGTGTTGTTGTTTTTTTTTTCCCCCACATTCCCAGCTGCCTATTTACCTTGTTCTGTTTTTTTGTTTTTTTTCTTCAACCCTCCGTTCTCTTTCCCAGTCACAGGCAGATATTTTACATGTTATGTAAGACATTCTCATGGTAATCCTTACGGGCAAAGATCAGCAGTGGATGTCAGATCATGGCTGGAGAGTTGTGAGGGGCCAGGATACTAACCTGGGCTTTCCACAGTTATTTATCACTTGTGTGGGGAAAAAGTGCTTTTATAATGGAGAGGGTTAGCTGTCACCATGTGACTAAAGTGATTGAATTGTTTACACTTGAACAGTGAGACAATTCAATTTCCTGTGCTTCCTGCTAGGATGCAATAGAACGGATGCAGTTTCACCTGCCCACCAGGTGTTCTTGCCAGAAACATTTAACTTGAGTCCAATCAAGCCTCTCGTCTAGTCCTAGCCTTCAAATGACAGACTGTGGAGACTTTTCAATAAAATTATCCTGGACTCTTGGTGAGATCGGGCGGAGGGAGAAGAACAGCATGAATGAAAACTAATCTATGTGGAGAGGCTGTTCTAGAAGAAATGATTGGTGTCTAGAGAGATACAACAATGAAGGTTGATGTATTTAATCTTGATCAGATCCAACAAATAGAAAAATAGGAGATAGAATAGAAACAAAACAAAAGCAAACATAAGACACATTTGGGGCAACTTGGATGACTAGAATATGGACTGGATGAGATATGATAACAGTGATGAGATTATTGTATTTTTTATTATCAGGGTAATGTATAGAGGAGTTACAGTTACATTCACCAGGGAGTAGATGCCTTTACTTCTCATACCCTTCTTATGGTTTTTCTCCCCATTTCCCTCCCCCACCCCCTCCTAATCATCTTGTTTCCCCCCTTCCCTTTCCTATTTCAAATAAACAATAAATGCATATATATTATACCAGATAACAAGGTCAGATACAGTAACAATATGAGATTAACCATAAGGGGAAAAAAGAGAAATGACATAGGACATTAAGAACAACAAGCACACAAGTAAAAGCTCTTGTTTCCATATCCTCGAGTTCCTTTTATTTAGTCTCATCCTATAGGATTTTATGTACCTAGGTTTTGAGCTTTTGTAATCCTCTGCTAGGAGAGTCCTAGATAAGTACTAATTATTACAAATGAGAGACACCATTGAGCCTGTGTTCCTTTGGGTCCCGCTTATTTCACTTAATACGATTTTTTTCCCAAGTCTTTCATTTCCTTACAAATGGGGCCATGTCATTCTTTCTGATGGCAGCATAGAATTCCATTGTGTATAAGTACCACATCTTCTTCTTGATCCATTTATTTACCGAGGGGCATCTGGGTTGGTTCCATATCTTCGCTATGGTAAATAATGCTGTAATAAACATTGTTGTGCTAGTGGGTTTAGTATGTCCTTGTTTCTGGACGATTGAGTAAATGCCAAAGAGTAGAATTGCTGGGTCATAGAGGAGCTCTATGTTTAGTCTTTTGAGGAACTGCCATACTGCTTTCCATAATAATAGAATGAGATTACACTCCCACCAACAGTGTAGTAGTGATCCCTCCTAGCCACATCCCTGCCAGCATCTATTGTTATTAGATTTCTTGATCATGGCCATTCTAACTGGAGTGAGATGGACTCTCAAAGTTGTTTTGATTTGCATTTCTTTTATGGCCAGAGATGTCAAGTATTTCTTCATGTGTCTAGCCATTCTCATGTCTTCTTCAGAGAAGTCTCTCTTTAAGTCTTTAGCCCACTTTTTAATGTGATGGTTGTTTCTGTGAAGGTTTGTTTTGGAGTGATTCAATTGTTTTAGCTGTTGATATATTTTATGAGGCCCTTGTCTGTTGTATGGCTAGTGAAGATCTTCTCCCAATCTGTGGGCTTTCTGTTTAACTTGCTAGCAATGTCCTTTGCCATACAGAACCTCTACAGTTTAATGCAGTCCCATTTGTCCAAACATTCTTTAATCTGTTGTGTTTCTGGGTCTTTATTAAAAAAGTTTTGACCTGTGCCAAGGAGAGCTAGTGTATCTCCTATTCCGTCTTGTAAAGTTTTCAGAGTATCTGCTTTTACCTCAAGGTCTTTGATCCATTTGGAATTAATTCTGGTGCAGGGTGACAAAGAAGGATCCAACTTTAGTTTTCTGCAAGTGCTTAACCAGTTCTGCCATCACCACTTGTTGAAGAGGCTGTTTTGGCTCCCTTATTAAAGATTAGATGGCCATAGGCCTGTGGGTTGATTTCTGGGTCTTCAGTTCTATTCCATTGGTCCTCAGGCCTGTTCTTGTGCCAGTACCAAGCTGTTTTGGTTATTATAGCTCTGTAATAGAGCCTAGTTTGGTATTGAAATTCCTCCTGCACTGTTCTTTCTGCTAAGGATTGTTTTTGCTATACGAGGTCTTTTATTATTTCATATGAATTTTTGGATTGCTTCCTCTATTTCCTTAAAGAATGACATTGGGATATTGATGGGTATTGAGTTAAATTTGTAGATAGCCCTTGGCAGGATTGCCATTTTCACGATGTTGATTCTTCCATTCCAGGAGCATGGGAGGTTTTCCTACTTCCTCAGTTCTGCTTTAATTTCTTTTTTCAGGTTTTTAAAGTTTTCATCATAAATGTCCTTTACATTCTTAATTAATTTCTAAGTACTTTATTTTCTTTGAGGCAAAAGGAATTGCTTTCCTGACTTCTGCCTCGATCTTCTCATTGTTGGCATACAGAAAAGCAGTTGATTTTTGAGGGTTAATTTTATATTCTGCTAAAGTTTCAAGTCAAGCAACTTGGGAGTGGAGTCTATAGGGTTCTTTACAGAATCATGCCATCTGCAAAGAGGGACAGTTTCACTTCCTCTTTCCCTGTTTGGATCCCCTTTATTCTTGCTTCTTGTTTTATTGCTCTGGCTAGGAATTCTAATACTATATTAAAGGGGAGTGGAGAGAGTGGGCATCCTTGTCTAGATCCTGATTTTAGAGGAAATGGCATTAGCTTTTCACCATTAAGTATAATGCTAGCTGTAGGTTTGTCATACACAGCCTTTATTATACTGAGGAATGTCCCATGGATTCCTGGTTTCTTCAGAGCTTTTAGCATAAAGCGGTGTTAGATCTTGTCAAATGCCTTTTCTTCATCTCGTGAGATAATCATGTGATTCTTGTCCTTGCTCCTGTTGATGTGATGAATTATATTAATTGACTTGTGTATATTGAACCAGCTTTGCAGCCCTGTGATGTATCCTACTTGATTATAGTGTATAATTTCTTTGATGAGTTGTTGAAGATGATTGGCCAATATTTAGTTGAGAAGTTTTGCATCAATGTTCATCAAAGAAATGAGTTCATAGTTCTTTTTTTGATGAGTCTCTGGTTTTGGGATGAGGGTTATGCTGGCCTCATAGAATGAGTTTGGCAAAGAGCTTTTGCTTTCAGTTCCATTGAAGAGCTTGAGGAGTATTGGTGTGAGCTCTACTTTGAAGACCTTATAGAATTCAGCTGTGAATCCATCTGGAACTGGGCTTTTCTTGGATGGGAGATCTCCTATTGCCATTTCTATTTCTGTGCTTGAAATAGGCCTGTTTAGTTGGATTAGGGCTTCTTGGTTCAGTGTGAGTATGTTAATATTGGCTGGAAATTCATCCACCTCTTCTAGATTCTCAATTTTGTTGGCATAAAGGTTTGGAAAGTATTCCCTTATGATGTTCTGGGTCTTGGTAATTTCTGTCATGATATTTTCATTCTTGTCTATTATTTTGTTTACTTGGGTGTGCTCCCTTCTTTTTATGGTAAGATTTGCTAAGGATCTGTCAATTTTGCTAATTTTTTCAAAGAACCAACCCCTTGTTTTGTTGATTCTTTCTATGTTTTTTTGGGGGGGACTCTAATTCATTTAATTCTGCTTTAATTTTAATAATTTGTTTCCTTCTACCAGAGTTGGGATTGGTTGCTCTTTTTTCAAGAGCTTAAGGTGTACCACTAAATTTTTGGTTTAAGATTTTTCTAATTTGTTAATGTAGACACTTGGAGCTATAAATTTTCCTCTGAGTACTGCCTTTGCTGTGTCCCAAAGGAGCTGGTATTTTGTGTGCTTCTTTTTGTTAAATACCATAAACTGTTCTGATCTCCTCAATGACCCCTGGTGATTCAACAATGTGTAGTTTCAATCTACATGAGTTACAGGGTTTTCCTTGATGGAGATTGGTGTTCAATTCCAATTTTATGCTCTTGTGGTTTGAGAGAATGCAGGGAATAATTTCAGAGTTTCTGAATTTGCTCAGGTTTTCGTTATGCCCTAAAATGTGATCTATTTAAGAAAATGTTCCATGTGCTGCTGAAAAAAAAAAGAAGTATATTCTGGTGTTGCTGGGTGGAATAATCTGCAGATGTCTGTTTAGGTCTAGTTGGTCTATGCAATTGTTCAATTCTTTTCTTTTCTTTTTTCTTTTGCCAGTCATGGGCTTGAGCTCAAGCCCCATGCACTGTCCTTGGACTTTCTCAAGGCTAGAGTTCTACCACTTGAGCCTCAGCACCACTTTTGGCTTTTTTCTATGTATGTGGTACCCAGAAATTGAACCCGGGTCTTTGTGCCTGCTAGACAAGCACTCTACCACTGGGCCAAACTTCCGGCCTTGCAATTGTTCAATTCTGAGGTTTCTCTGTTGAGTTTTTGCCTGGTTGATTTATCTAGAGGTGACAGTGGAGATTATTGTTAATAGGTATTTGTTATTTTCTTGTGCTGTGGATTGATCCCAGTACCTTAATTACCAATGCCTCCGCATTGGATGCAGAGATTGAATTATGGTTATAGGAAATCCAGATCACGCCAGAGTTTGTTCATGTGGGAAGAGCAGGAAGCGTGTTAACAATTGTTAAATCTTGCTGGTTGGTATGAGTGTACCTTATCTTATCCTTCTTCTGTGGTTCTTCACTATGTTTTTTTGTTAAGTTGAAGAAACCAAAACAGAATGAGGGGTGTGTGACAGGGCTAGAGGGAAAGAGTTTTTCTTACACTGTAAATAAAAGCCAGCCCCAAAGTGAATTTTATTCACCATTTCTAGAACTTACCAAGAAGAAAGAGGAGGAGAGATTCTCTTGTCTGGTGATTTCTGGTACACCCCACTCTTTCCTCCTTCAGAGCATCCCTCCTCAGTAGCCCTCTGGCTGAGCTTACTTAGTTCTCTTTCTTTGGGGTTAATTTGGCCCCAATAAACTCTCTCTCTCTCTCTCTCTCTCTCTCTCTCTCTCTCTCTCTCTCTCTCTCTCTCTCTCTCTCTCTCTCTCTCTCTCTCGTGTGTGTGTGTGTATGTATGCCTACCAGTACCAGAATTTGAACTCAGGCTTTCACTTGGCTTTTCTCACTCAAGGTTTGTGCACTACCACTTGAGTCACAACTCCGCTTGCAGCATTTTGCTGGTTAATTGGAGATAAGAGTCTTATAAATTATTCTGTTCAGGCTGATTCAACCATGATTTTCAGATCTCAGCCTTATGAGTAGTTAGGATTTAGAGGCATGAGCCACTAGTGTCCTGCTCCTGTTAATTTTGTTTTTTTTTTGGTCGATTTGGGGGCTTGAACTCTGGGCCTAGGTGCTGTCCCTGAGCTGTTCAGCTCAAGGCTACCACCCTACTCCTTGAGCCACAGTGCCACTTCTGGTTTTCCAGTGGTAAACTGGAGATAAGAGTCTCATGGACTTCAGTGCTAGGCTGGCTTTGAACCGCATCCTCAGATCTCAGCCTCCTAAGTAGGTAGGATTACAGGCGTGAGTCACTGTGCCCGGCTGCCCCTGTTAGCATTTTTTTCTCTTCAATTTTTTTAAATTGAAGAATTTATTAACATTGATTTTTACATCATATTTCAAATGTCATGTTTAACAAACAGGTATTCAAGAAGGGAATCTATATACAATCACCAGCACATAGATTTTAGAACATAGTTAAAATTAAACTGAGGGTTTATATGCCATAGATACATATTAATATATGTAATAAAACATTATATCTATAGAGTATATAACCCATCATAGATTTTTATGTCTATGTAGTTATGTTTATATCTCCAAGACCATGTCCATAACCTTGGGTACCCAAATATTGAGTCCTCTCTCTTGTACTGTTTGGATCTAATATCCACATATTAAGGATACCATGCGCCTTTTGTTCCTTTGGTCTTGACTTGTCTCACTCAATGTGATTCCTTCCCAGTGAATGCCATTATCTTATCTTGTCTGTTGGCTATGTAGAATTCCATTGTGTGTATATATATCACATTTTCTGTATCCATTCTTCTGCAGTAGGGCATCTGGATTGTTTCCATCGCCTGGCTTTTGTGAATAGTGCAGAGATGAACATGGCTGAGCAGATGTCCTTATCATATCCTGGGTTATGATGCTTGTCCCTGTTAACTTTTACCTTCATGTTCACCTAAGACTTCATTTGGGGCTTACTCCAACTATTTTCTTCACCTGACTTATGATCACCATAGCCTTCAGCCGTGGTTCTCTTTCTTCTTAGGCATCTCTTCTCAGTCGTTGTGAAGATGCATCTAGAAGCTTTTTCTTTTTGATTTTACATCTACTAAGGGTGATTTTCTGTCACTTAGACAGAGGCATCGATGGGAGTTGTGAACGAGTAAAGCTACATCTGGGCTTGATAGTGATGATAATAGTGACTAGGGCGAGCCACTGTATACTTCTTTGGGTGAGAAGGCTCTGGTATCTAGGCTGGCACAGAGGGTCTCATACTCACATTCAACTCTTTCACTCAGAGTTGTCTTTCTACCACTTGAGCCACATCTATGGTCCTAAGGCCTTGGATCTAAGCAACTGTTGAGTCTCTGGTGGGCATTGTTTACAGTTATTAATTATTGGCAGTCATTTTTGTGGCTGGAGTCTGCTGATGGCTGATGGAGGAGGGAGATTTGGGCTTAGGACCAAGTATGCTTGAGCCCCACGATCATGGTAACCTGGTCTAAACCACAAGTGTCAGGGATGAGGAATCTTTTCTCTGCCGAGGGCTGTTGGGTATTTATAACATCATGGTCCATACAAAATTCTCTGGCAGATGGCAGAGAGCAGCTGGTTGAGAAACACACGTGTCTCTCCCATCTTGCACCAAGTAGTTTTGAGAGCCTTCTATGGCTCTCTCTTCTATGGTTGCAGGTTTCCACCACTGTTCAGACTGGTCCAATGGTATGACTTTAAGAATTTTTGTGGGATTAGAGACATGGCTCAGGTGGTAGAGTGCCAGACAATGAGAAAACATGTCAGAATCTGAGTTCACATTTAAGTCTAAGAGGAAGAAAAGAATTTGTGAATTATTATTCAGTTCCAAGAATAAAATAACAAACATAAAACTGCCAACTCCAAAATTTTAAAAGACACAGCTTCTCAATCATTGTCAATGACAAAGTGACTATTGAAGTTTATAATTGTATTAATTTTTTTTTTTCCTTTTTGGGTACAGCTGTAAAATATTTGGATTTAGGAAATGTTGTGTTATTCTTGCAGCCTTGATATTCAGGGTGGATTGTAAAATATAAATTTTTGTGAGATTTCAAAGATTAATATTATTTTGATAACATTATTTACAGATTTAAAAGGTGGTTATCACAAGTCTTGAGGGGGGAAAACTACTGCATAAAATAACTAAGTTGGAATAACTATTTTGCATCAGTTAAAAAAAAAAGACACAGTTTTAGCTACACACTCAATTTTCCACCCACCGGATGCAGAGAACTTTCTGGCCATGGGGTACGTGCTAAGAGATCTTGTAGGACAGGTCAAGAGGCTTCCTGTGAGAAGAAGGAGGCAGAACAAGGGGACAGTCATTCCTGCCCCATAGCAAAGAATTATGTTGCTAGTCTGGAGGTGTGTTTTGTTTTCTTGTTTTTTGCTGGTCCTGGGCTCAACTCAGGGCCTGGGTGCTGTCCCTGAACTTCTTTGTATTCAAACCAGCACTCTACCTCCTGAGCCACTGTGCCACTTCTAGCTTGTTTTGAGTTAGTTTATTGGCAGATCAACTAGACTCATAGATGTTCCCGACCGAGTCTGGCTTCAAACCTGAGGACTGAGGCTTGAAGCCAGACTCGGTGGGAACATCTATGAGTTAGTTGATCTGCAATAAACTAACTCAAAAAAGCTAGAAGTGGCACTGTGGCTCAGGAGGTAGAGTGCTGGTTTTGAATACAAAGAAGTTCAGGGACAGCACCCAGGCCCTGAGTTGAAGCCCCAGGACCAGCAAAAACAAGAAAACAAAACATAAAAAAATAAAAAAAAGCAAAAAATCCAAAACAAAGACCACCTGCTAAGAAAGGAAATCTTTGTATAGCTCAGTTGTGAGTAGAATTTTCAGAGGTAGAGGATAAAGAACGATCTCATTAGAATTAATTAGTGGTAGAATGGGGGAGATTTGGTGGTGATGGTGGTGGTGGTGGTGGTGGTGGCGGCGGCGGCGGCGGCGGCGGCCGTGTGTGTGTGTGTGTGTGTGTGTGTGTGTGTGTGTGTGTGTGTGTGTGTGTTGAGGAGTAATATGAAAGAAAGTCAGGCAAAAGATCATCTTCCCAAATGAAAAAGCCAAAGTGAACATCTAAAATTCAAAACAAAATGAAACACCCTCTCTGCCTGGGGGGTTACAATATACGGATTCAATTTAGTAAAACAGCGATAAGGACTTAAAGATTCCACAAAAAGAATTACCTATGATTGCTCCGATTAGCAACTAGTTGAAGGGAGGGGAGGATCTGCTTTCTTTTTTGAACCAAGTCTGAAAAGGGCACCAAAGATTCTGTGTGCTTTTCAGGCTATGATAATCGGAAAAAGTTCTTCTGACTTCAGCCCTCTCTGAACCAGAGATCACCAAATGTTGGCATTTGTGTGTGTGTGTGTGTGTGTGTGTGTGTGTGTGTGTGTGTGTGTGTGATATATTCTGTTGCTATAACATAATGCCCCAAATGGTGACAATTACAAAGAAAAGACATTTCTTTCAGCTCCCAGTTTTTGTCCAAGGTCAAGAGACCACAGCTGGTGATGGTCTTCCTTCTGGCTGAGTTTCAAGGCAGCAAGGTCATTTTGGAGCAAAAGATGGGGGAGCAGATTGTACAACTTTTTTTTTCTGCTTCCTTTGTTTTCTTTGTGTAAAGCTGCCAAGGTCCAAATACAGGGACTCCCTATTGATAATTTTACCTAATCCTCATCACCTACCCAAACCCTGCCTCTTAAACAACTCAGCCAAATTTACTTTCTACTCTCCTAACACCTCACAAGGGTGGATCAATTTCCCTTGAGGTAACACCTAAACCACATCCAAATTCAGTCACTGCACTCTACCACTAGGCCAAACTCCCGCCTAGTTGTTTTATTTAACTTGATTTACTGGAAAAACAGAATGCTGAGTTTAAACATTTACCCACAGCCTTAGCATTACTGACATGTTAGGGGACCCCTAGTAAAGTATTATCCTTTTTCTTTAATAAAAACCACAAAGTTCAGTGGAAAAAGAATTCTTTGTGGAGTATGTAAAATAATCATTTTAACAAAAGAAATAGATATTTAAAATTTAATACTAACTATGGGGAAAGGGTCCATTGTGGAAAATATAGTTTATCTTTGGATTCAATGTTTGTCTTTGGTTTTACAAAGTAGCTTGTATTTACAAAGTAGCTTATAGTTTCTACATAATATGGTAAAATATAGAGCAATTGCAAAGCATCGATAAAATGGGTAAATTTTCTGGAAAAAAAAAGAATTCTTTGCAAAAATTTACAGATTTAATTGTAGTGGGAGGAATTTAGAAAATGTCTGTATGTTCTAGAGCATGCTCCCTGGCATTTTTCACTCCTTGTTTTGCAAAGTCCTTCCTCAGAACAGGAACTATAGTTACCTAATCATGAGGGCTGAGAAAAAAGAATGTCTTGTGGGGCGCCAAATTTGCTTCACAGAACTGTAGAACTGGAAGACTTAAAATACCAACAGGGAAAATGAGGGTCAATAACCAAATTCTTAGAATAAGTACACAGGGAAAGGAGCTGGAATCCATGACTATGACTTTGATGATAATAATCCACTGAAAAGAAGTTTCAGTAAGGAAAAAGAAGCTAGTCCAAAGTCATGCAGCTTGTGAATTACTGGGTGACTAGGACAAATAAACCACTAGTTTATAATAATTTGTGTTATATCGTGTTTGCTTTGGAAACAGAAAAATCTTCCACTCTCTTCCTTACAATGATGACTGATGGGGTAGGGGTAGGGAGGGAGGGGGCGAAGGGGACCAAAAACCCTGAGCCTTATCTAAGTATTTAGGTGCAGACACATGACCCCTTTCATTCACTGGCAAAGCTGTTTGGAGGACTTCCTACATATTGGGCATTGTTCTTGGTGATCCTGTCACTCCCTTGGCAAAATAGAAAGAGTCCTCGGCTCTCGTGGAATTTGCAGACTAGCAAGGAGCTGGGCAGGTCAATAAGCAATGGTGGAGGTGAATAGCAAAGCATTTTTGTCTCCTAAGTAAGATAGGGGGTGAGAGGCGCCACGGTTGGCATAGTGGATATCACCCCATCTTCAGAGAGATAACCCTGCTGTCCCTCAGTTATTGTCTGCTCACGGCTCATAGTTATATCCCTCTCTAGAAACTGCTCTCACCTCTGGGTGATATCTGGCTGACTTGGGGATATGAGGCTCTGCTTCATATGGCCGCTTTGAGGGTCATCCCAGGAGGGCTGGTTGAGGCCCTGGTGGTAATTGGCCATATCAGTTGTCCTCTCTGCTTTCCAAGTCTCAGTCTAAGGTAGTGGAGGCCCATAGGACAGGATGATACCTTTCCTGTCTCAGCATGGCCATCACCAATCTCAGTGAGAAAGTTCTATCTGGATCCAACCTTGAAGCCAGAACACCATTGTTATGGAAACATGGAAGCTTCTCATGGTAAATTGTCCTATACAATAAAATGGGAATTCAGTTTGGGCACTGATGGCTCCTGCCTATAATACTAGCTACTCAGGAGGCTGAGATCTGAGGATTCAGCAACATTCCTGGACAAGAAAGTTCATGACAATTATATCTCCAATTAACCAGCAAAATGCCAGAAGTGGTGCTGCGGCTCAAGTGGCAGAATGCTAGCCCTGAGCCAAAGAAACTCAGGGGCAACACCTAGACCTTGAGTTCAACCCCTAGGACTGACACAAACAAAAAGAAAAAAGAAGCTAAGGGATAATGAACAGGCCATGAGCTTTCAGCTCAAAGAAGGAAAAAGAGGAAGAAGAGGAGGAGGAGGAGGAGGAAGAGGAGGAGGAGGAGGAAGAGGAGGAGGAGGAGGAGGAAGAGGAGGAGAGACATCTAGAAACATTATGTACTTAGAGATATGGAACATTTCTAGTATATCAGAGAGTAGCATAAACACGTTGAGTAATGGCAATGACATTGCAGTGTGACTTCGGTGTTCTGGCTTTTACTGAGAGATAACTGTGAGACCTTTCAACCTTTCGCTTCAAAGTTCAACTTCACTCCGATGAAAGCCCTTTATTCATGAAAATCTTCACACACGTGAGTTGGATTGTTCTGTACTCATCTCAGACAAAACTTCTTTCATTCCACCTGCCAGTTGGGCAATGCTCTCTCCATGGGGTAGGAGGAAGCATTTTCAGAGTCCTGCCAAAGACATCAGCTCAGGCCCTGCGGCAGAGGTCTGGCCCTGCCTGTCTGCCTACCTGCCTGCCCTGAGTGGAGATCAGAGAGCTTGGAGAAAGAGGGATACTGAGTCTAAGGCACTATGAGAACTCACCCTGTTCTGATTCTAGCCTGCTTTGTCTTTCTTCTTTCCTTTTCCCTTTTCTATCCTGGCTTTCCTTGGCTGAAGCTCTGTGTCCAGACAATAGGACAGGAAATATCACACCTTTCTGAGATGGTCTCTTATTGTCTACCTTCCTACCTTTAAATGTACACTTAAAAGAAGAAAAATAAAATACCCTCTTATGCTTAAAAAAATACATGTGGGAATTGTGTGCTGATGGCTCATGCCTGCAATCCTAGCTACTTAGGAGACTGACCTTTGAATGGTTTGAATGGTTTGAAGCCAGGTTGAGCAGGAAAATCTGTGGGGCTTTTATCTCCAATTAACCACCAAAAAGGACAGAAGTGGGGCTATGGCTTAAGTGGTAGAGTGCTAGCCTTAAGTAAAAAGACTAAGGGATAGCACCTAGGCCTTTAGTTCAAGCCCCAAGCCCCCACATATTCACAAAAGGAAGTAGTACTCTATATATGGATTTGTGAGTCCTCTCTCTAATGCTTCTATGTCCATGAAAATTGCTCTGTGTGTGTGTGTGTGTGTGTGTGAGAGAGAGAGAGAGAGAGAGAGAGAGAGAGAGAGAGAGAGAGAGAGAGAGAGAGAGAGAGAGAGAGAGAGTCTACTGGAGCTTGAATCAGTCCTTGAGCTCTCTCTTGGCTGTTTTTTTCCACTCAAGGTAGCGTTCTACTGTATGAGCCACAGCTTCACTTACAACATCAAAGGAAGCTAGTTGAAATTTAATTTCACTGAATTTACATTGAAAAAAAATGGTTAAGATGGTATATTTCACATTACATTTGTTTAAACACAATCAGATTAGCCCCGTGCTAGAAGCTCATGCCTATAATCCTAGTTACTCAAGAGGCTGAAATCTGAACATCCTGGTTGGAAGTACAGCTCAGTCAAACAAATCTGAGAGGTTCTTATCTTCAATCAATGAGCAAAATGTTGTCAGTGAAGCTGTGGCACAGTAATGCCACCAACTTTGACTTTCTGCCATTGCTAATAGCTGCAGAGTTCATGGTCATCTATTAGTTGTGTTTATGCCTTTCAGTTCAATGTTTTGGAAGAGACAGAATGGCAAGCTTTTCTCTTTTCCCTTTCCCCCCTTCCCTTCCCTTCTCATCCCTTCCCTCGCCTCCCCTCCCCTCCTCTTCTCTTCCCTCCCCTTTCCTTCCTTTCCCTTCCCTTTCCTCTCTCTTCCCTTCCTCTCCCCTCCTTTCCCCTTCTTTTCCTCCCTTTCCTTTCCCTTCTCTTTAGACTCTCCTCTACCCTCATCCCTCTCTTCTCTACTTCCTCCCCCCTTCCCTTTTTAAAGGAGAGTCTGTGTAACTCAGACTGGCCTTGAATTCATGATCCTCCTACCTCACTGTCTAGGTGCTGCAATTATATTCATGCTCTATTCTGGAAACCTTTTGAACCCATTCCCCTATCCAAGTTTCTAGTATTGTTAGGGAAAGAGTAGAGGTGTTCTAGGAAAGGAGGTGGGGGGGGCGTGGATCTTGTGCTATGTAGGATTTATCTTTTTAATGGGCAGCCAGTTAAGCAAGTTGAGAATACTGACTGGATGCAAGAACCAATGGGTTGGAAACGAAGAGAGAAATATCCTCCACAGCTCACAACCCTGGAACTGTCTCCTTATTGCAACATGGGCTCTGTACACATGACTCATTCATGAGAGAGACGGTAGAGCATCCAGTGAACGAAAGCATTGTGATTTTTGTTGTTCTTTTATGGAAGGTCTTTGGTTATATTAATTACCAGTTAATTAACTCATTGACCTCCAAATGTTTATTGAATACTGAATATGTGCCAGGCCTCTGCTTTGTCCCTTCTGTAAGAGGCTCAGAGGCTATTAAAACCTTGGGTACATTCATGTACAGACAGTGTGTATATTGCTCCATGTGGGAGAATTTGCTGCCTCCCAGACCACTTAGGAGCTTGTCATGTTGCCTGCTTAATGGTGCCAGCTGTCCCCAGGGTTACATATTATATTTTCCCTGTGTTAAGGTTTCATTCAGGGCTCAGAAAGGTGGGTAGAGTCAGGCATCTGTGGCTTACACCTGTAACCATTGCTCTTCAGGAGGCTGAGATCAGAGTATCATGGTTCAAAGCTAGCCCATGGAGGAGAGTTCAAAAGACTCGTATCGCTATAATCAGCCAGCAGAAAAGTTGGGAGTAGAGGTATGGTAGTGAGCCGCCCTTGAGGAAAATAGTAAGCAAAATCAAGAGACCCTGAGTTCAAGCGCTAGCACTGGCACAAATTAAAAAGAAAAAAGAAAAGAAAGAAAAAAAGGTGGGTAGCTTGCCTAGGCCAAATAGCTAGTTAGAAGAGAGACCATAGTTGCAAATCTTATGCTTTGTGTATTACTGTACCTCAAACAGAATCGCAAATTCTTCCCCAGATGGATTCCCATATAGCCATTTCCAACGCTATAAACAGGACAGGCAGGTATGCACTCTTCTCTGTTATACAGATCCCTAACGTCCTCAAAGAAGTGTATCCAGAGGCATCCACTTAAAAATGGCTTCAAAATTATTGTGGCATTCTAATGCTTAATCTTTGAAAACGTTTTGATTCACTGGTTTAGTTAAATGGAATTAATGTTTACTTTTACTTTAGTGGCTGGAAAGAAATTAAAACATAAAAATATAATGCTCATGGGGCCAGGAGTTTGGCCTAGTGGTAGTGTGCTTGCCTAGCATGCACGAAGATCTGGGTACCACATATATAGATCCTCGGTACCACGTACACAGCAAAAAGCCAGAAGTGGTGCTCAGGCTCAAGTGGTAGAGCTCTAGCCTTGAGAAAGTCCAAGAACAGTGCTCGGGCCCTGAGCTCAAGCCCAGGACTGGCAAAATATATATATAATGTTCAGTATTTAAAAAAATAAAACATTGGGACATTTACAATGAGAAAAAAACAATCCCAGCTATTAAGAAGGCTGAGATCTGAGGATCATGGTTTGAAGCCAGGCCAGATAAGAAAGTCTGTGACATTCTTATTTTCAACTAATCATGAGAGAGAGAGAGAGAGAGAGAGAGAGAGAGAGAGAGAGAGAGAGAGAGAGAGAGAGAGAGAGAGAGAGAGAGAGAGAGAAAAGCTCAAACACAGAACCTAGGCCAAGAGTTTAAACCCCAGGTCTGGCATACACACACCAAAATTGTTCAGAGCCAGGTACCTGTTGTTCACACATTTGTAATCACAGCTGCTCAAGAAGCTGAGACCTGGAGGACTGCAGTTCAAAGCTAGCCCAGATTCAAGATTTGGAGACTCCATCACCAGTCAACCAGCAAAATGACAGACTGGGAGTGTGAATTGAATGATAGAACACCAGTTGTGAATGAGAACGTGATACTGTGTTCAGGCCCAGTTCCAGTCACACACACAAAAAAATGTTTAGACTAGTAATAAATGAACATTATGTTAGATTCACTTTAACCTTATAATTCAATTTATTTTCCTTATGAATTTGTCTCTAGTCCTAGGTGCCATCTTTTATTTTAAACTATTTTCATAGTCTTTCTCATACTGGAAGATACTCAGGACTTAAGCAAAATTAGAAGCTGAGAAAGGAACACTTGCCTGCAAATCCAGGCAATTTAAGATTAGTAAACTGAATCTTAAAACTTTGAGGTTTAAAAAACTATGTGGTTCAAAGCCATCTTGGGCAGGAAAGCTCAGAGACAGCACCTAGGCCCTTAGTTCAAACCCCAGGACTCCCTTCCCTACCCACCCACCCCACAAAAGAACAGCTGTTTCATGGGGGAGGGGCCAGAAGAAGGAGGAAAATAGACAGTGACAGGATGCCTGTGCCTAGGATAGCAATACATGAAAATAACAGGCCGTCTCCATTTTGTAGGGGCCCGAAGGGTTGGGTATGAGGTGCAGGGCATTCTCAGCCAGCTTGTGGATATCCTGAGCTTGGCTGCAAAGAAGAGTACAGGAAGAAACCCAGCAATCTGAAAAGCAGACTGAAAGGTGACACAGAAGCTGAAGATGGGTGGTGGAGAGAGGTTTAACATTCCAGATCCTCAATCTAGAAATGTTAGTAAAAAACCAACCACAGCTCAATCGACAGAAGACCAAGGATCAGAATTCCCAGATGAAGACTGTTCATATGGAAAAAGAAAGAGAAAGAGGACATGGCTTTAACTCAGTAGCAGCTGCATGGCAAGCCATGTAAAACACAATTGGGGAGGGAGGAGACCAAAAACTTTCAAATAATCCAGATTGGAATGCAAACTTATCAAGTCCTAGCTTGCTTTTTAAGTCTCAAACTAACCAGAACTATGCTGGAGCCAAATTCATTGAGCTACCATCTCCAAGTGTTCTCTCCAAGCCACCCAGCTACTGGGTTCCTGTGTCATTGAATCCTTCAACGATGTTTCAATTGAAAACCTTACTTCAAGTACAAGATTAGATACTAATGTTTAAATTTAGCCACAATTCCACATGGTGCTTCACCAGTCTCAAATATCATTAGAGAATGAATCTATTTGTGCAAAACTGCTAATAATGTAAAAATACAGACTATATCATGGTTTTATGTACTGTGTGCACTGTATGAAGTACCAGTGCAACTTCAAATAATTAAATGATTGCACTTGAGAGTAAGTGTTCTCAACTAAGTAACTTTTGTAAATATATTTTTTATTGTAATTAATAGAAGGGTTACATTATACCCATCAGATAGAAGGTGCATTACTTCACAAACATTACTACTCTTTCTCATGTTTTTGTCCCCATTTAACTCCCCTCATCTTGTTTTCTCGCTTTCCCCATTCTATTTCAAATAACCAAATAAACATATATGCAATATATCAGATAACAAGGTATGATACTGTAACAATGTGAGATAACCAAGGGACAACAAAGGAGATGAGAAATAACATAGTACATTAAGAGCAACAATCACACATTGTATGGCTCTTGTTTTTATATCCTGGAGGTCCTTTCATTTAACCTCACCCTATATGGCTTTATGTATCTAGGTTTTGCCCTATTGTAAACCTCTGCTAGGAGAGTCCAAGGTTTATAGTAATTATGACCACTGAAGGAAACCACTGAGCCTACTCAACTGAGTAACTTTTAAGTGAGTCCACTGAAGCATAGATTTGGGAGGAATGTTAAAGGAATGAATGTTTCTATTGGAAGAGATGGCAATTTAAAGTTTGTAGACGAGATTTACTTGTAAAGATGTACAAAGATTGAAGACATTTGAAAGTTTAATGTCCTAGGATCACTCATGCCAATAATTTAATGCACTGCCCGAAGTAAATGTGAATTTTCCCTAACAGTACCAGCATTTACTTAACTGTACAGTAGCAAACGTGTAATTGGTGCTTGAGGTTTATTAGAATGAGATCCCAGTGGTCTGATTTCTTAAATGTAGTAGATAGGTGTCTGCCAATAGATGCACCAAAATTTTTTCACAGAACTAGTATTAAAGATCACTCAGGTTTTTTTTTTGTTGTTGTTGTTGTTGTTTATTTGTTTAAATTATTGTTGTCGGTCCTGGGGCTTGAACTCAGGGCCTGGGCACTGCCTTGGAGCTCTTTTGCTCAAGGCTAATGCTCTACCACTTGAGCCACAGCTCTGCTTCTGGCTTTTTTGATGGTTGATTGGAGATAGTCATGGGTTTTCCTGCCTAGGCTGACTTTAAACTGAGATTGTAAAACCCTAAACCTCCTGAGTAGGTTTGCAGGTGAGAGCCAACAGCTCCCAGCCACATGGTAGTTTTGAGGAACACGTTTGTATTATAGCTCAGTACAAGCTATTCTCACAATGATCTGGCCTCATGTATCCCTTCAAAGCTTGCTTAGTAGAGGTTGTATAGTGTGAAAGTTTTAAGTACTGAAGGAAGAAAGAGCCATGTAAATACATATAATAAGCCTGTACCATATATAAGGTTTTCTTGGCTTTTATCCTACAAATGACTTTTTAGTATGAATTTAGGATTGTAAGATCATGTACTGTTTATTATGCTATGGCCTAATTTTAAAGGTCCCTGTGTTTTTAGTTTGTCCTTGCTAAAGTGCCACTGTGTTCAAAATTGATTTGGTTGTATGTTATATTTCAAAGTAAACCCTAGTGCAATTCTATATTTAAAAAAATAACATAATGAAACCCACTAAAAACTGTTAAAAAGGTGGATGAGGGAGAGAAAGGGGTTAAGAAAGAGTAATACAGTATAGACAGGAGAAATTTGATTAAAGTACATTATGTACATATATTTAAACATCACAGTGAAACCTTTTTATACAATTAATTTATGCTAAGACTTTTTGTCGGGGTGGGCGAGGATGGTCTTAGGCTAGAACTCAGGGCTTGGGCACTGGCTCTGAGTTCTTTTTGCTCTCAAGGCTAGCACACTACCACTTGAACTACAACTCTGATTCCAGCTTTTTCTGAGTAGTTTGTTGGAGACAAGAGTCTCATGGATTTCCCTTTCTGGGCTGGCTTTGAACCTTGATCCTCAGATCTGTTTTCTGAGCAGCCAGACTGTAAGTATGAACACCAGTGCCCAGCTTCCTAATACTTTTTTTTTTTGGTAGAGAAAAAAAAAATTGATTCCAATGTGACTGTTTGACTATGATCAATATTCAATATCAGTGTGTGTGTGTGTGTGTGTGTGTGTGTGTGTGTGTGTGTGTGTGTGTGTTAGGGTTTAAACTCGGGGCCTGAGTGCTCTGCCTTAGCTTTGTCACTCAAGGCTGGCACTCTACCCACTTGAGCCACAATTACACTTCCAGCTTTTTGGTGGTTAATTGCAGATGAGAGTCTCATGGACTTTCCTTCCTGAGCTGGCTTCAAACTGCAATCCTCACATCTCAGCCTCTGAGTATCTAGGATAACAGGTATAAGCCACCAGTGTGTAGCTCTCCCGTCCTCCTAAACAGAATCTAGCACCTGCCCATCTCTCCAAACACCTTCCCGCCCTCACTCAGTTCATTACACTTGGCCGGCTGCCTGCTCCTTAACCAAGTTGGGCCACGCCCATGTAGGCCTTCCCATTCTCTAAGTTTCCTGTGAGGCCACCTGCCTGCTCACCCAAGATAAAGTATACCTGGCTCTGTACTCCCTGCCCTCCCTAGTGCTTTGTCTGTTTTCTTCTGAAGACCCTGCAATGAATATAGCTTGCTTATTGAGTTGTATGTTGTCTTTCTCCTCTAAGTACAAGTTCCAGGAAAACCAGAATGTATCATCAGCACCTAGAATTTTCCTTATTTCTAGTGCCATAAACATTTATAGTTTCCAGATTATCTTTGTCTTCTCTCTCTCCTTTTTCCCTCCCTACCTCCCTTTCTTCTTCCTTCTTTCCTTCCTTCTGCTAGAAATAAGCCCAATACTTCTCATTATTAGGCAAGTGCTGTATATCCCCAAGCCTTTATCCATTCAATTTCCCCTTTTATTTGTACCCTTATAATAGTTTTCCATAGTGCTTTTCCACTGAGTATGTATTTTTATGTGTTATCTAATCATATTCATAAACATCCTTTTAATGATTGCATAACTCTGCATTCCATAGTTGCTTACTTTGGTTTATTTCATGGTAATTTGACATGTAGGTCATATCTACTTTTTCACAGTTATGAGCCACGTGTTGATTCATGTGTATGTGTGCCTGTGTGTTCCTGTGTAGGTGAGGGTGTCTGTGTGCAGGTGTGTATGTGCTGCCCTGCTTTATCCATGCCACTAGAAGGAACAGGAGAGAGGATGATCCAGAAACAATCTCTTCAGCCTGTCCCACACCTGGTCTGGCTTGATTAGGAGAATGAGCCAGAGTCTGGAGTGCAATTAGCATCTGAATTAGTGACATGGGGATAAACGGGTGATTATCCTGTGAACAGCTGTTCAGTGGTGTTAATAGACTATCTGACAGCTTGAGCTTTAGGGTTTATTAACAAATGATTAAGTAAACACAAAGAACTATTTTTTAAAAAATAAACAAAAATAGGATTCCAAAATGAGGTCTTTTCCAAGTGCTTTAGCCAAACTAAAGAAATCTCAACTCCTACATCAAGATGCTTGTTTGAAAAATGAACAGCACAAATAATCACATTTCATACTTCCTGGCTGTTGTATGAACAGTGCAGAGAGATTTATAGATATTCTTACAATACCCATTCAGTTAGACAAGCCTGCTTACAATCCTGATGCTAGCTGGAACTGCCTGCCACCTTTGGGGAAACTAAGTCATGGAGCCACCCACTGTCTTTCATGGGGTCACAGTGACAAGTGGGCAAAAATAAGAACTCACAGCTATAAATTTATAGCATTAGTCTCTAAAATAACACTCCTCCTCTTTTTTTCTTGGTGAAAATTTTACTGACACTCTAAGAGTTGGGATCAGTTGAGAACATTTTTATTGATATGATCTTTATCTTGAGAGTTTTCTTTAATTGCCTGTTTTGGACTACAGCTATGGGAACCCTTTCAGCATAAGTTGGCAGGGCCTGTTGGATGTTTCAGTGTCATATTTTCATAAAAGTTTGTGCTTCTTGATTTCTTTTTATTTAGGTACTGGGGATTGCACCCAGACTTTCCACATACTAAGCACACACTCTACTGCTACTGTTCCAACCTTCATTTTGATTTGAGAAAGGTTCTCACCATATAGTTCAGTCTGGCCTTGAACTTTTACTCCTGCCTAAGCCTCTCAAGTGCTGTGATTACAGGCGTTCCCCATCATGCCCACCCCCCTTGCTTTCTTTGCCTTCAGTTTTGAATGTGCGGATTTAGATTTAGGATCAAAATAGATGTAAAGTCATCACAAGTTACCGCTTTGGCAACCAATGGTTTAAGTTTTCTAAAACTTAGGCAAACTCTCCTGAGCCTGACTTCATGGTGAAGAAGAAAATGTTTTTAAGAAAAAGCATTCTGGACTGGGCACTGGTATCTCATGCCTGCAATCTATTTCTTGTAGCTACTCATGAGGCCAAGATCTGAGCATTTCCATTCAAAAGCAGCCTGGTCAAAAAAAAACAGAAATGGAGTGATGACTCAAGTGGCAGAGCGCTAATCATTGCTGAAAAATCTTAGGGACAGCACCTAGGCCCTGAGCTCAAGCCCCACCAGTATTAGAATATACAAAGAAGGCATGCTGGGAAATTGTGACTTTGATAAATGCAAATGTGATTGTCTGCTTCTTCTATATAAGGATTTTGGTAACACACACACACACACACACACACACACACACAGATTTAGACAATATACCAGCACAATATACCATCTCAACCAGCTTTGTTCTCCTGTGAAAGGTTCTCAATTTAATGTTCAGAAACAAACACTATCAATTCTTTACCACACTCACATACAATATATTTTTCCTGTCAAAGAGACAAAACCCATTGTCTAAAATTAGAAAGCTAAGTTTTTATTATTGGTGAAAACGCAGATGTAGATAATTAAAAAAAAACACAGTTCTAATTTTTTTTTCCATTTGTTAGTCAATAACTTAAGTCAGTTACTTGAGGAAGGATTAGTATATTTTAACTGTTCATGGCTAGGTTGGCTTGCTTCTGGTTCTGATTCTTGATTTACATATACGTAAACCAGTTCCTTTCTTTTTTTTTTTTTTATGACCAGTAGAACAATCCAAGTGTTAGATTATGCTGATGCTAAATGGTATTGTGGAATTTTACTGACTTACAATAGAGAATTCATCTGTTGAACTTTTTGGGGTGTGATGATAGTGAGAAACGGGCTTAGGAAAGATTTAGATTGACTTCTATCTAACTTGTGTCTATTTATATATATTAGATCAGTCTATCTTTACATCTGTGTTTGTATAGATAAGTCTATATCTATACATAGATAAGCCTTTATCTACAGGCTTGTGTCTATCTGTATGTGCTAGATATTGTGAGTTAGCCAAAAATGTAGTCATTCTGTTAAATTGGTAACTATAAGCTGATTTTGAGTGAAAATATTTGGGCCAAAGTAGCTTCCATTTGGTGAACTGAAACTAAGATTGATGAACAAGCAAATTGCAACCCAACCTAAAAGTGTATCTTGATAACCAATAATGGAGCCAATCATATTGGCTGAACTCCCAGCCAATCAGGGGCTGAGAGCTGACAAAGCATAACTACTTAAGGCGAATTCTGATTCTAGCCAATCAGACCATTTTTGTTCATCCCTTTATCAGCTTATGAATGTAGCTTGTACCTGGGATAGGCTTGGGGGGGCATTCTGAACCAACTTCCTTTCAACTCTTCAAAAGAGGACTTCCTATTTCTAGAATCTTTCTCTAGTCCAAATAGACTTTCTGAAACTTATCTCAGATTTTTCTGTAATAGTTGTTTCTCTGAAAATCAAACTTGATTTCTTGTGTGTGTGTGTTAATTTATAAATTGGGTTAGTTAGGCCGGCAAGTGCTGGAAATTCTCTGCTGTGCAAGCATCCTGAGTTTTCCCAGCATGCTCTGCAGAGGGCTAGGAGCCTCACTAGATTTGGCTTGGACCTCAAGATCACTTTGTTCCTCTGGTGGGGTGTGTTGCCTCTCTCATCATGAGTAAGAGGGGCATAATAGCATTTGCAAAGATCTCTCCAATTCTCAGTTAATACCCAACCTTAATGAAAGTGATTGCATCAAATGAGCCTGGGTAGTCATTTTCGTTATCTTTGCTAACAGAAGTCTCTGGGAGAGAGGAAAACCTGCAGAATGTAAGCCCTCCCCTCTCCTGTCAGCCAGGAAGAACCGTGGTACCGATGAGTGAAGTTTCTATGCCCTCGTCACACTGACGCTCATAGGAAGCTTTTCAATGTGTTTCCTCCGTGGGCATCTGGCCTTTGTGTTCTGCCTGGCTTTGCACGGGAGCTGGAAAGCTTAACTCTCTGAACGTGAACTTCCTTGCCTTCTGTAAACTGACCCCTGGTGGTTGCTATAGCAACTGCAAAGCGAGAAGAAAGCTGTGTAAACAAGAATATCCAGGGCTAGCTAGGGCATGGCAAGCCCTGGGCAAAGAGAAGGAGGAAGAAGATGATGGACCTGAGAAATGGATCTTGGAGAAAGGTGGGGATGCAGTAATGTTCCTCCTTACCTCCCATCATGCGCCCCCTCCTGGCTTTTCTCTCTCCCCATTTCTTGGCATTCTTCACCTGGGGGAGGAGACAGAGTGTAGGAGGGCAGCATGCAGGGGCCTGCCTTTGATGCTGAGGAATTGAAGGCCCCGACTGAAAATGAAATCCAAACACTTACCCAGAGCCTTAGGCTAGAAATGTGCCAACCTGACCCTGAAAACAAATAGCCTATGTCACTGCCACACCTGCTACGGGCTGAGATGCCAGCCATGCCAGAGGAATGGGTTGTGCCACTCTGAGCTACTCCTTGCTTTAATTATTCCATCAGAACCGGAGGCAGGAATTTGAGGGTTTCTGAGACCTGTGCTCATCACATTACAACTGCTTCCTTTTTTGGAAGGAAGGATGCATGGAGAAAGGGCATCCACACACACACACACACACACACACACACACACACACACACACACACACACACACACACACACTTTTTTTTTCCTCCCCAGGAACGTGGCTGCTACTTGCAGGAAACGTTTTTCTTTTCAGAAGTTCAGTATGATTTTGGTTTTCTTTGATCTGGGTTGCTTTAAAGAAAAGATTCATTATTTTTATTTACTTATTTTTGTGCAGGTCCTGCCTGGGGCTTGAACTCCTAGTTCTACCACTTGAGCCATAGCTTAACTTAGGGCTTTTGGGGGGTAGTTAACTGGAGAGAAAAGTCTCAGACTTTCCTTCTCAGGCTGGCTTTGAATCAGAATCCTCAGATTCCAGCCTCCTGAGTAGCTAGGGTGACAGGCACGAGCCATCTATGCATAGCTAGAGAGAATATTCCGTGCGCTAAATGTAAACTGCATGATGTACATTGTAACTTTTCTCTATACATCTCCTAAAAAGGTGATTCAAGTAAGATGGGGAGAGAGTATGAATCCCATTCTGTCCCTCCATTCCCCTCCCCTCCCTTCTACTTCTCTCCTCTTCCTCACTTTTCCATATAAAAGCCAATCTTTCCTTAACCCTTCCAATAGGAAATCTAATATAGCAATCTGTATATGTAGTCAACCCTCTCTATCTGAAGGATCTTCATCTGCAGAGTTTCTTAACAATGGATAAAAAAAAGATTGGGGAAAACTTGCATGTTTATGGAGTATGTACAGATTTTTTTTTTTGTAGGGTGGGGGTCAGATGTGGGGCTTGAACTCTGGGCCTGAGCGCTGTCCATGAGCTCTTCAGCTCCAGGCTACCACCCTACTCCTGGAGCCACAGCACCACTCTCAGTTTTCTAGTGGTTAATTGGAGATAAGAGTCTCACAGTCTTTAGTACCTGGGTTGGCTTTGAACCTCGAGCCTCAGATCTCAGCCTCTTGAGTAGCTAGGATTACAGGTGTGAGCCACAGTGCCCGGCTATGTACAGACCTTTTTTTTTTGCCATTCTTCCTAAGCAGTGCAGCACCTCACATTACAGTAGATGGTTTTAAGAAATGCAGTTATGAAGTACATGGAACAATGGATGTTCTTTTACATTTGGAACTTGAGCGCCTGTGGCTTTCTGTCTGTGCGGGGTCTTGGGACTAACACCCTGCAGACACACAGGCATGACTGTACTTTCATAATAATCATTTGATAATATTCTCAGCTTTTGAAGTGTTTGCACATCTGCTAACAATCTCATTAGATACTTCAATCAAAATCATATATGGTAAATTATATCTTTTAATTAGTTCTTCCAATGAGGAAACTGGCATAGTAAAATTAGATGATGTTATTGTATGGAAATTATGGGGTTGACAGTTTAGGTTAAAAGGGAATTATCAAGGTATGAATTCTTCCTCTTATTTCTAACCTGCCAGATCTCTTGTGTTGACATAAATACAGATCACAAGGAATACTTCTATAAGCTATATATAGAGCATTTCCCCCACAATGTATCAAACAGCTTCTACTTTTCATATTAGGTGACCAGATTCTGTTTTTAAAATTTGAGAATGAAGCAGGGTGCTGTGGCTCTTGTGATTCCAGTGATCAAGAGAATTTTATAGTAGGCAGATCTTGGTTCAGGCTTGTTTTTTGTTTTTGTTTTGTTTGGCTGATCCTGGGGCTTGAATTTAGGGCCTGGACTCTATTCCTGAGCCTCTCTGCTCAAGGCTAATTAATGCTCTACCACTTGAACTACAGTGCCACTTCCAGCTTTTTTGAGTAATTTATTGGAGGTAAAAGGCTTGCAAGTTTTCCTGCCCAGGTGGGCTTTGAGCTGTGATCCTCAGTCTCCTGAATAGCTAGGATTACAGGTGTGAGCCACTGTTGCCCAGCTGGGGTTTGTTAACTAGTAACAAAACAGAGCGAGTGGAGTGGCTCAGTGCTATGCCAACTTGCAAGTGCAAAGCCCCGAGTTCAAAGCTTCAGTACTACTACTTAAAAAATAAAAGGGATTCCTAAGATTTGGGTATTCAAGTAGTAGAATATCTAAGCTTGAGTTTACCCCTGAAATAAAGTTTCCTAATTTTTGTGTCATCTTTATTTTGTTAGCTGGTATTTTAATATTACTGTCAAAGTTATATCAATAATCCTCCTGTTCCTTTGTCTCTTCCTCTCTCCTCTCTTCTCTTTCCCCTCTCCCCTTTTCTCCTCCTCCTCTCCTCCTCCTCCTCCTCCTCCTCCTCCTCCTCCTCCTCCTCCTCCTCCTCCTCCGTCTTCTTCTTCTTCTTCATCATTTTTGCCAGCACTGGGATTTGAACTCAGGTCCTGGGCATTGTCCCTGACCTTTTTTTGCTCAAGGTTAGTGCTCTACCACTTGAACTACAGGGTCACATTCCACATTCCAAGTCCTCCCCTTCTCCTTCTTTTAAGTTAAATCACAGGTGGACTGATGCTCATGGCTTGTCACTCAGCAATCATTTGCCTGGCATGCACAAGAGCCTGGGTCCCAGCCTCAACAGCACTAAATAAATACATGCATACATAAGAAGCACATGAAATAAAATGAAGTCACAGGGCTGTGAGCTTGGCCTAGTGGTAGAGTGCTTGCCTAGCATGCACAAATACCTGGGTTTAATTCCCAGTACCACGTACATGGGAAAAGCCAGAAGTGGTGCTATGGCTCAAGTGGTGGAGTGCTAGCCTTGAGAAAGCCCAAGGACACTGTTCAGGCCCTGAGTTCAAGCCCCGGGACTGACAAAAAACAGTGAAGTCACTTGTTATAACATCCGTACCCCTTCTATTACTTCTCTAGTAGGTTGTCCATGAACTTTTGAGATTTTTTTTTTGTGTGTGGGTCATGGGGCTTGAACTTGGCTTGAGCACTGTCCCTGAGCTCTTCAGCCCAAGGCTACCACCCTACCCTTGAGCCAAGCCCCACTTCCTGTTTTCTAAAGGTTAATTTGAGCTAAGAGTCTCAGGTCTTTTTGTTTCCGGGCTGGCTTTGAACCTTGATCCTTAGATCTCAGCCTCCTGAGTAGCTAGGATTACTGGCCTGAGCCACCATGCTAGGCAAACTTTTGAGACTTTTATGAAGATGAAAGGAAGACAATTTGGACCCATGACTGCCTCTTTGGGGCAAAAGAGAAACTTTCTTTAACAGCAGCAATACTTTGGAACCTACCTCTCTCTTTTCCTTTCTTTTTAAATTTTGGTTGAACTTAAGGCCTTAAACTTGATAAATAAGAGTTATATTACTTCAGCTGTACTCCCAATCCTTATCCTCTCAGTTTGTTTTTCAGATAGGATCTTATACTTTTGCCCAGGCTGGGCTTAGACTGTAATCCTTCTACCTCTGTCGCTGGAGTAGTGAGTACAAGTGTGCAGCCATGTGCCCAGAAAACCCATCTTTTTCTTCTAGATGTTCAGTGGTAGAAAGAAACATCAGTCTTCTGCTAGAGACAGTTTAAAACTCCTAGGGGGATGTGGAAGAAGAGGCTTCTGCAGATAGGGTGTTTCAGAGAGCCAAGGAATGCATTTTTTCCCCCCTGCAGAACATGTTTGCAGACTCCACCCTTTAAACCAAGGGAGGACATTGTGAAGCCATCCAACCTCTCCCTTGGAAAAGATCCACCATCTTCAGGAGTTATAGGTAGTACTGAGTATTCTACAAGACCAAGTTCTCTTCTCAGCTCTAGAAGTTCTTCCCTTGGTACAAAATGTTATGATCTGAATTACAGACACAAGAAATCCCTTGAACTTCTGGTGTTTTATATAAGAGGACAAAGAAGTAGAACTTTTGGCTTTTAGGAGAACCGTTCCTGATTTCTTTGGCACTTAGGTACTTAGACATTTCAGGTGCTTACAGCAGAAAACAAAAAATATTACCCCCAAAAAAAGAAACTTAGAGAACATTAATTAGAACCTCATTTTCATATTGGAAATATTAAGAGTCCCTTCCAGTGTCAAAGCATTCATACGTGATAATAATTGTACCCTTTTGTTTGTTTGCTTTTGGTGGCACCAGGGTTTAAATTCAGGGTCTCAAATTTACTCTAACACTTAAAACATGTCTGTTGCCTGGCTTTTTGATATTTATTATGGAGATGGAATCTCTTGGAATTTTCTGTCCAGGTTAGCTTCAAACTTGAATCCTCAGAATGTCAGCTTCCTGATTAGTTATGATTCTAGGCATAAGTCACTACTGCTCAGCTGTAAATTATACCTTTATTCATTTAAACTAGACCTTTCCAATGGAAATAAATTGTGAGCTAAATATGATGCCTTGCAATTTTTAGTAACCACATTGAAAATAAAGTAAAGGAAAGCCAGTCGTTCTGCATAAAGGATATACAAATGGTCAATAAGCCTCACTAATCATTAGGGAAATGCAAAGAAAAGCCACTGTGAAGTCCAACTGCATATCTAATAGGTTGGACAAATTAACATCAAGTAAGGATGTATGGAAAGACATTCTAATTCTGCTTTGCGGTGGGGATGTAAAATCGATAGCTACTGTGGAAAAGGCTATGTGATTTCTCAAATGGAATCATACATGATCTAGGAATACCCCATCTAGTCACATGCCCTATAAAAATCAGAACTAGGACTTGAACAAATATTTGTGAGGCCATGTTCATAGCATCATTATGCCCAGCAGCCCAGGTACAAACCACACTAGTTTCCAATAATAGGTAAACAGACACATAAAGTGTGCACACAAAAGGATTTTTTTTTTTGCCAGTCCTGGGCTTGAGCTCAGGGCCTGAGCACTGTCCTTGGGCTTTCTCAAGGCTAGAGCTCTACCACTTGAGCCTCAGCACCATTTCTGGCTTTTTTCTATGTATGTGGTACCAAGGAATTGAACCTGGGTCTTCGTGCATGCTAGGTAAGCACTCTACCACCAAGCTAAACTCCTAGCCCCCACAAAAGGATATTATTCAGCCTTATAATGAAGAAGAATCTAGGTGTCCCTAGGATTATATCTGTAATCCTAGCTACTCAGGAAGCTGATCGAAGGACTTTGGTTCAAAGCCAGCTCAGGGTAGACAAATTCTGAGGCTCTTATATCCAGTAACCAGCACAAACAAACAAGTAAGCAAACAAAGCTGGAAGTAGAGGTGTGGCTGAAAAGATACAGCATCAGTCACGAGCCAAAAATCGAAGCAAGAGCATGAGGGCTTTGGTTCAAGGCCCTATACTGGTGAATACACACACACACACACACACACACACACACACACACACACAC
Source organism: Megascapheus bottae (assembly GCF_031878675.1). Classification (NCBI taxonomy): domain Eukaryota; kingdom Metazoa; phylum Chordata; class Mammalia; order Rodentia; family Geomyidae; genus Megascapheus; species Megascapheus bottae. The sequence goes on along the minus strand of NC_143530.1, from coordinate 29,658,840 downwards.
ACACACACAGAGGAATTCCCATAGGGGTTACAGTATAAAGAAGTTAGTCAAGAGGATAAATACTTCATAATTTCATTTATATCAAGTAAGTCAAACAGTCAAATTCATAGAAACAATACAGAATAGTAGTTGCTATGGGCAAGGGAAAGGAAAGAGTGTTACTGCTCTTGGGTTCAAAGTCAGGGTTAGGGGAAATAAAATAGCATGTGCATGAAGATTGTAACAACAGGGATGAAGGTAATATGGAATATAGCTTCAAAATCTTCCAGATGGTCTTTTAATCCCCTAGGTCTCTGAAGGCTGTGGACTGACCATTAACTTCTTTCCTTCTCTGAGGAAGGAAGCACAGAGCACGGACGCCTCTGTATCTGTGCTCAGAGCACACGATGCTTCTGTATCCAGATATAGGGAGTCTCCCCACATCATTCAGTTCCCTGCCACCAGTTGGGGCGCCTACCTTTCACTTCTGACATTGTCTATGTGGAGTCTGAGGGATGAGCGTTCAGTCTCCAATGATGAAAGGCTGACAAGGCCCCTTGTACTCATTAATTGATATGTTGAATTGAAACTCCTTTGTAAACTAAAGATGATAAACAAAACAATTTTTAAAAAGCTATCTTTCAAGTATGGGCGGCATTATTCCCAAGTTAACCACAGATTCTGTCTGATGTACGTGCAAATTTGGGCTCGTGTGACCCCTTTGTTTGTTTGGGTGTGATTGCTTGTGAGCATGGCTCACAGAAGTCTTGGAAATGCTACTTAGTGTCACCCATTTATTATAAGAGGATATGACTTATGAACAGCCAATTTGAAGAGAGGTATAGAGCAAACATAAGGGCAGGGACACAGGGATTCCTTGTCACATAGGGTGTGGCATTTACCTGGATGTTAGATAGATGTCAGGAGGCTTCTAAACATAGGCCCCAGCCACCAGCCCTCTCCCCTTGCTAGAAGAGAGGGACTGGGACCAGCAGTTCCAAATTCTAATTATGGCTTTGCCTTTCTGGTGGCCAGCCCTCATCCAAGGTTCCACCAGGAATTGCTTATTGGCACACACACACACACACACACACACACACACACACACACACACACACACACTTCTATCAGCCAGGAAGTCTCACAGGATTTAGAAACTCCATGTCAGGAATCAAGTCAAAGACCAAATATTAGGACAAAGGGTGTTGTCTGTTGCTAGGGAACTGATAAGAGTTTTGGGAGGTCTGTGGCAGGAATTGAGGACAAAGATCAAAATATCTATTTCTTATTACAAATCACCACATCAAATCATCCCACATTCTGTGTCTTGTCCACAGCTAGGTGCTGTTAATCTGACTCTCAGGTGTACTTTCCTACACAAGCCATAATCCAGGTTCAGACATAACAGATGTGTCAGCGTAAACTGAGCTGGCTCTAGAGCAGTTGCCTTCAGGGATGGTTTAGTTGCTAAGGTAGGATTTAGAACCCGCTTCAAAGGTTTGCTAACTAATGGTTGATCCATAAAAATAAAAGGCCTGCAAAACTGGCAATGTGGAAAGCAGGGGGATTTGAGTTCAGGATGAATAGGACTCTGAAGTGCAAAGTCCCAGGCAAGCGGGTGTCCTCATCACTGTTAAATGCATGTTTTAAAAGCAAAAGAAAATAGTTGATGCTTCTTGGATAGCTTAGATATGATAATGCTTTCCTCCCCTCCCCTCCTCTCCCCTCCTCTCCCCTCCTCTTCCTTCCCTCCCACATCCTTTGCTTTCTCTCTTTTTTTCTCTCCTTTCTTCTTCTTTCCTCCTCCCACCTTCCTTCCTTCCTTCTCCCCTTTCCCTTCCCTCCCTCCTTCTCTGTCTCCCTTCTCCCTGCTCCTGATAAGACACCTTTCCCTTCATTATATCAGCTGCAGTGAGAGTGGGTAGATTTCTGGAACAATCTTCCTTGGAATGCTTGCACTCTCCCAGACCTCTGTACTCCTCTGGAGATGTATGACAGTTCCAGAAACCACCCTCTCACCATTGGGGAACTCCATTTGTCAGGATCCAAATAAAAGACAAAACAGAGTGGTGCCCTATAGCCCAAAAGACTGTCTTTGGTGTGGGGGTAAGTCCTTTGCATGACCATCACTGGCTTTGTTTGAGAGTGGCTAGTCTCAGTGGGTCCTGGTGGCTCATATCTGTAATTCTAGCTACTCAGGAGCCTAAGAGATGAGGATCAAAGTTTGATACCATCCCAGCAGGAAAGTCCAAAAAACCCCATCTTCAAAATGAGCTATCAAAATGACAGACTGACAGCATGGCTCAAGTGATAAAGCGGTGACTGTTAGCAAAAAGGCAAGCAAGAATGCAAAGCCTGGCGTTCAAGCCCCAGTATTAACATATATAAAAAGTGACTTGTCTCACATGCCACATGGCCTACCAGGGAGCCAAGCATGTCTGTGGAAGGCATGCCAGACATTATCAGGGATCTCTCTGCCCCCCATCTCTCCCCTCCCTCCCCCCTGCAACTTGGTGCATATGCAGTGGAGTGTGAGTGCTGGCACATAAACAGGACACAGACACCGACATGATATGTTACAGTTTCTACCACCGCCTGGGCCCTTGGATCCATTTCCTTTCTGGAAACTGGAAGGGTCAAGCTGTCACTTATAGCCTCAGCCCCATTATCTCGGCATGCAGGCGGCTCTGGAGACAGAGGTAAAATGTGTATTCCTCAAGTGGCAGAGGAAGGGGGTGGCTGCTGTCCAGTTCTCTGTCCCTTCTCAACCAACTGCCACCCTCTGACCCAGATGTGCGACTCCTCTGGAAATTGTGAAAGCAATTGAGCCTTTGACATTCTGGCTCCCTGCCCTCCTCACCGGCTGGCTGGTATTCTTCTCACTTTGAAAACCCTACGTCAGTCTGGCCGTGGAGGACCCAAGGAGACTCAGGATTGGGTTAAGTCAATGACCAGATATGTCCCTCTGCATGCAGCATCCAGTCTTTCCTCCTGGGCTTAGCTCATGAGCTAGCTCTTGACTTAGCTCCCAGCCCAACTTTGTGGGGTGCTCAGATGCTCTGGTAAGATTCACAATTACTCACACTGCACTGCCAGGCTACCTCCTTCCTCCTCCACCAGCTATGGAATCTGGTCTGTCTTCAGACCCCACCCTCATTTAAGTGACCTCAGCTCTAAAGGATACAGTTATGACAGGTGACAGTCACTCAGAGCCAACAAGGTGCTGCTGGTTTGTGGTTTTTTGTTTGTTTGTTTGTTTTTAAATTAGATCTTGCAGTATAGACAAGGTTGGCCTCAAACTGGAGATCTCCGTGCCTCTGACTCCTGAGTACTGAGATTACATACCTGTACCGCTGCGCTTGGTTGAAGTGCGCCAATGGGATTCATGTTTGATTGAGTAACATCCCACAAGGCCTGGGTTCATGGACATGTTTCAGATGTGGAATGGGAGCCATGTGGTACCTATGGACAATGGTGGTGGGAGGGGGATAAGGGAGCTGGAGGGTGATGCTCACTGGTTCTATCTAGTGCTCATGTTTGCATTGTGCCTGGGATAGGCTGCCCCAGCAGGCAGGCAGGACAAGACCTGGGAACTCAGGGCTCCATGTCAGCATCAACTCAGAGCCTGCACTTGGGAGCCCAGGTTCCAGTGGCCCACACATAGCAGAAAGGACCCAGAAAAAGCTCCTCAGAGCCCAGCTATTCCTTGAACACTGTTGTAGCCTTATAATTGAGTAACTGATCCCATGGAGAACTGTTACGCACTTGGTTGATTGAATGAAGTTTGTTGTGTGTGTGCCTATCCTGGGTCTTGAACTCCTAGTCTGAACACTGTTCATGTGCTTCTTTGTTCAAGGCTTAGCACTCTACTACTTGAGCCACAGCTTCACTTCTGGCTTTTTTTGGTAGTTAGTTGGACTTAAAAATCTCACAGACTTTCCTACCCAGCTGCCTTTGAACCCTGATCCTCACATCTCAGGCTCCTAAGTAGCTAGAATGACAGGCAGGAGCCATTGGCACCCAGCGGTGTTGTTTTTCTTAATGGAAAGATCTGAAGGCCAGTTACTGAGGATCACCTCTGTTGTCCTAACTGCTCAAGAGCCTGAGAGCTGAGGTTTTGCAATTTGAAGCTAGCCTGGACAGAAAAGTTCATAGGACTCTTATGTCCAATTAACCAGCAAAAAGCCAGATGTATGGTGTGGTTCAGGAGGTAGAGGGCCAGCCTTAAGCTAAAAAGCTAAGCAAGAGTAAGAGGCCCTAAGTTCAAAGCCCAGTACTGGGCACACGCACACACACACACACACACACACACACACACACACACACACACACACACACCTCTAGTATGTTCTTGGTCTTTTGCTCTGTTATTTCTGCATATTAAATTATTTTATAATTAAGAAAATAAACACTTAAAACAGAAAGAACTGGGCATTGTTTATTCTACCTCGTAGCTGTTTAGGGAAGCCTATTTGGCCAGCACACTTTCACCGGGGCTTTGCTGACATCACTTCCCATCTGTGAAATTGCAGGAATGTTGGATTCAGGGGTATCAGGATGAGGGCCTGCTTCCCCAACTCTGCCTGCAGGATTACAGTTCTGTGTAATAGCTGTGCACTTGGCTTTGGCACACTGAGAGATCTGGGCAGGCCTGGCTAGACCTCAGCTCCCTCTGTCATTCCCAGGACTTCACTGGCTCTATTGGACCCTGCTCTTTACCCATCAGCATGGAACCAACAGAAAGCCCCTGTCCATTCACTTCCCTGCCTCTGCAAATTCTGGGGAGATTGTCCTGAAGTCACAGACAAATAACCTTCAGCTGAAAAACTCCAGCTAGGTTTCTAGGTCTCAAATTCCATGGCTGGCTGGCTGATCTGTGGAAAGGGGGTGGCTCTCCTGGGAAGGGCCTGGGGGGTCTAAACATCATTCTGTGTGGCCGTGACCTGTGGTGGCTTCTTTGGGCAGTGTGGTATTTATTCCCTGACTAGGGCTGCCTGGTTGAACTCTGGCTCCCAGTTTGACTGTCCCTGCAGGCTTACTTGCTACAGGAAAGGGGCCTTAGTTTAGACCTTCACGGGAGGTAGCTGGTGGCTGAACCAGTAAGACTGGTTTGCAAACTGGCAGCTGCCAAGAGGTGCCAGGAGGACAAGTTAGGAGAAGCATTTGGAGTGGGCAGAGGCAGAGCCTAGAAACACCTCTGGAATCCTTACCTCTGTTTCTGGCTGTCTCCTCTGAACCATTTGCTTCCAAGTATGAGCTTATAACATGGCAACTTTATTGCTCAATCATTGGGGAAGAAAATGCTCAGGAAGTAAATTCCCGACGCCTCACATCCCTGTGGGGTCCAATTTTACTCTATAAACATTAGTTATGGTCTTGAAAAAGAATAAGGACCCTAAAGATATTTCCAAACGAATGAGTGTAACTTGGATTTAAAAAACAAACATAAAAGTGAGGTAGGACATAGAATTGGAGGGACAAAGGATGAGCAAATGCAACAGCGGCACTTACTAAAAAATAACAAACGTGTTATTAATGGAGGAAATGTATTTTTGTGGGTTTGTGTCTTTTTGTGTGTGCTAGAACTGGCGCTTAGAGCATGGAAGCTGTCGGTCCTTTAGCTATTTTGCTCAAGACTGATGCTCTACCATTTGAGCCACACTTCTACTTGCAGGTATTTTTTTTGTTGTTTTACTGGTTAATTGGAGATTAAACACGCACACAGACTTCAGTGCTTCACCCTGCAATCCTCAGATCTCAGCCTTCTGGGGAGATAGGTAGCCTTGCAGGTGTGGGCCACTAGTGCCCGGTGGTTATGTGTTTTTGAAGTCAGGACTTAAAAGGTTGTAATTACATCATCACACATAAACTGCCTTAGTGTGGCTCTGGCTGGACTGGTGAAACATGTTCATTCTTCACTTGGTGGCAAGGCTTAGCTGCCAGTCTTCTTTCTGGTCATTCGAGGATGCATTCTATCTGCTGTTGTAAAGTCATTTCTGAAGAGAGAGAAGCAAGGATTGATTAGCCTGTGATTTCCAAAGATGGAGAAACATTTCTCATCTTTGGCTCATCTTAATTTGCAAAGGATCAAAAATAGTAACCACCATGAACCATTCTTTGGTTCTTATGAAACATTAACATTCATGACAGAATTTCTTCTCCATCAAAACACCTTTGAAAGAGCTCTTTAGGCATAAGCTTTTATACTGTGTCCAAATCACATCTGGCCAGAGCCCTTGAAGGGGGAGCTGAGACAAGTACACTGGGGGATCCCACAGGCTATGTTTCCTTCCTCTATGAAGGTTCAGACAAACTGCCACAGTTCAGGGCATTGTTCTCTCCTTGCTCACCAGAGGAAAGTCCCCATGGCCCATTTTCTGAGCAGTGCTTTTCCACTCTTTCGTAATCTATTTTGTGACCTTGAGACACAGAGAAGGAAGACTTGGGTAGGACATGTTTCCCATGGAGCTAGGGCCCCTGCTATTGTGCTCTAGTGTCAGTGCAGTGGCTCTGGCTGATATTCTGCATCCTTCAGGGCTGGCACCTGCATCCAGGCCTGTGGAACTACACAGCTGAGGGACGGTGACCCTGTGTTACAGGTAGAGGGTAGAGATAGAGACCAGGAATGTCAAGTAACTTTTCCTGGGATTATTTTTTGATAGATTAGAGTCTCAGCCAAGCCAGGTATAAACACTGCACCCTCCATTCAAGGAAAACTCATTGCAAGAAAGACAAATGGCTTAGAAAGGAATGGTGGAAACAGGAGGAAGGCCTCCCAGTTCATCAAGGAGAGAAGGTGTGAGAACAAGAAAGGAGAGTGCAGGATACCCCAGGAAGTGGCTAGCCCAGGTGCCAGCCTGTGGGACACAGGGTAGGAGAGCCCGGATCACCCCTGGGAGCTGCGCTACAGCCTATAGCCCCCCCCCCCCCCCCGCCTCCCTCTCTCTCTCTCTCTCTCTCTCTCTCTCTCTCTCTCTCTCTCTCTCTCTCTCTCTCTCTCTCTCCTCTCCCCTCCCCTGGTCACTGTGGGCAGATGTTTGTGCCAAAGCTGACTGCATCAGAGAAATGCAGGGGAAATCTGATTGCCACTAATTGGACTTACCATAGGTAATTAGGGTTAAGCTGGCATGAGGGGCCACCAGACATGGGGGTTGAAGGCTTGTATCTCTTTTTTCTTCTTTTTGGTCCCAATCCTAGGAAATTCCGCCAGAGCTCAAATGGTTGTGAGTTAGCATAGTGATTTATATATCAATAAATTCATTTAAATTAGGTACCTGTGTGTCTGGAAATAGCCAGCACACATATGCTCTACCATTTTATTTGTTATATATTCCATATACATTCATAAGTATATACACTATCATATACTATATATAGACCAGAGTATGCATATAAATATATACATGCAGCATGTGTTTACATGTAGTATGTGTATATATGGTGTGTGTATATAGTATATGTGCACATACATATATGTATACTGTAAATCAGAACATTTAATAATAAATGCATGTGATGTTTCTTTTTTGATTTTATGTCTGTATGTGTGTATGCATGTATGTATGCATGCATGTATTGTGCCAATACTGGGGGTTTAACTCAGGGCCTAATGCTCTTTCTTGGCTTTTTTGCTCAAGCTTGGCACTCTACCACTTGAGCACAGCTCTATTTCTGTTTTTCTTTTTTCCCGGTTAATTGGATATAAGTGTTTCCAATTATAGGCATCTCCATAAGCACTTCTTTTTGCCTGGACTGGCTTTGAACCTCAGTTTTCAGATGTCAGCCTCCTGAGTGGCTAGGATTACAGATGTGGGCCACTGCTCCTAGCTTCTTTTGATTTTCTAAATTGCCTGATTGTTAAATCCTGTGAGCCATTCTCAGATGAGGCTGGAAAAGGATGAGCCTGGGATTCTAGTCCTTCTTTGAAAGAGTTTTACATGTGTTTTGTTCTCCTGTGTGTTTTAATTCATCTTCTTATACACTTTAGCAGTGCTTTGGCTGGGGGGGGGAAGGGAAGAGCACACTTTTCAAATTCTGTACTCTGTCCTTCAGAATAGATGTATCTCTTTCACAGGCTGACCTGTTCGCCCTCCTATCGTCCCACCTTCCTCCAGCATCTAACAAGCATGCAGACTGCTTGCTATTCAGGCAGTCTATGGATAATAACTAGTCTATGGATAATAACTATCAGTTGGGTGTGTGGATTGTGTGTGTGTGTGTGTGTGTGTGTGTGTGTGTGTGTGTGTGAGAGAGAGAGAGTGAGAGAGAGAGAGAGAGAGAGAGAGAGAGAGAGAGAGAGAGAGAGATCCAGAAGTTTACAGATCATCAACTCACATGTCTACCCTTGCAGGCAGACATGAATTTGCCAGCATACACCATTTAAGTGCTTATTTCTCAGGCCACATAAATAATCCATCTTCCTATCACCCCAGGTCCCAGCCAGCCACCTGCTCACATCATAGCAACTGCCATTTATGTTTCCATTTGTGGTGCTCAGTGACCTTGAAGACAGTGAAGACAGTGGCTGAGGAGAAA